>NW_026652289.1:91795710-92244827 GCF_009828535.3 Hylobates moloch | reverse complement strand
AAAAAAAAAAAAAAAAAAAAAAAGAGTTATCACTGAACAGAAGTCATCTATTATATTCTCTCCTACATTATTTTCTAGGAGTTTATCATTTTGTGTTTTACACTTAGGTCTACGGTCCATTCATAGATAATTTTTATGAAAGGTGTAAGGTCTGTTACTAGATCATTTTGGTTTTTGCCTGTGAATCCCCTCTTCTGTCTTTTGGTATGAATATTTTATCATTGAAAATAATAAATTTAGAGGTCTATAAAGGCTGTTTATTGTTTTATTTTACAATGCAGACCATTACTGCTTATCAGGTCCAACTGATAACCACACTACTTTCAAACAAGGTCAACTATAAAAATCTGAGTGGGGATAGAGTTTCTCTGCGTTTTCTCCCCACCTACCACTTTTGACATACTAGATTAAATTTCAGCCTTGGGCCAATCTGTCAAAGAAACAGGAAATGTCTCTTGCTATGACATATTTGCCAGCGGCTGAGGTTTGAAACCAGGTGGGTATTAGTTCTTACACAGAAGCAATTTCTCCCGATCAGAGAAGCTGATCAGCTCAGCCAAAACCTTTACTGTATGGCTGTGTCTTGATATGAAAAACATATTCTGGTGAATATGTTTAACAATTTGTAGAATTTTTGAGAAACTTACAGAAATAAGAAAGATGAGAGTTTGGGGAGGGTGAGGACTAGGGAAGAAAAATCAAATCTAAATATAGTTGTGCTTTCATCAATATTGAAACTGTATGTAGATGATTTTAATGTGGTTATCAACACCCTAAATATGCTGTATGTGACGGGAGACAGAGTGATAAGGGAGGGGGTTAGTGTATTTCTCGCAGTCATAGCACACTGTGGTTCTAACAGCTGTCTGACTACTGGAGAGTCCCGGCTCAATTTCTCATCTCCTGTAAAAAGTAAGGAGTTGCTTGCAGGTGCTCTGACGCATCACCCTGAGCCAGGGATGGGGGAAAGGAACCCACCTCTCTCTCTCTCCTTCATGCTCTCTTGCCTTTGCTATTCCACTGAAAGAAAAATCAATATCTAACCCAGAGAACAAATCAAACAGCTCCAGATAGGCAGCATTTCCCTGGTGCCCATCTAAAGAAGATATCTTCTGCAGGCCCTGGCAAAGAACTGTAATGACTGCAGCCAGCCTGTGGATTTCTATGCAGAAGGGAATATTTTTGCAATAGAGTCTACACTATGTACCTCCCCCTCCCACTTGCCCTGACTCCTTTCTTGAACCAGAATCCCTTCCCTGGGCATCCCCTTAGAACTCATTGCAAATGAGCCTGGAGATCTGGCCCAGAGCAGAGGAGGTGTCCATGTTTTTAAAGCGAACCTTCCTTCCTTCCTCTTTAACATGGTCCTTCATGGATGAATGGTGAATCTGGCCCACAGGTACCTGGGATGGGCTGCTCAGGTTCATCGGGAGGTGATATATTTTGCCTTGAGGCTTAAAGCACTCACTTATTTCTAACAGAAGCTAAAAAGCTGTCTGAGCGAGAAAGTAGTGTGGAATTTAGCAGGAACTACCACTTGCAATACCACCAAGAAGGCTGCCAGCTGCCCAGGACAAGTGTTGTTCTCTTTTCTGCATTAATCAATGATTCCCTTTCCATTTTCCAAGTATTTGAAGAAATTACTTTGTGTTCTGTGTATTGATTTATACCTATTCCCACATATATACATACAATTCAAACTTAACTGGAAAAAGAAGCTTCATGGCTTTTCCCAGCAGTCAATGAAATGATCACCTTACAAGATTTGGAATTAATGTTTAAGCACTTTTCCCCTTAGGACTAATAGTCATAATCATAATCATAGTAGTTATAGTAATAATCACCACCACTACACGTTAAATGTGTTCTATATCTAGGCACAGGGCTCAGTGTTCTATATCCTTTTTCTTCTTTCATTCTTACATAAATTCTTATTAGGAGATCATATTCCTGCTGGTATCAGAAACTACAAACAAAACATAAAGTCTTTAAATTCACTATTTACCTTTTTTTGAGTTTTGTTTTATTTTTTAGCCTTTTGCTTTTATAGAACATCTTATTTGAGACTTTTGGAACATGATGTAAGGCCTGTAATAATAAATCCAACTGAAGATTAGTTGCCTATTTTAAAAGGGCACATGTAGGTTATATTGTAAAGGTTAATATTAACAAGAAGAAGAAAAAGAAAAGGCACTTAACATTCATATGGCACTGGACACTGTTTCAACCATATGGCATTTGTTACCTCAACTCAACCCTTTTGATGGGTATTACTATGTCCCTTTGTAGATGAGGAAACTGAGGTTCAGAGAGAGTAGATAACTTGCCTAAGACCCTCAGCTGGTAAATGGTGGAACCAAAGTCAGAACAGACTGGCCTAACCCTAAAGCGTGGAGCAGGTGTAAACCCATTATGGAATAGCTGCGCTCAGGCATAGGGAGGGGCTATTAGAATTAGGGAGGGAGGGAGGGAGGGTGAGGATGCATCAGGAGCAACATTGACTGGACTCTTTGGGGCTCAGGCCTCTTCTGTCCTTAGGTAGTAATTACCTCCATGACATTGCATTTATAATGCAGGGGACGCTCTCTGCTGCAGGCAGGAAGAGTTGAAACACTAAGCTTGGTTGGAGGCCAACACTTGAGGATCTGTTGTACACATTTATAGAGTTGCTTGCTTAGTTTCTGCTTCTTCTGGAAATTGTCTCTCCACTGTGGTGTCTCCCATGGCAACTGTATTATATGATGTGGCCTTGATCCACTGACCACAGCTGATTATTCCAGGGCTAGCCCCCAAGCCAAGCTGGGCCAGTCTGGTTTTCTTTCCAGAAAATTTGGAATTGAAATTCAGCAGGACTCTGGGTGGCCTGAGAAGCTGAGAAAGCTGACCTGCAGCAGGGGACAGCAGTGCTGAAAGCACAGAGATGAAAGACTCAGAGGAACAAGTTCTGGTCTATCCCAGAGGCCCCACTGCATCCCTGCCCTGGGATGCTGTGATACCATATATTAAAAATTACATGTAAGCCAGGCGTGGTGACTCACGCCTGTAATCCCAGCACTTTGGGATGTCAAGGCGGGTGGATCATCTGAGGTCGGGAGTTCGAGACCAGCCTGACCGATATGGAGAAACCCCTTCTCTACTAAAAATACAAAATTAGCTGGGCATGGTGGCACATGCCTGTAATCCCAGCTACTAGGGAGACTGAGGCAGGAGAATCCGTTGAACCCGGGAGGTGGGGGTTGTGGTTGGCTGAGATCATGCCATTGCACTCCAGTCTGGGCAACAAAAGCGAAATTCTGTCTCAAAAAAAAAATTGCATGTAATATGGTAAACTTCAATTTTTGTTTAAATTGATTCAATGGGTTTTTGTTACTGGCAGACAAAGGGGCCCCTAATTCTAGAGTATGTACAGCCCAGTCCTAGGTTAGAGGACAGCCCTGAAGAGGTTGGCAATGAGAGCATGGTGTCATATTGATGGCTGTGGTAAAGAGGAGACCAAGGAGAACTGCTGCATTCCCAGAGTCTCCTAAAATCCTGAAAATCTGAGGATGCAGTGCAGAATAATTTACAGTCTAGTGATGGGATCCCCAGTGGATGGGAGAAGAAAGCTCACCCATTGCTCCTTCCCCAGTGACAGCTGGAGCCGAATGGAAAGGGGTGCCAATGGGCAGGAGGCCAAGAAGAGCAGGGCGGCAGCTGATCCTCCCAGAAGCCCACAGTGGAAGCAGCAGGGGAGATGCTGGGCACCGGGAGCGGGAAAGCATGGCTACTGTGGCCTTGTGCAAATCTATGGGAAACCAGCAGGAGGGGATTTGGTGGGATTTGAGGTTCTGTGATTCATGGAGAGTATGTGGGGGGTGTACTGTGTTGTCACTATTGTTAGGATGCTACAGACCCCCCAGGGCTGATGTGGCATGAAGCAATGCACCTTACACAAGCTGAGAAGGGCAGAAAATGAATCTGGATTCAAATAGAGGAAAATTAGCAAAGCCCATTTACCAAACTCAAATCGAAAAAGACTGTGTTTGAATGTAAAACGTCTTCTTTCTGCTGGTAGCTTTTCTCTACCTAGGACTGAGACAGGAGACCACAGAAACAGATACACCCCTGTCTTCTCCAAATGTCCCTCCATGCTTTTTCCAGGCCTGCTCACCCTGGACAGTCTGTGACTCAGGCAGTGGCTACCTGCTTCCCCATAGGAGCTGACACAAAGCCTGCTGGTTTGCCTTGTTGAAAATTCTCTCTGCTCTTCCATTTTTTTCTGGCGAACAATAGGAGGTCATCTGGTTCGTGACCATCATCTCTTCCTGGCTTCATGAATGCTTCTTGACACTCTGAAACCAACAAAGATTCAGAGCGACTGTGTCTCCATGGATGATAAGGCACCACAGTTAAAGTATGAATTCTAACTCTATAATGCAAATAAAGGAAAAATCCAGGAACTGAATCAGATGGAATTCTTCTTATCAGATCTCACTGCATTTTACTAAGTTAGCTTTTCTTTCCTTTTAAAAAAAGTATTATCTTTGCAAGAAGTGACTGAGGAATGTTATGCTACACTGAAAGGGAAAAATCTAGAGTCTTAGATATTTTTCTAAATAAATATTTACATCCCTTCTTATTCTTTTTCCTTGGAAGCTCCTTGGTCTTTCTCATGAAAAGTACCATGATGCGTGGGCAGAGTATCTTCTACTTTTGTGGTTTGAGTTCATCTTGGTGATGATGTGCTTTTGGTTGTGTTCATGAGAAATTTGTTTATAAGTCATTGCACATGTTTTATACCTGAATGAAAAAGAAATATGCATAGATGTCATTGTGCTTGATTGAATCCTTATGCATGACGATCTGAGAGCGCTTATGCAGGGCGTTATGAACAATTAATGATTTACTCATCTCTGAGTTCGAGTAATGTGGCATATATTAGCTGAGGCTGATGAAAGGCATCACATAAGCGCAAAATGTTATTAGTTTTTAGGGAAGGGATGATAAGATTTGAAGCATAACCCAGCCCTGGTGAAATACTCATTCTCTAGTAAGCCGCTTGCAGTTTGAATTGAGGTAGCGAAGAGGTTTTGGTCTCCACTCACGTTAATCTTTTAAGCAGAAATGAAGCCTAAAAACTCATAGATATCTGATTGGAGGGGTGCCTGAGACATATACCTTAGACATCGTAAGAATCACATTGGGGACCAAATCTGAGATGTGTCTGCCAGCCTCTCAGGTGACATTCCACCAGGGGCTGAGGCAAGGCGGTGGAGGCTGGGCTGTGTTTGGCTCCCGGAAGCACCTCATCAGGAAAAGACGAGACAGGCATCTCTGAATGGTGGGCTGTTAGAGGTTTAAAATGTTTGCCTTGGGTGACCTTCGGGAAAAACACCATCCTCTCTGGCTTAATGTGAATTAAATTTTTCAATTACTCCAGAGGAAGGAAGGCAGTGGCTCCAAGCATGCTTATTTGTGGAAAGTAAAATGAAATTAAACACTTCAGCAGAAGAAATCTTAGCAGCTCACTGATCCCAGGGCATCGCCCCTTGCTGCTCAACGGCAGTGAAAATTTGATTTGAGTGTAACGGATATTTTAAATGGAGTGTCCTGAATCCATCTAAACATGTTTTTATTCTGAGAGAATAAGTATACTAATTTGGATATCCCGGGAAAGAAATGAAGCATTTTAATATTTTCTTCCCCTTAAAGAAGAGCACTGCAGATCTCTTGAGTAGTGGAAGGAGAATTCATCGTAGGAATATGAGGTGCTCCTGTTGGGTGTCATATACTCGTATGTAGAGGATCCCCTCTGTTCGTGGGATGCTCAGATTAAAAATGGGGATCCTGAGAATGGAAGAAACTCTCATTAGTTTCATAACCTGGGTGGTCCTGTTCTTCTTTTTGCAAGGAGACAAGAGAAAAAGTGTGTGTGTATGTTTCATCGGGTTGTAGATATTGATCATATGTCAGAAAGACCATGATACTATGGTGTATTTAAAGTCTGGAACCACGGGTTGTAGATGATCATATCATCTTCCTTGGGGATATCTAAGAATATGCCAAATCTCTATGAGCTTGGGGTGGTTTGGACTTCATTGTTCCTGGTTGGAATGGAGGAATGTTCAGTGTGTGTGGAGAAGGCATGGCTTTGGCACTTCTGAGTATTCTTTTTCATAGCCTTTGTTTAGAGATTTAATGAAGAAGCAAAATAAAAAAGGATGCAAGAAGGCAGGCAAAATGAAAATATATTCTATGATACTTTGATTTTTAAAATGTTCTGTGATTGAGACTAGAAACAACAGTTTCCATTTCTGATTAAGGTAAGGCAGAGGAGATATATTCAGGTGTGTAAGCTTGAATTTTCTATTACCACATAAGATTGCAAATGGGAACTGTCTCACAGGCTGCTTGAGGACATGCAAGAGTGGAAGTGGGACGAGAAAGGAAGGTCCTCCACGTCAGGAAGTCTTGGAAACAGTCCTTTATGCCACTTACTTAGGTTGTTGAATAACTTTGTGAAATTCCTTATCTTAAAATGGTTTTTGAACTAGGAATCAGAACGAAGAAAGTTTTCTTTGTATTATAGTAGGAAATGCATGTTTTAGGCTGGAGCAGTAATGCTAATGAAATTTACCATTTCTTGATTCCCTGCTATGGCCCAGACACTCACCTGAGAACTTTAATTCTCACAGTAATCCTCTGAGATAGGTTTCTAAGTATTTCCATTTTACCATTAAAAAATTTAAGCTCAGAGAAGTTAAGTGTTTAATTTTTTAAAGTTATGCACATATCTTGGTCAGCTGTCAGCCTAACTCTTATTAGTCCACTAATAAAGGATATAGTTGTTCCAAAATAATAAAACTTAGAATGTAATCATGTTACTTCTGATGTGTTTTAAGATTAGAACTCGGTTACAAGGCAGAAGAAAGGATGAAGGAAAGAAAAGGAGGAGGAGGAGAAGGAAAGGAAGGAGGGAAAAGTATAAAAAAGGAGGAGAAGAAGAAGTAAAAATGGCAATAATATCATATTTGCGGCATACTTAACAAATTGTTTATTGTTCATTTGAAGTTCAAATTTAACTGGGTGTCCTATATTTTATCTGGCAATCCCAAGTATGTTCCAGGCAAAAGGCTAAACATTTTCCATATATAATCTTATGTAAGATGTACAACATAGCAAGTAGCGACTATTGTCCCCTGTTTTTTAGATGAGGATACTGAGACTCAAAGTGGTGAAGAGACTTATCCGAGGTCATAAGCTGGGAGCTAGGGTATGAACTCAAGCAGAACCTGTACACTGGAGCCCAGGATTGCTGACAAAGGACACACCTTCTCTAGCCCCTGCTAGTGGAGTAAGTTAAAAATCTTATATATATATAAATATTCTGAATATAGAAATGAAACCTTCGTGGTAAGTCTCATAAAAATGGGTCCTGAAGATGAAAAATTGCATTCAAACCTCAGTCATCTCCATTAATTACCAGAAAAACTGTGAAAAGAGAAAAGCACGAATTGAATTGTGACATCTTGCCAGGTGTTGCATGTTAAGGGAGACATTGAATAAAACAGAATGTATCTGGAGTTGTCTGATCAGGTTACTGGTGGTGGTGGGAAAAGGGTGAACTGGAAGTGTTTAACTTGGAAATAGACCACTGAGAAGAAGAAACACAATAGCTACCTGAATTATGGGGAGAGCTATCAGTTCTAATTTCTAGTGGCTAGCCATCTATTACTCCAAAAAATAAAACTAGACCAGTAAGTGAAAGTTTCGTAGAGGTACATTTCTACTTAACAACACAAAGGGCCATTTTCTAGAAACCAAAGTCATCTAATGGTAGAATCCTGGAAATAGCTGGACCTTATACTACAGGCCTTTAAGTTGAACCTGGATGACAGACCATCTGAGATGTTGTAGGGAAGATTTCTGAATTGAGTGAACAGCTCAGCCAGACAGCCGCATGGGTGTGCACACACACATACACAACTGTATACATATGTAACCCTTTCCCATTTAGAAAAAAAAAGTGCAGCTTGCTGCCAGTGGTCATTTAATTTTACACAAACATGCTCTTTGAAGCTGAAGCAAATCTGATTTTCAATGAGAAAATAACATATAAAAACTGTTCTTGGTGTTATTTCTAAACAGAAATAGCATCAGAATTGTCTGAATCATCAGAATCATCTATTTTGGAAAAATCAGATTCATCAAATGAATCTTTGGCCAATAACTGTTCGAGAACGATGTTAACATGCTTAGGAATGGTACATTTTCTAGGATTTGACATTTTCAGCACTTGAGAGTTACTATATTTTGTAAATGGAAGTACCACTACTAAAACCAGAATGCTATAAATGGAATGATGTTGTTTGTTTCCAAAGTCAATGAACGATGTGAAAATAATATTAAAAGTGAGATATTTCATGGCAAAATTATCTCAGGGTAAACGCTGCAACTGCAAGTGCCAGCGAGTATCCTTGGGGCAAACGGGAGAAGGGTTAAGACATTATATTTGACAACAAATGAAACTTGGAAAGATAAAGTGTCTCTCAACTTTAGTCATTTGGAGTCCATCCTTGGTGCCATTCTATGTCTTGGTGTCCTCTCTTTCCTGGATTATTATCTAAACCTTCTAATGAATCTTCCTGTTTCCAAACTCCCTTCTCCGTAATCATTTGTTCAGAGAACCTCCAGCATATTATTTTCTAAATTCAAGCATATTAATTGTATTCTCTTGCTAAAAAGCCCTCAGAGCTTCAATTATCTGCGAGAAATGCATTTCAAGTGCCTGAGCATGGCCGACCAGGCCTGTCTCCAGCTATGGCTCCTGCTATCGCCCTCTGGACTCCCCATGTGTCTGCAGCTTCAGTTCACCGAGGAGTCTTGCTGCTCTCTCTCTCTTCCCTCACCCACATTGTCTCTCCTTGTGAACTCCTTTCTATCCCTCAAAACCTAGTCCACATTTCGTCTTCTTTGAAACACCTTTTCTGACGTTCCTGGATAGAATTCACCCCTCCTTTTTGTAGGTGTCTACACTGCGTACACTCTTCTTGCTGTATAGTCACTTCTATTAACTTTGCTGTGTAGTTACTTCTATGTCACCTGCCAGGCTCTAGGCCTCAAAAAGGCAGGAACTGGGTTGTAGGCATCTGTTCATCCACAGCAAGAGCACAGTGCCTTACACAGAGGAGGCACTCATAAATACAGAAGCTATTACCAAAGAGAAACCTCTGGGGGACTACAAAAATCCATGTCCATCCTAACATTTATGAGGCCTGGGACTAGAGTACAAATGGAGGCTCATATAACATATGCCTACATATTTAAAAATTATAAATCAAGCTAACAAATTGCTTTATAAAATAGATTCTATCTTCCTACCAGGCCGAACATATCCTCATTGTGGCAATACCAAATATATATAAAGCTCTGTGGGTTTTTTAAACTTCTTTTTAAGGATGAAAGTCTGAAAAATACCAAAGATGACTGAATTTAATTATCAATGTCCATGTCTAAGGATTATTTTGGTGAATTGGTGACATTTGCATGAGAATAAAATGAAGACATACATAATACGTAAATTACCATATATTTATTCCATAAAATTTATTCTCTTAACTTTAGCAAAAATCATCAATTATGTGATTTTCACATAATTTGGGTCCTATTTATAGTGATCATCTAAAGGATTCATAATCTAATTGTATTCCAAATAGACAAAATCTGAATGTATTTTCATGTAAAGGATAAATAAACATCAAGGTGAAAATTTTAAATGACAATTCTCTTCATATAAGTGTTATTATAAGAGTCAAAAAGTTGTAAAAAAAATTAAAAGTTGACAAATTCATAATAGCAAAGACTTGGACCAACCCAAATGCCCATCAATGTTAGACTGGTTAAAGAAAATGTGGCACATATACACCATGGAATACTATGCAGCCATAAAAAAGAATGAGTTCATGTCTTTTGCAGAGACATGGATGAAGCTGGAAACCATCATTCTCAGCACACTGACACGGGAAAAGAAAACCAAACATTGCACGTTCTCACTCCTAAGTGGGAGTTGAACAATGAGAACATATGGGCACAGGGAGGGAACATCACACACCAGGGCCTGTCAGGGGGTGGGAGGCTAGGGAAGGGATAGCATTAGGAGAAATACCTAATGTAGATGATGGGTTGATGGGTGCAGCAAAGCACCACGGCACACGTATACCTATGTAACAAACCTGCACGTTCTGCGCATGTATCAGAGAACTTAAGGAATAATAATAAAAAAAAAGAATAGATGAAAAATAAAGAGATAGTAACTCTCATTTGCTGGAAAAAAAAGTTACAGTAAATTAAGGTTAACTTATTATTGAAGAAAGAAAAGGTTGTTAAAAAATAACTTTAGTGCAGCCTATGTGTACAGTATTTGTAGAGTCTACAGTGATGCACGGTAATGTCCTAGACCTTCACAGTCACTCACCACTAGAGCAACTGCTAGTTCTGCAAACTGTGTTCATCATAAGTGCCTATTCAGGCATACCACTTTTATATTTTATACCATATTGTTACTGTATCTTTTCCATGTTTAGCAATGTTTAGATACACAAATACCATTGTGCTAAAATTGTCTACAGTCTTCAGTACAGTAACATGCAGTTCAGGTTTGTAGCCTAGGAGCAATAGGCTTTACCATATATCCTAGGTGTGTAGTAGGCTATACCGTCTGGGTTTGTGTAAGTACACTCTATGATGTTTGTACAATGACCAAATTGACTAAGGATGCTTTTCTCAGAACATATTCCTGTCATTAAGTGATGCATGGCTGCATGTGCTTAGTATTTTCTTTATTGACCTTATTCTTTTGCTTATGAGGATATCATTTGAATCACTATCACGGTTATTTTTAACAGTGACTAAATTTTATTCATGAGTTTGATGAACCAATCAATTTAATAAGACATCTCAAAGTAAAATTTAATAAGAATATGCCTTTTGCCAAAAAATTTTATCACCTACATGTTATGGTTTGCTCCATTAAAGGCTCCTGAAGTGCTGCAGAGATGAGGCCTGGGTTTGCACCTGGCCAGTGTGAATACACAGCATTTACTCTGAGCAGGCTCTTTGGTGTGCTGGAACAATCATGTGCCTTGTGATGGATGATACATCCTCATTCCATTCTGCTGCCTTGCTGTGAAAGCTCTGTTTCTGCAGCCCTAGGAAATGTCATTATTCCGCAGATCCAGGTTCTCCAATTATGGGGCAGTACTTACTTATAGTCATCTGCCAGATATACTGTGAGCTTTAAATTGGGTTTAATATTTGATCAAATGAAGACACCAACTTCAAATAAATTATTATAGAACTCTTGAGTCTTCCGATGATAGCATCCACAGATCCCAAACTGAGAACTGAGAGTTCTAGAGGCAGCTTTAAAAGGATTTGTTGTAAAACATTATTTATCCCTAAAACTCAATATATGCTAACAATTTTATTGAGATATAATTTATATACCATACAATTCACCTACTTAAAGTATGCAATTCAATGGTGGTTAGTATATTAACAGAATTGTGCAACTATCTCTATAATCTAATTTTGGAACATTTTCATCACCCCAAGAAGAAACCCTGTACCCATTAGTTGTCATTCCCTATTTCCCTGCCCCTGCAGCCCTTTTAGTCCAAAAAACCCCCCAATCGACTTTCTGTCTCTATAGATTTGCCTATTTTGGATATTTCATATAATAGAATCATATAATATGTGAACTTTTGTGTCTGACTTCTTTCACTTAACATAATATTTTCAAGATTCATCCACATTGTAGCATGTGTCTACTTCTCTTTATGACTGAATAATATCCAATTTTATGGATATCCCACATTTTATTTATCCATTTACTTGTTGATGAATGTTTAAGTTGTTTCCTCTTTGGGCTATTATGAATAATACTGCTATGAACATTCATGTACTTTTTTTTTTTGTAGATGTATGTTTTCATTTCTCCTGGGTACTGTATTAGTCCATTTTCATGCTGCTGTAAAGATACTACCCGAGACTGGGCAATTTATAAACAAAAGAGGTTTAATTGACTCACAGTTCCGCATGGCTGGGGAGGCCTCAGGAAACTTACAATCATGGCAGAAGGCAAAGAGGAAGCAAGTATCTTCTTCACAAGGCAGCAGGAGTGAGAGAAAGAGCACAGGGGAAATCGCCACTTATCAAACAACCAGATCTCATGAGAACTCCCTCACCATCACGAGAAGAGCATGGGGGAAACTGCCTCCACAATCTAATCACCTCCCACCAGGTCCCTCCCTCGACATATGGGGATTACAATTTGAGATGAGATTAGTGTGGGAACAGAAAGCCAAACCATATCAGGTACATACCTTGGTGTGGAACTGCTTGGTCATATGGAAACCTTGTTTAACATTTTGAGGGATTGACAAGCTGTTTTCTACGCAGCTGCATCATTTTATTTTCCCAGCAGAAATACATGAGGGTTTCAGTTTTTCCATATCCTAATCAACACTTCTTATGGTGTGCTTTTTTTCCCCCCTAGAGACAGGGCCTTACTATGTTGCCCAGGCTAGGCTGGAGTGCAGCGGTGCAATTGTAGCTCACTGCAGCCTCAAATTCCTGGGCTCAAGCAATCTTCCTGCCTCAGCCTCCTGAGTAGCTGCAACTACAGGTGCATGCTACAGTACCTGGCTAATTTCTAACTTTTATGTAGACATGAGGTCTCCCTTTGTTGCCCAGGCTTGTCTTGAGACCCTAGCTTCAAGTAATCCTCCTGCCTCAGCCTCCCAAAGTGTTGGGATTGTAGGCATGAGCTACTACGCCCAGCCAGGTATGTTTTTCTTGACTACAGCCATCCTAGTGGGTATAAAGTAATATCTCATTGTGGTTTTGGTTTGCATTTCCCTAATGACTAATGACGTTAAGCATCTTTTTATCTGCTTTTTGGCCATTTATATATATTGTCTTTGGAGAAGTGTTTATTCAGATCCTTTGTCCATTTTAAAATTTGGTTATTAATCCTCAATGTATTTTTAAATGGGCATTCTATGAACATGAGAAAATGAGACAGCAATGTGCTGTGGTTTCTAAGAGCTCACGCTCTGTGATCTACTAGCTATGCATAGATAATGTATTAACATGTCTGAATTTTAGCTTCCTCATCTACGAAGTGCTAGTATCATCTCCTAGAACTGTGGTGAGAATTGACTAAAATAATATGGATGAAGCTCTTGTGCAGCCCCTGGCACATGGTAAGCACTCCACACACAGTAATTGTCATGACCTCTACAGCTCTTCCTGGCAGTGAATCCCAAATGACTTTGTCCTTTTTATTAGTTTATTGTCTCCACAAGTAGACTGTACATATTCTAACGGTAGGGATAGTACTCTTATACTCTTCTTAAAATTCCCATATTACTTTTGACAGTCTGAGCAGGGAGTGAATTGGGGAAAGTTTCGTGGAGCCAGTTGCAGGAGAACAGGGTTGTAAAGATCAGGAAGATGAGAAGACCATTTGGGGTAGAGAGTGAAGACACAGAAATAGAAAGCAATGAGTTCAACTCCAGGGAAACATGAAAGGAAATGGAGTAGATAAGGCTAGAAAGGGTGGAACTGGGGGTGGTCAGCCTTTGCTAGAATCACACTCCTGCACTGGAGCCATAACCTCAGTTCAGTGCACAAGGTCAAAGATATGGTGGTGCTCTCGACTCAGGTATATGGGCTGGGATGCCAGGCAGTAAGGAAGGAAGGTGGGCATGTTGCAGTCTGTAGCCCTGCAGAGCTTAGTCTGCTTCTTGATGAGCCTGCTGCCTAACTGAATGCCAGAACCAAGCAGTTGCAGGAGATTTGTGAAAGGTCTTCACGGACTGTCCTGTATGAGTTACAGGCAGGAAAAGTACAAGCTGAAAGAAGATGTTTGGGACTGATCTCCCACAGTCCTCAAAGAAGTGCGGGGATGCAGCTTCCGCTTCATGGTCTCCAGAGACAGTCTTCACTCATTCAGGTTCCGTAGACACATGAAAAAGAACAAAGACAAATTTCCGTTGTTGTTGTCTTTGTTGTTTTAAGTATCAGAGTATTGTTGCTTTTCTGCCTGTTTAGTCAGGCCAGAGCTTCCACGCCCCATGACTAGGTGCGTTTACTTACATGGCTTCATTTTCTCTTTGTCAGAGGATGCTGTCACCTTTCTCCTTTCAAGCCGAAATTCAGAGCAGTTGCCTTGCCCATGAAGATTATTCAGAAAGTCAGCGGGGACACTGGGAACTGATTCATATGTTCTATAAGCCTGTGCGTTTTTCAAAAGACAAACTGACCTCTCTTCTATGATCAAGAATTAGTAGGCACTAATTTATAGTCACTTTACTTCCTATCAAATGACTATTGGAAGTAATAAAAGGCCTGGACAAAGGCCATCCTGAAACTCCTAAATTGGAAATATCTGTGGCCTATTGTTTTCGAACTTTTAAATCCCACTTAGCAGCTGATGACTGCTCCCTTGCCTGGTGTCGGATGCAACCAAATCTTTCTGAGCTTCCCGAGCATGGAGGGAAAATGTGGTTTTCTAAAAGGTAACGGAGACTGTTGCTGTGTTCAGTAAGCTGCCAGAGCTTGTATGAACATGCCAGGCCAAGCTGGGAGAGATTTTCTGAGGCTTCCAACCTCTACTCTTTCCCCTTCCCATGGAGGTTCATCTCTCAGGGCACAGTGTGTCCTCTGAAAAGTTTACATAGCTGTTGGCAGTGAGTGGTGCTCTCCCAGCAGTGAGGGCTCCTCCCTCACTCCTACAGGCTGGCTCACCTTGCTCAGAGAGTCCTTGGGCCTTGGGGACAAGGTCAAGAAAGCATGTATAAGGAAGAATGTGCTGGAGGAAAATTATAATCAGCAAGCCTAGCGGCAATGACTTCAGCTGCTGCCATCGCTGGCAACACATTAGGTACAACTCTCAAAACACACAAAGGGCTTGAGAAAGATTGATAACATTTGCACCTTTTACTCACTATTTCTGTTTTCACATGTTTCCCATGCTTTCAGGTGCTCATGTTCAGGCAAACATCTTGCTTCTTTTGAATCAGAGAGGCCGATCAGGAGAAGGAGTTAGGGTTTGGAAAATTTTCTTAAGGAGGTGAGGAAGGATGTATGAAGAGCATACAAGGTGCAAGTAGCTTAGATTGAGGACCAGTGGAATTGAAAGAAAATTAAAGAAAAGCAATGTGCACAGTGAAAAAGGAAATGAAAGAGAGTGGTTCAAGGGATGTAAGATCGATCTAATCAGTGACATCTGGAAAGTGAGGGGTGTTCAACTCATGGACAACTTCAGTGCTTACTTCTCAGGGTCTGATAACTGCTTTGAAAAATTTCCTTGTGTAAACATGGGTAAATCACCTAGTGTCCTCAAACCTCAATTACGTCAAGTATACATATTCACCAACAGTAACATCCCACCATAATACTGTTGCGGGATCAGATGAGATCATGTATATGAAAGCATTTTGTGAACTGCAAGCATTGTCTAATGTGAGATATTATTGCATACCAAGAGACTCATCATTTACATTAACCAGGCCAGAAGCCAGTCAGAAATCACACAGCGTCTCTCAAAGGAGTGCACTTTTATTACTTCCTAGCTCATAATAACTTGGACTGTCAACAGTTAGTTAGTTTAGGAGAAGACCTTGGAGTCTTCTGTTGTGGTGTGGTACTAAATGTGGAGGGCTTAGTTAAAAAAGTGCAAATCTTCATGCTTTACAAGTTCTTATGATGCCTTCTATCCTATCCTGTGGTGTGCACTTTGTAGAGACATGAATGTTCCAGCAACAGTTCAGGAAGAAGTTTCATTCTACTTCTCCACCAATTTACTCTATCTGGAAAATAGTTTCACTCGTAGTCATCCTGCCTGGAGGTTGGAGTCATCTGGGCGGAAATGCACTTCTGTATTCTGTGTTTTTTGAGAGGATAAATGAGGTAGTACAACATGAAGGGTTTGTGAATTATAATTTGCTAAAGACAAGTGCTACAGGTACTTGCTGTTGTGGGTCACAGAGGCAACTTGTTGTACTGGAAATATAATTTCAAGTAAGAAGAGTTGAGTTCAAGTCCTGATTCCGTCACCTGACCTCAGGTGTGCTAAGCCAGCACTCTTGTTAGAATGTAAAGCATGTGAGACATGTCTTTTCTCTTTCTGTTATCTATACTCTGTCCCTTGGCGGAAGTATGTATGGTCTTTCTGCACAAGGTCTGCACCTGTGTGTGTCTGAACCCCACCCAGTTCTCGTTTGCTGATTCCATAGTCATAACTTTTAAAATTCACAATGGCTCTTTAGACCAAGTGGCTGTGAAGAGACAAAATGTGTAATATCCAGGATGGAGTCCAGGATCTGTGCTGTACTTCTAATGAAAGTGATCTCTGGTAATCTTTGGTTTTGAATACCTCCATTGTACACTTTCCATCATTTTTATGATAAGAAATATGCCATCTGTGTAGCGTCTGCAGAGTCCTGGTTGAGAAGTGAGTTGGTTTAAAGTATTTCATCTCAAATTACTCATAAAGATTTCGGTGGTACTGTTCCTTCATTCTACTTTGTAGTCAATTCTGTTTAAGACCACAATTGCATGAGTGCCATCTTTTGAACCTAACTACTACAGTTTAAAAGTCCCTCAAACCCAAACGAAAACGTTTGTTTTCTCTAACATGTGAGCTTCTCTGTGGCCTGGTCTAAAATTCCTTTTACGTCTGTTTTGAAATGGAATGTATGTGAGCCATAAGCTTCCCTCCCTCTGCTTCTTCCTTAGGACCCTGAAGTGGTCCATCAGTTCAAGTACAGAGGCAGTTGCAGGCTTAATTTGACTGACAGCTTGTAGGAACTTCTGGCCCAGCATTTTAAGTGAGATGAAGTTGGCATTTAGTATGATGTCTTGCTATCTGGAGAAAATTCATCCCTATATGGCCAGAATTTTTCACTCACCTGAGGAAAGCTGACAGCTTTCAATACTTTTGATACATTACCGACATGTTTTCTCCTCTTTTTGGCTAGTGCCAACTGGCAAGCATTTTTCAACTGATAGGACATGACTTTTTTTTTTTCTTTGCAGGAGAGCAGCTACTACCTTTGAGATACCTGGATATTTCCTTAGTACTAAAATTTTAGGGTGTTTATTACAAAGCTGTATGTATGAGGCCTTAATTTAATAATATTAATGAGATGAGTATGATTCTCTCTTGCTGGGAAGCAGAGCATCGTGGAAAGAGTCCTAGTTCTGAAATCAGAAGATCTGGGCTTGAATTCTGGCTATTCTACTAATTAGGTAGATGATCTTGAGCAATACATTTAACCTTTGTAAGTCTTAATTTCTTGCTTTGTGAAGTGAGGGATAATAATGATTCTGCTTGGATTTCAAGTGAGCTCGTGAATATGATTATGGAGTGATATGTAAGTGAAAATTGTTATCATGGAATCATTATCCTTATAGCTACTGGAGTTGGAAGGTACATTTTAAATTTCTTTGGTTTGCTCAACAGGTTTCATGATTCTTGCTCTTGTAATTTCAGAGGATGGTGCAAATTCTCAGTGCTTCACGCCAACCTGTCTAAGGGTGTCATTGTTGGAGAAGGATGAGAAAGAGGATTCCTTGAGGAAAAAAAAATGTACACTGAGTTGAATGATGCCTTTCTAAAATCCCTCCAATTCCAAAATCCTGTTGTGATTATTGCTATAGTCTTCATGTTTGTGGCCCCTCAAAATTCATATATTGACATCACCCTAAGATATGATATTAGGAGGTAGGGTTCTTGGAGAGGTGATTAGGTCATGAGCTAGAGGCCCAGGGCCCAAGTGGGATTATTACCCTTGTAAAATAGGCCCAAGAAACTCTTCCTCTATTCTACCATGTAAGGACACAGCTAAAGGGCACCATCTACGAACTGGAAAGCAGGCCCTTACCAGATACCAAATCTGCTGGTGACTTAATCTTGGACTTTGCAGCCTCCAGAATAGTTGGTAATAAATTTTTGTCATTTATAAGCCACCCAGTTTATGATATTTTGTTACAGCAGGATGAACAGACTAAGACAATAATATTCGAGCACTCACAATTGCAATAAAGAACTCATGGAGCTTAGATATTGTCTTGTTCACTCACATCAGAGAGAGAGAAAGATTGAGAGAGAACAGTAGTTAGGGAACAGGTGACACGATGTGCCCAGGGCTTGACAAATAACGGTTGTTTGGTTGCTTCGGTTGACGGGATATCATTCTAGCATCTCCATAGGTCTTTTGTGTCGATTCAGTTTAACCGATACTTAGATAAGTAGGTAGGATCCTAAGTGCCATGCAGTGTATAGAATTCATCCATTTCTGTCCTCAGGAGTTTACAAACTTGTAAATCCCTTCTTCTTTGGTGCCTCATCTTTGTTATCTGTATCCATATCTATATATGCATCTTTATCTCTCTCTCTCTCTGTCTCTCTCTCTCTCGCTCACTCTCTCTCTCTATATATATATATAGTTTAAACTTAC
The DNA here is from genome assembly GCF_009828535.3 of Hylobates moloch. Taxonomy (NCBI): domain Eukaryota; kingdom Metazoa; phylum Chordata; class Mammalia; order Primates; family Hylobatidae; genus Hylobates; species Hylobates moloch. The sequence goes on along the minus strand of NW_026652289.1, from coordinate 92,226,321 downwards.
ACTGGAAGGGGATTTTGCTTGTGAGCTCCATAAAGAAAATGTCTCACTGCTTCTAGCATCTGCACTCACCAGGAAGCAGGACTGGCTGCCCAAAGGCTGGACCTGGAGTGGTTCAAGATCTGCAGTTAGTACATCCAGGACAAACAATCAAGTTTGAGAGGTACATTTGGCCAAGGTATGGATTGGTGGAAAGCAGGACAGTGTTTGGGACCAGGAACCACTCTTGTGTGATTATGTGAGTGTACTGGCAAACAAGATGAGGCAGTCTGCAGAGTCATCCAGCTCCAGCCTCAGCAGGTGCCGACAGGGGCCACCTCTCCTTGTTCATCATGTGGCCCCTGACACTACCTTATAAGGAGAGGTCAGATTCAGCTCTGGTGAGACTACGGAAACAGCGGCTATTGCCATGGCTCCATGGATGCTTCCAGGTTACTCATTTAATCATCCACGCTTTCATTTGTTCATTCAACAAATGTTTATTGAATGTCTATTGTGGGCCACAGATTGTTCAAAATATTGGTGACAAAATGGGGAGCAGGAACACATAATTGTTGCTTTCATGGAGTTTACAATTCACTGTGAAAGAAATACATGAATGGAAATTATCCCAGCAATGGACATATACACCAGCAACAAGCGCTATAAAGGAGAGGAACCAGGTCAGGGAAGATCTGAAGCAGGAGTGGAGGATATAACATGAAAAATGGGGCAGGGAGAGCTTTCCAGGCAGAGGAAATACTGCATGCCAAGGCCCCGCTACTCTGGTGATCTGAAAGAAGACAGTATCTAGAGTACCGAGAGTCAGGAGAAACAAGATCAGATGAGTTTGGAGACGAACGGAAGAACCTTTGTAGATTAGAGTAAGGGTTTTAGACTTTATGCCTATTCAAAAATGAGAGGATGAGGGGGTTTTAAGCAAAGGCCTGAAATTTGTCTCTTGAAACTTACTCTGGTTACAGATTGGGGAATAATTAGAGGGGGAATCTGATCTCTTTCAGGGACTCCAGAAAGGCTATTGTCTGCAGCTCAGAGAGAGAAGGTGGCAGTCTTGGACTAGAATGACAGCCGTGGAGGGAGGGAGGTTGGAGATACTGAGCGACACCGAAGAGGCAAGCCTTGGAGGTTTGCTTATGAGGGTAGAGAGATAGAAGGGAAGTAGTGAGGGACCCTCAGGAGGCCAGGAAGGACAGAAATAAAGGCAGAAGTGGGGTTGGGGGAGGCAGAGTTGGCAGGTAACTGGGAGAGAATGGCAGGAAGGCTGCAGTTCATTTTTTACTCCGTCTACCTATGAATACTGTGCTAAGCCTGGTTTGGCCAATTTGTTTTCAACTTTTAGCAATTTTGCTTTGGAGGTTAACTGTGTGAAGCATTTTAACTCCTGGGTTCAGTTTTCTGTTTGATTTGGGGGTCTACGTGTATATGAGCATGAGTGAGGGCGGCTGAGGGGGCGTGGATATTTGTCCCTTCAGCACTGGGTTTCCACCCCCTCTTCTGGCATGTGGACTGCTGGCCATAAGCAGCATTTCCCCATCCCCCTTTATCTCTTTCTCCTGACTAACTTTCACCAATGACCGAGCACGTGTAGTTAGCCCGAGGTTACGTAGAACCTTTCTGTTAGTTGTTTTCCATTCACTGACCATTCTGCCCTCAGGCAGTTGGTTAGGCTTATTCCTGACAGAATAGTCTCACCTGCCCACAGAGGTGCCTTCAGGAATTGTGAGGGTGGGGAGGGTCTGCAGGCAGTTTTCATTTTTTTTTTTTTTAATGACACTGGACAATTAATTAAACTTTTGTTGAAGCTTCAACAGAAATACATTTCAACACCAGTGAAGGTAGACATTATGGCATCAAAACTTCCCCTCCTCTATCATACTAGGATACATTTCAATTACTATTCAACCTACAGTTTTCCTTCTTCTAGATTTTGTTTCACACAAATCTTTGCAGGTTTTCAACTAGGGCTAAACAGTGACTTAGCCCAGCCCAGCCCATTAAAGTTTCAAGATGTTGGTGCCAATTGCCCTGCAATGACAGTACATGTTACTTTCATTATATTAAATGGAGGTTGGAATTTGAGGGATGAAGAGATCTTGACACTTTGGTGAAATTTGACATAAAGGAATGATTTTTTCCCCCAAATGAACAGTGGTGCTCGTAAGTTGTTCATCTATTTGTCTCACCCAATTAATCAATAAGTACAAATTTATTGAGCATTTACGATGTGCCAGGCATAGTGCTGATGATGAGGAATGGGGAACATCAGTGAAGAATAAGTCTTGGCTCAGCAATGCTGTTCCCGTGTTTCCGTGAAGCGCCCTGCCCGTCAAAGAGATTGAAGGAGAATGGGAAACAGAGGTTTTGCTTGGGGTGCTGCTGCTGGTGGTGATGGCTTCCACACAATTTGAATTGTCTTGCCATAACCTCCCTTGATATTTGTTCAAGGGCTTTTGTTTCAGTTAAAATTTCTTGTGCATTTTGCACTTGGCTTTATAATATATTCGTGTTTGTTTAAATATTTAAAATGTCCACCAATGTTAGGAGAAAACTATTGCTCCAGTTAAATATGTCATGCATATCCTGTGACTTTGTGAGCCCCCAGCCTACATTTGATAAACCCATGCCACCCACATGCTCCTATGTACATACCATCAGAAAGAGGAGGAAGAGGGTACAAAGTCTGGTGTGAGAGACAGTCATACAAACAAATGACAACAATACAACAGAGAATAGATTTGGTTTACTTTAAGGCAATCATGGAAGCAGATGTTAAAACCAAGTCTTGAAGGAAAGATTAAGAATTTTGAGGAAATGGGAGAAGCATTTGAGGAAATTCATACGTAAATGTATGAGTGTGAAGTACAATGACTTGCTTAGGGAATGGCAAGTAAACCCAAGTTACAGAAGCATAGAGTTTGTTGGAAAGAAAGGAGCTAGGAGAGTAGGTTGCAGCCAAATTTGAAGAAGGCATTGGATGTCATCCTGAGTCTGAACCAAATCCAGAGCCATTGATTCCACAGGCAAGGAGAAATATTTTAAGTTTTTCTTAGTGAAGAACCGTGAGTCGGTGTATGTCCTAGAAATATCACTGGGTAGGACTCAGTCATACACGGTTAGTGTGGGGAAGCAGTGCAGAGGATGTGGATTCCAGGATTCCCTTTGCTAGTGGACCTTCAGGAACATAGTTGTGAAGGCAGGGAAACCCATCCACTTCTGATTCCCATGAAGTTGGGGAGGGGGCCTGGCAATCTGCATGCTCAAATATTTCATTTAAAATCTGAATGCAATTTGCCAGGTTTGGAATTTGCTGATCTTTGGCACTCCTCTCATAGGGCACGTGAGGAGAGGTGAAGCCATTTCCCAATGTCACCAGCTAATTATTGGCAGAAGCAGAACTCACATACAGTTCTTTTGCTTCCAGTCACGAGTTTCCCCCACCAATGTAGGCCAAGAGTGTTAACCCAAGTCAAAATGTCTGGGTTCACATTCTCCCTTGCATATTTCTCTATACCTGAAGGCGTGTGGGAGGACAGAGTTGTTCTGCAGGGCACTGGAAGTTTTGTGTCCCAGCCAAGGTCAGTTCAGCATTCTTATTAACATACTGTAGATAATGGATGTCTGAAAGTCTGAAGGCATAAATATTTTAATGCAGCCACACTGTGTCACTGTTTCTTTCAGACCTGCACATCAATTTTTATTTACTTTTATATGTTGCTGGCATAGGGCCACAAGGTTTTCCATCAACAGAAATGGCTGCTGATTGAAGCAATTTGCTTTTTGCCTTTCTCTCCCAGTGCTGAAGAGAACCTCATTGTCCCAAACAGGCATTTTTAGATCAAGATGGGCCATTGGATAACACAGTGGGGAATACACTTAGTAGAGCAATGTCATAAATTGGGCTGGTGTCAGCTTCCTGATTTAAAGTCTATTTTGTCATGAATTACATATTCTCTTTCAGATTGATCATTTCTCCCACTGATAAAGGGACAGTGTTCTACCAAGTGGATTTGGCCCCTGACCTAAGAAATATACTGATGCAACAAAATTTCCTGAGCTGACAATTTGGATGAACTCTGGAGACTGTAAATCCACCAAGCCAGAGAGGAGCCAGGCAGGCCTTGCATGATAGAACTCCCCTCACTTAGTATCCGTCGGCTACCATGATGGCTGACCAATTCCTTGGCTGCTTTTTACCCAACATAATTTGCAAATTGATTGTTCTTCCTTGGAAGTCTTTCTTAATTAAATAGTAACTGCAGTTATTACCCACAGACAAAGGAGATATTTTAGTGCGCTGGCAGAGGATAGCCTTAGCTCAGTGGATTTGCATTTGCTAGAGTCCCACCACAGACTCTTGTGTGCAGAACTCGATCAGATGTCTCCTTCTAAAGGGATGCACTAGAACCCCTTGCCGTAAGGGGTTAGAATCAGGTGAGTCAGTGATAACGCCTTGTAGCAAAATATGCATAGAATGCTTCTGCATTTCAGTACACTTATTTCAAACATTATCCCATTCCATTTTCACACTAGGTGTGACAAAAAAACTGCATCTCTGTCCTTTACCCATTTTACCCACTAGATGCCATCTATTAGATGAGGAAACTGAGGCACAGAGAGTTTAGAGGTTTATTCAAGCTCATACAGAAAAGTGAGGATCAGAACTAGAATACAGGTGACCTGCCTCCTTGTTTGTTCCTTATGTTGAGTTAGGCCCAAAGGTGCTCTTTTGACACCATTTGCTAAATACCAACTATAACTGGGCCCTGAGGGGACAGACTGAACAGGTGTCTTCTATGGCCTTCCAACCAGGGCAGTGGTTCTGAATCATGGACAGGTATCAGAAACACTTGGAAAGTTCATTCAAAAGTGCAGTTACCCGGGCCACAGCCTGGGGTTTTAGTAAGTCTCGGATGTGCCTCAGGATATCCATTCTTCAAAATGCTTTAGGTAAATGGGATGGCCAGTCAAGGTAAAGAGTGCAGAACTAGGCTTTCATCTCACCTGGAATTGCACAAGGAAAGCTGAAGTGGAACCAGGGCACCTGACATGTGAACCCAGTCAGCCTGGATATTTGTGGGGAAATAAATGTCTGTACCAGGAGCACCTCAGAACCCATAGAGAGGTAGAGCACAGTTTCTGTCCCAAGAAGACATGCCAATGCCTCTGGAGCCATGTGGCTCTTGCCTTGACAAAATTCTCCTGGCTTAAGTGCTGTCAACTTAACGGCTGGAACAAGAAAGCCTGCCTCCTTCATCCACACTGGATCTTTCTCTTTTACTTTCCTTCCCTTCCTTGCTTCCTACCTTCCTCATACATGCTTAAAATTCTCTTCCTCCATCAAAATCCTTACTCATCCTCCAAGGCCCAGCTCACATGCTACCTTTTTCATGGCACCTTTCTTGATTTTCTTTCTCAGAATTTCTCTCCTTCCTCTGCGTTCTCGGGCACTTCGTACCTCTATGTATTTTTACTTAACCATCATACATGAGAGTAGATGTCAGCTTTTGGGATAAATTTCTTTTTCATCTTTTTGTCCCTCCCAGTAGCTAATACAGAGCCTTATGCAGTGGAAGTGACTGTTGCCTGTGGGTTGAGTTAAATTTATATTGACTTACTGAACTATTTCTGAGTAACCTCCTCAAAAGACTCTCTTCTGATTCAAAACAGTAATTATTGAATGTATCATTTCAAACTACAATACATATCTCCACCAATAACTTCTATCCTTTGACACTTAAACACAGTTAACTCGTAATAGAAGAGGGAATAATGCCTTGTCTGGAGGCTAAGTCCACATTGGCCATTGGTAAATTGGCTGTTTGTAGTAGATCAGAGATGTAATTAAATGTTAGACCTATCTGCATGAACAAAGATTGTCCCGCCCAGCCATCCTATGACTGCTAGGTCCTGAGAACCTTTCCCAGCCATCCGTACATATTACTCTCCCTGTACCCTGGGGTTGACGCCGTCCCAGCCTTCCCCACATAAGGAGAAGAAACTCATTCCTGATCCATCTACTCCTCTACTCTGCTCCCTTTCCCTCTCTGCAGCCCAACCTGACTGCTGTGTTCTGCCCTGAGTCTGCAGAGGCTGGCCCTGGCCAGGAAAGGGGTTGGAAAAGCATTTTTGCAGAGGGGCAGCCTGAAGGTGGTGGCTCCATGTAAGTGTGCACCCTTGGTTGGAAAGGCTGAAGGTCAGGACTGGTATTTCTCCTTTGTCCCTCCTTCCTGCCCCTGGACACAGGCTTGAGGATCTGCATCTGGCTGGCTCACCCTTCCTGCACAACTTTTCTATTCAAGTTTTTCAGGGCAGGGCTTTAAGAAACACTTCAGGTTAATTATAGCCAGGGGTCATTTTCTATACAAGCGGGACAAACTTGATGTGACTACAGGGTATCTCCAGGGCTGATTCATTCAACCTAGAAAACTGCCTCTAGGGAAACAGCCTCAGAATCTTGCCTACAGCTCTGGAAGTGATAATGGGCCCAACTGTCTCCCTGCCCATCATCTCACATCTAGGGGAATGTCTTGGCTAGCAGCATGGCCCTGAATGAGGGGTTTAGGTAAACAAGATGTGACTGGGATTGGAAGAGTCACAAAGCTGTTTGTTAGAGCAATGCTGAAGAGTTTCAGGAAAAGAATTTCATCAAGGCTGGCACATCTGCCCTCAGACACTTGAAGGGTTCCCTGGAGGAAGGAGGACTGAACTTGCCCTACAAGATCCTGGTTGGTAGAACTGGGCCAAAGTATACATCCAGTTCCAAAATTGTCTTTCTTCTCTGGAGGCCTGCTGAATGGCCTCTGGTTCTAGATGCATGTAGTTCCCTTTGCTAAGACCCTCTTTCCTTCCCTTCCCGCTACCTGGATAATCTTGACTCATCCTTTGGGCAACAGTTGAAACTTCAGGCCTTCCTTGAAACTTGTAAACTAGGGTTTTTCTACAGTGGTACTACTGACCTTTGGGGCCAGATAATTCTTTCTGGTAGACGGGGGTGTCCTATGCATTGTAGGATGTTTAGTAGCATCTCTGTCCTTTACCGACTAGATGCCAGGAGCATCTCTTCAGTTGTGACAATAAAAAATGTCTCCAGATACTGCTAAGTGCCCTTTGGGGGCTAAATTTGTCTCTCTCCTCACCCCCTTTCCCACCAGTTGAGAACCGTTACTTTAGACTAATGTTCCCCTAACACTCTGCATTTTCCTTTCTGTAACACTATCATATTCTTCACACTTCTAGACTTCTTAATGTGTTTAATGTCCATTTCCTTCCCTTACTGTCAGGTCCCTGATGGCTGAGATGGATTCTAATGTTCTTTGCTGCTCCTAACTTTTCATTTAAAAGTCAGTGAAAGAATGAACTCATTTAAATAAGAACTTTGTGGCTTTTAGAGCTGTCCACAGACAGCATAGCCTTTTCCAAAATTTCTTCTCACTAGGGGGCTCAAATAAGGCAAACAGCTACTTGTTGAGAATGTTGTAGAGGAGAGTTAAGCACTGAATGGGTGATCTTGAATGTTCCTTCCAGTTACGAGAGTGTATGGAATTTGGGCTCTCAGCCAACCACCCCATGGGGAACTAATTAAATCAGAAAGAAGAGGTCAGCCGCTCCCTCTATAGTCAGGTGCTAAGTGTTCCCAAGAAGCGGCTGATGCAACTCAGGGAGCGACCTTTAAGTAGGTCAAGAGTCACATGAATATGGAATGCCTTTCCCTTCCCTTTCTCCCGTCCCAAGAGGTCATTTGACCCATATCCTAAGGGGTAGGATCGTGCTCAAAAGCTTAGAAAACATCCTTTCTCAATTCCCACCCTTCACTCTCGCAAAGCCTTCTGTGGGTAATGGGGGTGAGCAGGGAGGCCTAGCACACTTTCCTGGGTGGTACGGGAGTTGCCTGGGGCAGCATTCTTCAGACTCTGAAGGTTACAGCCTGTGTGATTTATTGTTTTATTTTTCTTTCTTTCTAACTCCTTTTCCAACGGGGCAAAGAACTGTAAGCAGAGATAAATGAAAGCCCCCTAGGCCCACAATTGATTCTAAGGGCTGTGAAGGAATGAGCTTCAACTACTGCTGATGGGAGGGACTGTGTGCCAGGCACTGTGCTGGGGACTCTCACGCGTGATCTCATTCATCTTCTGCATAACCCAGTGAGGTAGGTGCAATTACATCTATTTTTCAAAGACACAACCAGAGGGGCCAGCAACTTGCCCATCGTCACACAGCCAGGAAGGAGCCTGGGCCTGGGGAACAATGCATCCATAGCCTCTGTGCCCCTTTCATGCCCTGCCATAAGCAGAATGGGAAATGCTTCCAACCAAACTTCTGTTTCAAAGAGTCCCTGTGAACGGGCACAGTCATGATGAAAACTGCCATTCGCACTCAAATTACTGCTGCTTTTGTGGCTGCTTCTTATGACCTCGCCATGACTTGACTTGATTATACCTTTGCAAATCTCTCTTTACATATCTGCAGCTGAGCCTTCTTAAATCATTATACTTCTGAATTAAGACGGTGAATTGAACTCTATGTTCTCTAGAGACAAAATGAAAGCAGAAGAACAGAGAATTATAAATTTACAAGGACAAAAAAAAAAAAAAGACGAGCGAGGATCTCAATTAAAATGTGGATGATGGAAACTGGATGGACCATGAGTAAATGAGCAGGCATACCAGAGAAACATGAAGCCCAGTGTCTGGGGGTGGGGAGGTGTGGGTGTAGATGGTGGTGCAGCAATGGCAGTGGGAGGTCAACAAAATACAAGACAGTTTTCATTGCAAAACCTCAGAAAGAAGACCGGCTTCAGCCTTTTCCATTTTCCAGTTCAGCTACAGGACCCCTTCATGGACCTCAGCAGACCACCTGAGTTAAGTGTACTGTGCAGAATGTGGACCAGAAAGTTTCTGGATTGAGATATGCCAGATACAGCCAAAGCCTGGGGAGACACAATGATAGAAATAAGGGTTTGAATTAAAGGTTGCACGCTGAACAGTAGGATCCCATCATTTTTTTTTTTTTCTAATTGGTTCCTAGATTTCTGGAACCCAGGTTTCTACCCAGTACCCTAGGTAGGAGATTGGAAGACTCCTCTCAAGGGAAACTTACCTAAAGAAGAAGAAAAGACCTAAAGATCTGGACATCTGAGATATCCTCCAACGGAAGAGGAAATCTTCATTATCCTATAGCATCACCCAAGTGTCTTCCAATGAAAGATTAGATCTTCATCATCTTAGGCCCTGCTCATCTTCATAGGCCCTGCTCATGTACACAGGTCATTCATTCTGTGGTTAAATGCTTCACTCTAGAAAGCCTTAAACTATACTACTGCTGAAACTGGATCTTTCTTTGTCACCAAACAAGCAACTTGATTGCTGTTGAGACATCTTTGCAAGCTTAACATTTGAATTTGACGACATTCTAATTGCAAAAGCCTTAGTCCTTATTCCTTTGGGCCAAAACTGGGCCTCCTCCCTTATAAAGCTGGCCCTCTTCTGCATTTATTCTCCACCACATCCAGCACCTAGTCTCCCAACCAGGTTTATGTGTTTCTTTTATTCTGACATAAATGAAAACTTAGATTCACTTTGTGGTGGCTGACAGACCTAATTCTCACTGTATGTTGCTTGACTCTAGCTATTTAATTAATATTTTTATTGTGTTGGTGTTTTTTGTGTTTGGGTTTTATGCCATTTTCCCCCACCTTACTCTTTGAACGCTCTGAGCATGACCCTGGTTCCCTAGGAATACATGACAAGTGTTTTAAAGCTTTTTGTACTCTCGCCAGATACCATTATCTAGAAATATGTTGGCATTTTATATAAACATATGTTTAGATTTCTGTAACTAAATGCATCTTTATGTATGACTTATTATTACAACTGAATACATCTCTAAATATCTAACTTTATTTACAGTTATGATCTACTATCAAGTGTCTACATTTCTATTGGATTGGTATGTATGCCCAACAAAGAAAGTGTCATTTTTTCCTTGGGAATGAAATCACATCATTTGTGAAGACTTAGTAGAGGTTAAATGAATACAAGCAGCATTTGCCTTATTAAATAAATATTTTCAACATTTAAAACAGTCTGACCATCAATGATGATGTTCAAAAACATCTCAAGATGTTTTAGAGCTAAAGCAAATGAGAAAATATAGTAAAGGGCTGATTCCTGTGGCTATTTTGCAAAGGAATGTAACATGGTAGAGTGGAAGTGGGATAAGGTTTGAAGCCAAAAGACCTGGTGGGCTTAAGGTCTCCATTTATTGGTTGTGTGATCTTGGATAAGCCACCTCACCTCCCGGCGAGACGTGGGTAAAATGGAGATCATATTAATCACCTCACAGTTTGTTATGCATTGAGTAAATGCACGTGTAAGCATTATTGACTGTAAATGATTATGCATATTTTAATTATGGTATATCCAAGCCTGATTTTTCACCCAGTGCTTACAGTGCCCTGGGCATAATACTCATTCAATAAACATTTGTTCGATGATAGAGTAATACATGAGTATGTGATGCAGAAGTTTTAAAAATATTTTTGCAGCTGTCGGACTCATTTATAGACATCTATAAAATTGAGGATTTGTAAGTTGTCCCTGGACAATCAGATCTCTTGATTCAAGAGAAAGATAATCGTTCAGGTTTTCAAGTTTTTCCTGATACGAGACATTAACTGGCAGGGCTGATTATGAGAAATTGTCATTATCCTGCTCAAATATAAGATCATAGATTTGGGAAACCTTAGAAATAATTACCTTCTTTTCAAATATGAGGAAACTGAAGCCCAGAGGCTCTAAGAAATCAGGGACTTTATATAATGTTTTCATTTCCATAGCTCTAGGGTAATTGTAGATATATATACAACAAATATGTTTTTAAAAATATATTTTTCAAGAATTATGCTAAGCACTGGGGAAATAAACATTAACAAGACAAAACCCTCCCCTTTGAGGAACTCATAATCTAGACAGACATGAAAGTCAAGAAGTGTGCTCTTAGTTATAGTAATGTTGTACAGAGCTCTAGTGGCAAGAGGGAACTGCCAAGGGAAATCTGACAGCAGGTATTTACCCTGAGTAAACACCTTGCTGTTTAGCTTGGCCTCCCTGAAGCAGACCCTGAGGACAGCGGGCAAATGGATTATTAAGGAAGTGCTCCTGAGAGAAACCAGAAAGGGAGTGTAGGGAGCAAGGGAGGATAAGGAGAAGACTCCAGTAAGGATGAGATTACTCAAGTCCCATGGAAGACAGGTTAGCCTGATCCTGCAGGGGAGCCCTGGAGGGTAAGTTATACCTCACAGTCTGCCCCTGGCTTCCAAGCAAAGGAACTGGCTTCTTATTGTCTTACACTCGTTGGCCTTTGACTGAGGGTCTTAGTGGACAGGGTTGGGAAGCTATGTTGACCCAGACACTTCTGATCTTTGCAATGATATGCAAAATGGTTCCAGTTGCCAGAAGGTGGGCCTCTGAAGACAGTTGCCATGTGGTCCATTGGAAGCAAAAGCACCCAGAAGCCAGACACCAGGTGTACAGAAATAATTATAGAGCTCTGAGAGAATCTGGAAGAAGCACCAGCAGTGCCCACTCCATCTGCAATCTGTAAGGGGAATTTGAGATGGGTGGGAAGGGCATTGCAGGCATCAGTTATATAATAGCATGAGAACACATCCTGAAGCATGACTACTGAGGGTGTGTTTAGGGATGGGAGACTGGCTGGTGTGGCTACACTGCCTTATGTCTGGTAGGAAGTACAAACCTGAGAGAGGAGCTTGCAAAGGCAGGCTGAAGCATCAGATTGCGTGCTTTTATTTTGTTGTTTGTTTGTTTTTGTAATTTGGTTCTTTTGATTGCAAGGAAACGAGATCCACTACAAGGATCTCAAATAACAGATGGCTTATTTTAAAAATATATGTGCTCGGGAACCTAAGAAAGGCCTGGTCCCAGGGAGAGCAGGAAAAATAAGAAATAACAGATCTTGAGGAACTGGAACTTCAGAACAAGCAGGACTCATAGATCTTCACCCTAGTGAAGCCACTGCTACGGCTTCCTGTGTCTGCTCTAATCTGCTCTAACTCCACCTGGAGGGGTTTACTCTTTCCCCTTCTCCTCTGTGTACTTTTGTCTATCTTGCTTTCTGCTGACTCATGCTTCTGCCTCCTTGTAACTCTTATTGCTGAAGCCCTCTTGGCCTCTTCTATAACCCAAGACTTTTACTATCTTTAGTTTCACCTTCAGTTCCCATTTCTACCCTCCTCCTTCTTTCCGCATGTCTGACTTCAGATTTCCAGGATGAGGTGATTGGATCAGAAAGTATTTTCTGATGGGCCACACACTCTGAGGTATAACTTACCCTCCAGGGATCCCCTGCAGGATGAGGTTAATCTGTACACCATGGAACTTGAGTAGTGTAAGTTGCTGTCCAATGTATGAATCAAATTGTGTTCAGATACACAATGGTGGCCCAATTGGCTGTGCCTGGCAGAAGAAGCAGAGTCCTATAATATAACAGTCAACAGTCGCTAAGATTTGTTTAGCATTGTTCTAGGCATTTCACATATATTATTTCATTTAATCATTATCTCCATTTAGTCAACATTCATTTCTTCACCTCCATATTTATTTAATCATCCCATAAGGTTTTTCTATGATTACTTTCACTTAACAGATGAGGAAACTAAGTCTTAGCGGTTCACAAAACTAGTATGTGGTGAATTTCCTTCTACCAAGGGGTGTGAGTTGGTCAGCATGGAACGAGCTGTGGATGTGGCTCTACCCAGGATTGGCATGTCTAGTCAACAGCTTTGCTTCCACATGAAGAAGTTTGGAATATATCATCATTAAGCCATATGTCTATAAAGGTGGAATGAAATTTAAGGTTTGATCTGGTATCAGGTTTTGGGTAAAGAGTTGATTAAAAACTCTAGTGCTAAAAAGTACCCAACAATATATTTCTCCCCTTTCCTGCATAGTTTCTTCTACCAGCATCAGTTTTGACATTGTTTTGAGCGAGAATCAAGGGTCTTCAACAGCTGATGAAAAAACTCAGGAAGTCCACAAGCAGTGGCAATGGTCTTCATGAACAAAGGCTCTGTTTTCAGAGAAGTCTCTCTGTGTTTCCAGGATGATGTGCAGGTCTGCCCTGGCCATGAGGGGCAGGCCAGGCTGGATGCATGAAGCTGAAGGAACTGTCGGCTACTCTTTAGGTGAAACAAAAGGTTTAAGGGACTCTGCAGGAACAGTGAGCCTGATTTATCTTGACAACCTGGAAACAAGGAACTGTATGGTTATATTTATCTAGGCTTTTTTTTTTTTTTGGAATAAGATTCAGTACTATTACTTCTTGCTAAGAGGAAGAACCATAGGGATAGGAGACTGTTTTGGCTTAATCTTCCTCATATACAAAGGCTTAAGTCGGCCAATGTAGCCTTAAGAAGTCTGCAGGAAGACTGCTGGGGAGGAGGAGAGAAGGTAAACATGGACCCTACGCCTGGCTTCTCATTGTGCTTCCCTGTCAGTGACTCAACACACCATTTTCTTGCCAAAAACAAAAGAGATTCCATGAGCACCTTGAGTCTAGGACCGGAGCGTGAGATGTGACAAATGTAGTTACCTACCATTCGCCTTATTTATTGCTGCATCGCAGAGAAAAGTATAAGATACTCTCACTAAAGAGAAGAAGACATAGAGAAACCCATCCTGAGAATAAGAGGAAGAGAGTTTCACAATTCCACACTGGGCTGCAGTCCTCCCGAGATTGTGTGGCAGTGGGCTGTTAGAAAAGTGTCCTGGGCTGAAAGACCCAGTTTCTTTCCATCTAGTCTCAGCCTCTCACCACATCTCTGTGCCTGTTTCCTGTCTGTAAAATGAGGCTTTTAGACTCAGTCCCTAAGCTCTCTTTCAGCACTCTGTGGAAATACAGAGAGACTTATCTGAAATGGAGGGTCTGGGCAACCCAAAGCCCCAGAAGAAAAATCAGAGATGTATCAGGGGAGGAGGAGAGCACTGTTAAGTCTTAGCTTCAGTTTTCTTTCAATTTAGACTTTGGATGGCTATTGCAGAAAGCTTTTAAAATGTGTGTGTGTATGTGTGTGTGTTTGTGACTGTGTGTATGCGTACTGTGTGTGTATATATATATAAAATATTCAGCTTATAATTTCCTATTGGATCTGCCAATGAGCCTGTCTCAGCGTTACACTGAGGCCCCCTTTACAGACCACACTGGTTCCTGGCATTTTTATAGTGCATTCTAGTACATACATATATAGTACATCTAAGTCTGGCTGAAGCACGTGAGGCCACCTCCAAGCTGAGAAGAAAAATGACAAACTTACAGAACTTGCAAAGGTCCTTTCAAGGTTCTCGCCATCCCTGTTCTAGAGTCTCTGGCTTCCTCTGGAGATGTAATTGGAAACACAGTAGGCCTCCGTCTTCTGTTCACTGACCTTCTCCATCCAGCCTCCACTGAGCCAATGGGCATGTGGTCCCTTCCTCCAGGAGGAGAGAGAAGACAATTCAGGCATAAACATAACTTCTTATGTGACCTCCACTTTACTGGGCCCTTTCCTAAGGAAGGAATTTTCTTTCCCTTCCTCTCCTCATTATTATGTTGAGCAGAAACATAGCCAGCAAACAAAAGGGCTTATGTGCTGTCTTCAGGCAGGTGAGAGAAAAGAAACTGCATAGATTTGCCTGTTCCATGGTGAAACAAGGAGTAGGAAAACTCAGGGGAAATAAGGAGAAAGAACAAAGGAAATAGATACTTGAAAACCTGACACCTACCAGAGAAATATACTTAAGTCCTCTGCAGAGACTGGAAGTGGTTCCAGTTAAGTGTGGAGCATCAGGAGGCTTCCTTTGGATTTTCATAGAAATATTAGCATCCTTATTGTCAACATTACATGAAATTTCTACATCTAGTTGGTTTTCTTTTTATAGAAACACAAAGAAAGGAAAACAGTGAGGAATATGACTATTGCCTTTTGCTCTGCTCTCCTCTCTGGAGGTCTGCAGTGCTCCTGGAAGATGCAAATATTGATTCACACACCCTTCTCCTCTGCTGCTGTAAGATTTCACTCAACTAGAGAGCAAACTTAAGGTTTCTTGGAAGGGTGAAGTATGCTCATGGAGACTCAAACGCAGCTTACCTAATGTACACTTTACTGGTGATCACTAGTATTTCTCAATTTCTTTTTTCTTAAGACTATGAACATAGAATATGTTGCACAGCATCCTCTGTAGACAAGTACCCTTCTTCTGACACAGTGAACATTCAAGCCTCAGGTTGGAATGAAGGGCACAGGATCAGGACAGCCTGGATCGCTGAGTCACCACATGGAGGACACCTCCCTGAGAGTTACTGATACCCACAGAAGACTTGGTGTGAGTGAGATATTGATGTTTCATGCATGAAGTCACTGAGGAGATGTTGGTATTGCTTGTTACTGCAGCATACCTAGCCCATCCTGACTGATTTGCAGACTCCGTCTAAGACAGTTTCTCAAATTTATATGCACATCAAGATCACCTTAGCTGTATTTTAAAACCTCATTTACAAAGCTCCTGGTCAGGTAGATCTGGGGTGAGGCTCAGCAATCTGCATTTTGATTGTACATTAAATGACTCACAGAAACTCTGGTCTAACATATCTGTGAATCTACTATTTTCTGAGGACCGCACATGGGGAAACACTCTTCAAGTGTTCAAAGTTGAAGAGGTTAACTTAGATGGCTTGCTGTTGAAGTTAAGTTGCATTCTTCCTTCACTTGAAAGGCCTCAGTTACTTTCTTAATCACCTGAAGCATAACAATATAGGAGATGGGTTTACCAATGAAAGAATGCTCATGTTAACCAAGATCACAAGGACAGTGAGTGAGACCTACCTCGTAAGTCTGTTCTGAGGATTCAGGGAAACAATTCCACAGAATGTATACATCATTTATCCCCCTTTCTGGAACAAGAAAGGTAGTTTCTTTAAAAAGAAAAAGAAAAACTAAGTTTCATGTTTCATTTTAGTAGAAACAAACAGTTATGGATTACCTTCTCAGTGCCAGGCACAGTTAGAGACAGGAGAGCCTACACCTGTCTCAGCTGTCACAGAGTGGAGTCCAACAGGGAGCTGAGCTGTGCATGTGCAGAAATAACCACAGTACAAAGCTCTGCATGATAAGGACTGTGAGAGTTGTAAACCCAAAGTACTATGGGAGTTCAGAGAAAAGAGAGATTTCAATTTTCTTTGAATATTGACTTGCTACTGCATAGTAACTGTAATATCTTCTAAGAATGACAGTCAGGCGTTTCTCACAGGGCTAATGAATCACTCCATTTAGCTGTGACAACAGCAAGGCAAAGAAATATCTTCAAGGGCCCAGACGTTATTTTTCCAGTCTTGTCCTGGGGATATAATGTGCTTAGAAGTTATGACAAATTAGCTGCTTGTGGCAAATCTACATGAGCCCTTTTATAAAAATGGAATTTTGGGCCTGAGTTAATGGGTTTTTATTGACAAGGGAAATAAAGCTGGATAGGGAGGGTAGAGCCTGGCTAGGAGGACTTTGAAAACCAGCAGAAGAGTTTAGATTTGACTACAGAAGCCCAGGGATCAGCCACTGTTCAAAAGGCATGGGCCAAACCTTGTTTGGTCACACGCCATTGCTAAACTTCAGTGTCTAACCATGATTTTATGTACAAAGGCAGAGGGCAAAGTCCCTAAAGTATTGCACGGAACAAAGAGAAGGAAGTAAAACTGAAATAATTTTAAAACACAGTGAAGCAATAGATGTGAGACGCAATGCTATGCTATTTTTTAACAGTGCTAATTGTTATTTCCCCAATATCGTTTTCTTCGAAGAAGGGAGCATCCCTTAATCTGCCATGTTTATGCTTCTCCATACGCGAGTTAACATTTGGAATGGCTGGCCTATGGGTTCTTTCTGTGCCTTTGGGAGGAAGAAGCCATCCCTAAATTCTGGGTGCTTGGCAAGCAGAGCCCTATTTTGGCAGATGCATGTGTCCATATGTCCAGATATTCTCTTCTGGTCAAAAAAACATAGCTGCCCTCAAATAACCTCAAATCGTGGGTATTCTGTGGTCAGGATGCCTGTGCCCAGAGACCTAAGGAAACCAAGTGATCTGGAAGAGAAGTGGCAGGACTTTGGGTCTTCCAGACCCAGAGTGACTATTGTCCTTGTTGCAGTTCCCGGGTCTTTACGCTTATCTCCCCCATTAATGAGACTCAGCCGCTTTCCCAGCACCGGCTTTCTTCTCGCTCTACAAGGAGTCGCCCTCACATTTCATCTGCCTTTCCTGTACTCATTCAGGTTTACTGCCTCTTCATAACTTGGCTTTTCATGGTCCACAATGGCCCCTCACGTCTTGTCTTTTTTTTTTTTTTTGAGATGGAGTCTCACTCTGTTGCCCAGGCTGGAGTGCAGTGGTGCGATCTCGGCTCCCTGCAACCTCCACCTCCCGGGTTCAAGCGATTCTCCTGCCTCAGCCTCCTGAGTAGCTGGGACAACAGGCACGTGCCAGTACACTCAGCTAATTTTTTATATTTTTTAGTAGAGACAGGGTTTCACCATATTGGCCAGGCTGGTCTTGAACTCTGACCTCATGATCTGCCCACCTCGGCCTCCCAAAGTGCTGGGATTACAAGGGTGAGCCACCGCGCCCAGACACGTCTTATCTTATAGCATGGCTTTTCCTGCCAGCTTATATCTATTTTATTTATTTGTATTTATTTTCAATTTCCGTGCCCCGAAGAGAAAATCTGATTGAACCAGCCTGTTGCATTTTGTACCAAGTCATTTTTTCTCAGTAGCTGTGGGTCACTGGGGAGTTCATGGATTGACTCCCAAGGGTCATGTGCCACAGATGCCAGCTGTGGGCCCTGTGAGAGGGGAGAGGAGGCTCAGTCCCATGTGGTTACCACAAGGTGTGCTCCAGTAGGGCTGTGGACAGGGCAGACACCTGCCCCCAAAATGTGAGCGCACTGAAGATGAGAGGCACATTTTGCGGGGTTCTCTCACTCATATGTTGCCCCAGCCTCTCTTCCAGGCAGTAGGGTTGGGGGTCAAGGCTCCAAGTCCTAGGGGTGGTGGCTCCAGGAGGCTCTGGCCTGTTTTCTGCCCATCCTGCAGGTCAGTAGTCATAGCAGATGCTTGTGCCAGATTTGCAACAACCCCTCCTTACTGGAGCAGGGCATGGCGGGTCAATTTAAATAAATTTGTCATGAAAATGACATAACAAAAGAGAAGAGAGCTCAAGGGTTGTCTCTCACAGGGCTCCCTCTGTTGCTCCACCTCTAAGGTGCGAGTGCCGTGGGTGATGGTTGGGCCAAAGTGGCTGCTCCTCATGCTTGACGAGACAAGGACTTTGCAGCAGGCAGCGTACTTGGCAGCAAGGCCCTAACCCTAATTCTGAGTGATTTCATTCTGGCTGTTTGAAAAGATATGATCAAACACTGGCAGGAAGCACTGAGACTTTCTGGGAAGCTTCAGAAGTTGTGTCTCCAATTGTAATCGAATTGGTCAGAGAAGACTCTTCTCTCACTGCAAGCAGGCATCAGGGCATGGCTTGCTCCGGGGCACCACAGTCCTCAACTCTGATGCTAAAACTGCAGCATAGACATAGCTGCTGCCACTCTTCATTAAAATGGCCTTGCCAAGGCCCAGGCTTTTTCCAATTTAAAATTTAGGGTGGTATTGTCAGATGGTGGGTCCTAGATTACATGCCCAGGCTATAGTTGCAAGCAAGACTAGCAATTCAACTCTCTGGCACTTTCAGCAATGGACTCTGCTTCTTCAGATGGAAGATTCCTCAACTTTGGAAATGGGATTCAGATACTGGACAGTAAAGTAAATGAGAAGGGTTGTCTCCTGAATCCTGTTTGTTCTTGAAGCTGGGGAGCAATGTGAGGAAAGCAATGTTTTAGGGAAGGTGGTTTGGCCAGAGTTTGCAGGATAAATTTTATAAGAGACTCGAATGAGAGGGGCTGCATAAGGATGGAAGGAATGTTTTTCTGAGCTTACCAACTTACAGTAGGACATCTGATTACCTTATTGTTATGTCTCACTAAAAGAAGAAAACTGCAGGTCTGACACAGATAATAATTTCTAAGTAGTTTCCTTTTTTTTCCTCTTTTTTGGAGTAAGCAGAGATAGACCAATAAGCACATGGACAGATTCACAGCCAGACAGATGCATCTAAAGTGCAGGTGGTGGTTTTGTTCAGTAGTGGAAGAGAACTTTGGCTCTGGAGCTTGAGTTTGAAATCCATTGTACTATATTACATGCTAATTATGAAAACTTAGGTAGGTGAATTCACCTCTAAGCCTCAAATTTGTTACCTATAAAATGGGAGTCATAACACCTATTGTATAGCGTTACGATGGGAGTTAAATGCATAAAAACTCTTAGTAGAGTGGCTGGTGCAAAGCAGATTGCCAATATATGCCAGGTATTAATAGTGATGTTCTACATGAGGTCGTAAGGCTGGACTATTTGGTGGCCAAGGAAGTGAGGGAGGGAGAGTGAATGTGAGAGCAGTGGGAAAGATAGAACAGCAAGGATTCTGTGACAGATGGGGCAAAGGGGACAGGGGGGAATGAAGGGTCAAAGAAAGCTCCATGATTTATTGATAAACCACATTTTTCATTTGGTTCTTGGCATCAGGTTACTTTTAGTTGAGCTGGGCATTTTTTAGATAAAAGGAAGAGAATAACTGAGATTTTGATCTGATGCAATGAAATTTCTAAGAAGTAAAAGAATGACTGGGTGTATCCACATAGGGAAGCTGGAGAAAAGAGCAGCTCGTCCTCCTCTTCCCCGTCTTCCTCCTTCTCCTTCTTTTTCTCCTTGCCACCTTCCTCCCTGTTCTTTTCTTTATAAAAAGACACAGTTGAAAACATAAAGGAAAATTTTACACTGGACTTTACTAGTTAGATAGCTTGATCCTAAATCAGATCTCACTGCTTTAAACGCATTTTAGAAGGAGATAGGATATAAATTGCCGATAAATAAATAATTAAGTCAATTCATCCTGCCTTAGGGATTGCTTCCTTCACCAGCAAAAGGAGATCAATAAGAACTGGCCCTAACTCTAAAATTTTACCTGAGTGGCCAGTCCCTGGATTGGAAGTCTCTACTGTGTCATTCTCAAGGAGCTTTAGAGTCCTACACATTTTAGCATACTATTGCCAGGAGAGGCAATGGTTGCTAAACTCACATACTAACAGCAGTAGATATGATTTTCCATTAGCATTTAGTCACACCTAGGAGAAGGGTAGCCAGGGAATAAAAGATAGAATTTATAGATAATCTTAAGAAGCCTCAAATTATTTAATGCCTTGCTACTCACAGTGTAGTACAGGAACCAGAAGTATCGGCAAGCCCTGAGAACTTGATAGAAATGCAGAGGCTCAGGTCCCACTACATCAGACCTATTAAATCAGAATCTGCATTTCAGCAAGATCCGCTAGCAATTCGGGGTATCATTATATTTGAGAAGCATTGGCTAAAGGCAGGCAACGAAGAGCGAGATTAGTTTTATGGAAGCAGGGAGATAAGACACTGAGAAGGTAGAAGACTAACAAATAATAATTTTCCCTAGGGCTGGTTTGGGAATGGCGTTTAGAATACTCATGACAAACTCCCTTGCAGAGTAAAGGCAGTAATAATCTTCGCAAAGTTCTGTGAAGCCTGTAAGCATCATGCCAGCTCAGCTCCAGGTGCAGAGCCGCCTGTGGATGACAGGCTTACGGAGCTGAGCGTTGTGGAACACTCGCCCTCTTCTTTAAATTGGAAACAGATTGCACTGCTGTAGGCAGTGTCATTGAGAAGGTGGTAAATGCCTGTTCCATCCCCAAAGTCATCCAGGGTCAAACTGGACTCTAACAACCTCAGCCACTCTGGCTGGGATTTCAGGTCCTCATGTGGAGTAACCTTCTAACCAAGACCCTTTCTCCATTAAAAAAAAAAAAAAGAAAGAAAAAGAAAAAAAAATCTCCATGTCAGTGATTCTCAAAGCATGATCCCCAGACCAGTGGCCTAGAGATCACCTGGGAGCTTGTCAGAACTATGAAAATCTCAGGTCCTACCCCAGACCTATTGAATCAGAAATTCTGAGGCCAAGCCCAGCAATCTGTATTTAAGCAAGCCTTCCAGGAGGTTCTGATACCAGCTAAAATTTCAGAATCAGCATGTCTTATGTTCATTTAAAAAATGTAAATGGAAATGAAACAAATAGTTTTTGGCTTACCTTTCTAGGTGACAGTAATGTAGAGTTTTCTTCTTTGACAGCCATTGTATTTCTATTCTATCACTAATAAGGAAAAAACAGTCAATTCTCTATATTTTACATTTATTTATTTATTTATTTATTTATTTATTTATTTATTTATTTACCAGAGATGGGGTCATCCAGGCTGGGGTGCAGTGGCACCTCAGTTCACTGCAACCTCTGCCTCCTGGGCTTAAGCAATTCTCTCACCTCAACCTTCCAAGTAGCTGGGACTACAGGTGCACACCACCATGCCCATCTGATTTTTGTATTTATTTGCAAAGATGGGGTTTCGCCATGTTGCCCAGGCTGGTCTTGAACTCCTGGACTGAAATGATCCACCCGCCTTGACCTCTCAAAGTGCTGGGATTACAGGCATGAGCCACTGCACCTGGCCATTTCTCTATATTTTAGAGCAGTTTTGCAAGTAGTGTTCTCTTTTCCTATGGCACATACAACTGCCTTTGTGAAGAACACAGAGCAGGCGCTCAATCCCTAGTCTCCATTGTGGCGGTCAAGGAAACTGTCCCCAACCACTCAGCTGTTGGATCCAAAAGAGTCAGCGTGATGGGGGTTTTGCATTTTTCAGGATATATCCAACGCAGAAATTCTGTAAGTTCATACCAAAAAGGGCCATTTCCCCATCAAGGGAATTCTGTCACACCCTCTGAAGTACTGGAGCACTATTGGAGGCCTGTTGGAGTGACTGGAGATGTGGGAGATCTTGGCCTACTTTGTGCTTATTTATAAAATTCCTTTTTATTTTGGCTCAGTGGAGCTAGAGTGTCTCCAGCCCCTTCCGAAGAAGAGACTGAGTACTTGAGCCTGCCTTCTGGTTTGCCTTTGCTTGACATTTGAGAGGCTCCACAAGGCCCTTGGGGGTGGGGTTGGAGCCTGGGCTCTACTTTAAGAGGCAGTACTGTCGATCCTTTGAAAACATTAGTGTGCCTTTGCTGCTGCCATTATAGTCACCTTAATGTCCTGCCTTATCACCAGTCCCCCCTAAACCCTGCTGCCAAGAGTCTACTGTCATAAGTGCATATTTGACCTGGTGTGGAAAGCAGGAAGGAGTCAAGTGGGTAGGAAGCAGGGCAGGTTGGTAAGCAGCCCTCCCCACGCGGTGGGGGCATGTGGCTTTTGGTTCTAGCGCATGCCTGAAAGGCAGTCTCGGAGCAGCGGCCTCGTGTTGGAGGAAAAACACTGAACTGGGATGAGAAGATGTGAGTTCTGGTCCCATATCTGATTTGTTTGCCACATAAGTTTTGGTGAGTCACTGAAGCTCTTGAATCTCATTTTCCTCCTCGACTAAATGGAAATACTAATCCCTGCCCTGCCTGTTTCACAGAGATGTTGCAGGCCTTCCGTGAGGTCTGCTGCTGAAAGTAACTGGCATCTGGGAAGGGCTGGGAGTGGTGAGGGGCATCGTGCTTCCTCCATTTGTGTGGTCCCCACCCTCTACCCCTAGGAGAGAACTCTGCACCCCCTCTTGGGTGGGAACACAGAAAATGTTTCTCGTTTCAGGGGAACCTCACAAGATTCTTGCAACAGGGCAGTGATTCTTTAGCCATGTCTTTGTATGCCTGGACTCAGAGCCACCCAGAGGAGCCACAGGAGGGTCCCTCACCCTCTGCGCCCACGAGACTCTGCTACCAGTGCCCCCTTCCACCCAAAGCACTAAGTCAATGAAGACAGCATCTGTTCTCAGGCACATATCTGCCCTCCATGAGGCTGAATAGAGCCCATTCTCCCTCTTCCATACCTTTCATCTCAAAGGATTCCTTGAGCACACAATCCACTTTAAAGCCTTGTCCTCTGCCATTAGATAATAAAGGGTCTTTCACTGATCTGCACTGTTGAAATGCCACCACCTCCACTATGCAGCTGCCAGATAGCTGCTCTGCGCTGTACAGAAAGCATCTCTCAGTCCTAGGTCATTTAGAATGTCATAGCGTGAGGAGAGTTCAGAAGGACAACATCGAGGTCACAAGTTATAGAAAAAGTGTGGACTTTTGCAAAATGCACACACAAACCAAAACCAACTTTCCAACCAATCCTCAGAAAACCAGACTGAATCCATTAAAATGATGTTGGTTTGTTTCGCAACGAAGAACCAGCTTTGACCCTGTCCATTTTTTGTCCTACTCAAAGTGGGCTCTTCACTGTAAACAAATAGGCCTCTTAAAGTGACAGTTGTATAAATAAAACCTGAGAGTGGTAGGATAAGCTTTACGTGGTCCTGTTGCCAAATAACTATGGATATTAGTATGTTTTGCCTAATTCAGGTCAACGAAGGCCTTGCTACGTGCGAGCTGGCTAGCAGCGGGGAGGCAAACATGAATTGTAGTTTCTGACCTCAGTGTCTGGTGGAACTACTGGGTGTGGAGACGCCGTACAAACACATTCATATGTTCACATTTCCTATGTAAAAGAAAAAGGCTTAGGGTAGTGTCAGACCCCTGACTCTTCTTCTTCATAACAGACGGGGCTCTCTACAGAGCACCCTTCTAGGGCAGCTTTGGCAACCAAGGGACAGACGCTTCAGTCTGTTCTAAGTTTTCTTCTTCCTATTGAAAGGAAATCCAGAACAAATTCAGGGAGGTTTTCAATAATTACTCATCAGCAATCTTATAGTCACAACACTAAAAAAGACTGCTGACATTTTGGTTTATTTTCTAGTACTAACTACATCTGCGCACAACTTTTATTAAGTTTTCTTTTTTTTTTTTTTTTCCAATTGCAACATGTTGTTTTTATTTCTCACACATGCAGTTCTCTTCTCCTGCCATGCCTTTGCTCCCACTGTGTCCGGAATTGGTGAGTTCTTGGTCTCACTGACTTCATGAATGAAACCGCGGACCCTCACGTTGAGTGTTAACAGTTTTTAAAGGCAGCGGTCCGGAGTTTGTTCCTTCTGATGTTCAGATGTGTTCGGAGTTTCTTCCTTCTGGTGGGTTCCTGGTCTTGCTGGCTCAGGAGTGAAGCTGCAGACCTTCGCGGTGAGTGTTACAGCTCACAAAGGCAGTGTGGACCCAGTGAGCAGCAGCAAGATTTATTGCAAAGGGCAAAAGAACAAAGCTTTCAGTGTGGAAGGGGACCCAAGCGGGTTGCCACTGCTGCCTCGGGCAGCCTGCTTTATATTCTCTTATCTGGCCCCACCCACATCCTGCTGATTGGTCCATTTTACAGAGAGCCGACTGGCCTGTTTTACAGACAGTTGACTGGTCCGTTTTGACAGGGTGCTGATTGGTGCATTTACAATCCCTGAGCTAGACACAAAAGTTCTCCACCTCCCCACTAGATTAGCTAGACAGAGTGTCAGTTGGTGTATTTACAAACCCTGAGCTAGACAGAGTGCTGATTAATGCATTTACAAACCTTGTAGACAGAGTGCTGATTGGTGCATTTACAAACCTTGTAGACAAGAGTGCTGACTGGTGCATTTACAAACCTTGTAGACAGAGTGCTGATTGGTGCATTTACAAACCTTGAACCAGATACAGAGTGTCAATTGGTGCATCCACAAACCCTGAGCTAGACGCAGGGTGCTGATTGGTGTGTTTACAATCCCTTAGCTAGACAAAGATTCTCCAAGTCCCCACCAAACTCAGGAGCCCAGCTGGCTTCACCCAGTGGATCTCACACCAGGGCTGCAGGTGGAGCTACCTGCGAGTCCCACGCCATACACCCAAGGTTTGTAAATGCACGAATTGACATTGGTGGACAGGTAGTGGATGGCACCAGGTGCCCTGGAGCAGGAAGCAGTGCTCGTCTGGGAAACTCTAGGCCGCACAGGAGGCCACAGCAGGATGGGGGGAGACTCAAGCATGACTGGCTGCTGGTCCTGAGCCATAGCCTACCAGGAGGCAGCTAAGGCCCAGCAACAAATTGAATACAGCACTAGTGGACCAGCCCTGCTGGGGGAATCAGGCACACCCTCCACAGCTGCTGGCCCAGGTGCTAAGCCCCTTGCCGCTCAGTGCAGGGTTCACCACGCCCACCTCCAGCTGGCCCTTAAGTGCCGGCTGCAGTCCCGGTTCCTGCCCGTGCCTCTACCTCCACACCTCCCTGCAACCCGAGGCAGCTGCCTCCGGCCTCAGTCAGCTCACAGAAGGGCTCAAGCGCAGCCAGAACGGGCAGAGGCCAAGGAGGCACTGAGAGCGAGCTAAGGCTGCCAGCATACTGTTACCTCTCACCACAGCTGTGTCCAGAATTTGTCTGACTTCAAATATGAAGCCATAGACCCTCACAGTGAGTGTTACAGTTCTTAAGGAGAGTGTGTCTGGAGTTTGTTCCTTCTGCTGTTTGGATGTGTTCAAAGTTCTTCTGGGGGAGTTCATGGTCTACGCTGGCTCCGGAGTAAAAGCTGCATATCTTCGTGGTGAGTGTTACCGCACTTAAAGCGACGTGTTTGGAGTTGTTTTTTCTTCCTGGTGGGTTCACGGTGTATGCTGGTTTCAGAAGTAAAGCGGCATGCCTTTGCAGTGCTAGAGCTCGTAAAAAGGAGTCTAAACGCAAAGAACAAAACTACCACACTGTGGAAGAGAACTGGAGCAAGTCTCCAATGCTGGTTCAGGCAGTCTACTTTTATTCTCTTATCTGGCCCCACCCACATCCTGCAGATTGGTTCATTTTACAGAGAGTCGACTAATCTGTTTTTTTTTTTTTTTTTTTTTTAGTGTATAGGATTTTATTTTATTTTATTTTTTAAATTTTATTTTATTTTATTTTATTATACTTTAGGGTTTTAGGGTACATGTGCACAATGTGCAGGTTTGTTACATATGTATCCATGTGCCATGTTGATTTCCTGCACCCATTAACTCGTCATTTAGCATTAGGTATATCTCCTAATGCTGTCCCTCCCCCCTCCCCCAACCCCACAACAGTCCCCGGAGTGTGATGTTCCCCTTCCTGTGTCCATGAGTTCTCATTGTTCAATTCCCACCTATGAGTGAGAATATGCGGTGTTTGGTTTTTTGTCCTTGCGATAGTTTACTGAGAATGATGTTTTCCAGTTTCATCTATGTCCCTACAAAGGACACGAACTCATCATTTTTTATGGCTGCATAGTATTCCATGGTGTATATGTGCCACATTTTCTTAATCCAGTCTATCATTGTTGGACATTTGGGTTGGTTCCAAGTCTTTGCTATTGTGAATAGTGCCGCAATAAACATACGTGTGCATGTGTCTTTATAGCAGCATGATTTATAGTCCTTTGGGTATATACCCAGTAATGGGATGGCTGGGTCAAATGGTATTTCTAGTTCGAGATCCCTGAGGAATCGCCACACTGACTTCCACAATGGTTGAACTAGTTTACAGTCCCACCAACAGTGTAAAAGTGTTCCTATTTCTCCACATCCTCTCCAGCACCTGTTGTTTCCTGATTTTTTAATGATGGCCATTCTAACTGGTGTGACATGGTATCTCACTGTGGTTTTGATTTGCATTTCTCTGATGGCCAGTGACGATGAGCATTTCTTCATGTGTTTTTTGGCTGCATAAATGTCTTCTTTTGAGAAGTGTCTGTTCATGTCCTTTGCCCACTTTTTGATGGGGTTGTTTGTTTTTTTCTTGTCAATTTGTTTGAGTTCATTGTAGATTCTGGATATTAGCCCTTTGTCAGATGAGTAGGTTGCAAAAATTTTCTCCCATTCTGTAGGTTAAGTTTTCTTTAAAAGGATGATTCAAATTTTTGGTCTGTGTGGTTTAGATTTTATTTTTTTTTAACTGCTCAAATACATGACCCATAACAGAGGAAATTTGAAGAGTGACTGTTCCACTGATCTACCCAGGTGGGTCTAACATAATTCTTAGAATTCCTCACCACCTCACCTCTTTCACGTTTGCTGTTTTTTTTGTGGGTTTTAGCCCTTTTTAAGTCAACATGACTGTTTTACAGAATCCCTTAGGATTGTAATGGGGAAAAGAGGAGAAAAATTGTGGTGGCTTAAAATGTATTCACATTTGTAGTTTTAGATAACTATATAAAAGTCAATCATAAATAATTTGTTAAACACCAATGTGTGCCACAGTTGCTCTGGAAACTTGCCAGAAGCATGGGGGTGAGTATATGAGCCACATAAGCAAAAACCCTCAGCGAGCTCTGGTGAGTGAGATGAGATAATAATGAGAACAATTTGAAAATACTCCAATATGATATGTCATTAAGTACTCAATTTTCTGCTATGGATGCTGGGGACAAGGGGATTCAGATAGAAAGAGAAAAATATGGGCCAGTCATGGTGGCTCATGCCCGTAATCCTAGCACTTTGGGAGGCTGGGGTGGGAGGATTGCTTGAGCTCAAGAGTTTGAGACAAGCCTGGGCAACATGGTGAAACCTCATATCTGCAAAACAAAACAAAACAAAAACAATAAATTAGCCAGGCATGGTGGTGTATGCCTGTAGTCCTAACTACTTAGGTCGCTGAGGTGGGAAGATTGCTTGAGCCTGGGAGGTGGCAACTGCAGTGAGCTGAGATTGTGTCACTGCACACCAGCCTGGGCAACAGAGCTAGACCCTGTCTCAGAAAAAAAGAAAAGGAAGGAAGAAAGAAAGAAAGACAAAGAAGGAAAGAAAGAAAGAAAGAGAAAGAAAGAAAGGAAAAATATGGACTTATTGCCATTCACAAAAGTCTTTGTGGAGGAAGAGGGGAAACCTGAGCTTTGTTATTTGGTAGTCGGGTGCAGCCAGGGGAAATGCATTTGTTCAGACAGTGGATGGCAAAGCAGAGTGAGAGTCCATTGCTCTTATATGTTGATGAAATAGGGTGAGAAATCTTCTCTTCGAACAATGGTCTTTAGACATTCAGTTGACCATCAGGACGGTCCATCAGAGGCTGAATTTTCATTCAGTAGACTGGTGAACCTCAGCTTCTTCAGCTCTAACTTTTCCTCACTTGCTCTCGCCTGCACCACCACCCCCAGGTCAATCTTCCTGGGCAGACGGCTCCTCCACGGACAGATGGTTAAACTGCAGGTAACACCTGCGGTGGTGTGGAATTGCACATGGGATATTTCTAAATCATCTAACACAGGTGTTCTCACACTTTTATGTATAGCACAGTCACCTGGAGAACTTGTTACATCACATTGCTGGGGCCCACCTGCAGAGTTTCCATTTCAGTAAGTCTGGGGCCCAGGGCAAGGCCAGGTAAATCATCAGCAGGACCAGTCCTGGATGTTGCTGCTGATGTTGGTCTAGGGACCACACTTTGAGAACCACAGATCTAGGCCATTACGTCAGTTTACAAAAGAGTAAGTGAGGCCCAGAGAGATCTCAGAGTTTAAAGACTGCATTAGAAGGCAATTGCCCACCACCCCTTCACCGCTTACCTTGTGCAAAGCCTAGCTTAATCCTCAATTCCTGCAGGGCAAGTCTGACTTTGGTTAGATTTTAATTGTCTGAGAGCTGAACGTCTCTAATCTCAGCGAAAGTTCTTGCATATTTAGAAACAGGTCTGTCCGAAGGCAGGAGGACAGACCAACTATCTTTGAGGCTTTTAAGGCTATGACAATATTACATTAATAAAATAATTTCTTTTACAAATTAAATGTGAATGTGTTAGGTCCATAATCTTACAACCTGTAGGTGGCAGTGCCTTCCTTCTCTATACACAACTACATGCCTGGTTTCATTTCCTGAGTAGCTGAAAAGGCTGCAATGCATACAGTGTTAGATACTGGGCCATATACTCCTTGCCCAAGGAAGCCCCTCCAGGGACAGCCGAATCAGATAACTGGAGTTTGCATTCTGAGAACTATTGTTCCGAATTAACACGAGAGGTTTTAAAATTTTTTCTTATTTTCTTGTTTAATTACATTTTTATCCCCTGCATGAGGTTCTAACACTTAACATCTCTGGAAAGCCAGAAATCAGAGATACAGAGAAGTATTGAAATGCTGAAATGCTATGAATTTACTGTAAGAGAACATTCTTCACTGAAGAGATCTCTAGCTGCCAAAACACTCTTTCATGGGTGAAATACCGGGGCAAGGAGGAAGGAAAAGAGAAGCGTATGATTCTAGGAACCACGTTGCAGAAATGCCAAAGGGAGGGACAAACAAGTAAGTGATTGTTCATCAGCTACTGTCAATTATTAAACATGAATTCCTCATTTCCATATGACCCACGACTTGCAGATGACCTGCTGGTACATGAGTTCCATTTCGTCAGTAGTCATTGACATAAAGATATAAAATTAATTCCACTTTTAATCCTAAAAGGAAATCATATTGTACGAGTATAAGACATGCACTTGCAAACATCCAGCACTGTCTCCCCTATTCCTAATGGCTCCAGGGCCTGTTCCTTTCCCTAACTTCACTTTTCCTTTAATGCCACCCCGCCTTTTCAGCTGCTGCCTTGGCAGAGAACAATCTGATCTAATGACTTTTGACCTCCTTTCTGTATCCACAGAGGCAACCATGATTTCCTGATGTTGTATTCTCTCTTTTAAGGCATACGAAGACCAGATCAATTAATCGCATCGCAGTTAATCTTCCTTCGTTGTTCTAACATTCAAATTGAATTGGTTGTCTCCGAGTTTCCAATAGAATTGAGTTTAAACTCTCCTTGGGCATTAAAGTCTGGTGCATTTTCCTCTTATTTATTCAGCCTCATCTGCCATGTCTTACCCTCCTTCCCTGCATTTACTCTGAAACTCACAGCATTTCCAAAATGATTGTATGCTTATGCCTTTGTACATTTTGTTCCTTCTGAAAAATTTCTGTTCGTTTTTGAGAATTAAATGTCATTTTAGGGGAGCATTTCCAGATTTCCACGAACAGCACCTTGCTCATCCTTTAAGACAGCTTTCAGCACATTATAGTGTAATTTGCAGGTTCGCTTGCTTGTTCTGACTCCCAGCCCCTGCCTCACTTTGTTTCACCATCTACTGCAATAGGTTGGTGTTATGATGGTAGCAACTGTTTGATTCTTCCTTATATCCGTAAGACCCAGCATAGAACTGGACAGATAGTGCATGCTAAACATGGATTTTAAATCAATTAACGCTATGCAAGGTACTTTCTTTTGCTTACTTAGGAAAACCCCTCTTTTCTCAATTTCAACCTTCCTCTTCTCTCTATTACTTCATTTTGTGAGCCAACACATGGCTTGAGTTCTACAAGTGATGGGTTTGTACCAAGGAAAAGAAAGACAGAAATGTTGAAGCAAAACCGTGAATAGTAGAAGAAGATGATTCTTCTACTACTGTTTCTAAAATGTCGTTCTCATCAGGTTCTAGAAATCCTTGAAAGTTACCTCAATTTCCCTTTAAGGTATTCAGAAATTTTCATCTACATTTTTGTCTCTCCTGGATGAATTTACCTTTCCTCAAGCATCAGAATACAAGAAAATTAAAAATAATGTATTTTCTTACTTTTCTCATTTCTTTCTTACCGTTGTGTGTCATATTTTATTATCAGTATTGCAACAGAGTAAAAAACGTTGTGTTCCATGTATTTTCACTGCAATCATATGCTATTTCTGATACTTTGTGGGTTAGATGGGGTATTGGGGTCAAGCCTGTGGTCAGCATCAGCATTACAAACACTGTTTTTAGAGGAAAATGAGTTTCAAATATCAATTGACCTAAAAATGAACTTTTTGAACGTGTCTGATTTTTTAATGTGAGAAATTTGTTTCTGCATCTATTTGGTGTCAATTAGTAAGCGTGGTCAACTCTTTCATCATGCCCTATGTACAGGGCAGACAGTGGGACTGAAAACATGTATATCTTGGAATGTGCTGGAAAATCTCTTATGATCCCTGGGAACACATATCCTTGATAATCCCCAGTAACATGTCTTTGTGTTTCCTGTGATACAAGGGATGAAGTGAGAGAAAACCGGGGTTGACAGAATGTGGTCTTTTAGAGAAGGGCTGTCCAGCTCCATGCCAAAGGTGTTGGAAAGGCGTCATAATGTGGGTAAGGCTTGATCATCCAACTTAGGGAATTACTAACAATGACTGACAGAGCCTGATAAGCCCTCTCTCTGTGGCCAGTGCATTTACGGGTGTGAAAAGAACCGATGTAATAGTATTGAAAAAAATCTTTAAAGGAAAAGCCCATTGCTGCCTTATTTTGCATGCAAGCAGAGATGTTGATGATATGCCTGATTGCTTGGGAACTAAGGAGATTAATTTTCCCTAAAAATTCCAGGTAGAGCGTATAAGGAAGCAGTGAACAGCATGAGGCAGCTCACAGAACTTGGTAGATAGGCATTCAGACTAGAGAGAGATGGAGAGCAGATCCCAACAGTAACTCAGGAAGAGACCCAAGACCCGTAGACATGACTCCACCTAGTTAGATCCATTTGAGGTGGGAATTAAAATATTAAACAGCACAAACCCCTTGAGGACGCAGGTGGGCAGGTTTTATCCACAGCTGCTGCAGCCAGGTGCTATGCTTGATAGTATGACCCAAGAAATCAGCATAAAGAACTTCAAAATGTGCAGGAAGAGCTTTGCAGATAGCACTCATATTAGAAATTTTTTTTTATCTAAAAGCTAAGATAATTTATATCAGCTTTCCAACACAGCAATGCAGAAGAGAAGGCATTTTATGGCAATTATTTTACAGAGATATTTTCATGTTGGAATAAAACAAACTAGGAGAATTTCAGCTTTCCATGATTTATAAAGTGACAAATAGTTATCAAAATACCTAGAGCAAGAGAAACACTTAAAAAAATGAAATTGGCCCAAATGACCATCAATCAACGAGAGGATAAAGAAAATGTGGTATATATATATATATATATATATGCCTTGGAATACGACTCAGCTATAAAAAGGAACAGAATAATGGCATTCACAGCAACCTGGATGGAACTGGAGACTATTATTCTAAGTGAAGTAACTAAGGAATGAAAAATCAAGCATCGTATGTTCTCGTTCATATGTGGGAGAACATGTATGAGAACTCATATAAAGACGCAAAGGCATAAGAATGATACATTGGACTTTGGGGACTCAGGGGAAAGGATGGGGGATGGTGAGGGATAAAAGATACACATTGGATACAATGTACACTGCTCGGGTGATGAGTGTACCAAAATCTCAGAAATCACCACTGAAGAACTTTTTCATATAACCAAACACCACCTGTTCCCCAAAAACGTATTGAAATTAAAAAAACAAAACAAAACAAATAAAACACACACACAAATCCCACATTCTTTGTAGGCTGATCTCTAAGCATTATTGGTAACTATATTGGTAACAAATATTTGTGTTTTGTATATATAATCAGTATATATAATTATATATGATGTATATACACATAATTATATATAAATATGTAATATTAATAAAAGTATATCCATATTTATATATTTTAATATAATGCATATAAAATAGAATACATATATAATTTATATGAACAGTTTAAAGAGCAATACTGAAATAAACAGCAATGTAGCCACCAACAAGCTTAAGAAATATGCCTGATGCCCCTGTGAGCTTGTACTGCTTTAATCTCTCGCCTTGCTCCGTAGAGCTAACCACTGTCTTGAATTTTGCATTTATTATTATTCTCTGGCTTTTCTTTACATTTATATCCCAAATAGTTTAGCTTTGTGCTTTGTACAAATGGAATTTGTTATGAATTATGTTATGTATATTATGTATATGTATATGTGTATGTATATTGTTAAAGCAAACTAAATATGGCCTGAGAAGGACTCCATACTTCTATATTTGAGTCCTTGTGGATGAACTGTAACCTAGCTTAACAGTCAGACAAAATTGAAAACCTAATTTAGGAGCATTTGCCGGTAACAATAACTGAGTCTTGGCTAATCCCAGCGGCCATACTTCAACCACTGTTGAACATGGTTGTATAACTGTTGAACAGTAGTATAACTGTTCAAACTGTGTTCAGAGAAGGCAAATGCCAACCTGTAACCAATCCAGCTGTTTCTGTACCTTGCTGCCGATTTCTGTACATCATTTTCCTTTTTTGGATATAAGTCTTCCACCACGTGGCTGCGCTGGAGCCTCTGGGAATCTGCTGTGATTCTGGGGGCTGCCCAACTGGCGAATTGTTCATTGCTCAATTAAACTCCTTTAAATATAATTTGGTTGAAGTTTTTCTTTTATCAATATACATATATACATATAACAATATACATATTCATATATATGTTGTTTATCTGTGTATATATATAATTATATATGATATATATACTATATATTTATACTATATATATATACATATTCATGTATATATATGTGTGTTCCTGGAACTTTCCCTTTTCATCTTTGTGCTTTGAGAACTCTTTTTTATGGCTACATGGTATTTCATTATAAGAATATACCACAATTTATTTATACAGACTCTTGTCAATGGACATTTAGCCTCTTCCCACATACAACCATTCCAGAAATGCTGGTATGAACATTCAGGTGCATGTTTCTTGGAGCATACGTGCAAGTGTCTCCCAAGATCAGAATGGTCATGTAGTAGGAAATGGACATCTTCAGTTTGACTAGATAATGTCAAAGTGTTTCCCAGAGTGGTTGTACCAATTTACACTTCCACCAGAGTGTGTAGGATTTCTGATTGCTTCACACTGTCTTCAACATTGGCTGTTGTCAGACTTCTACATTTTTGCCAATCGAGTGGAAGCAAGATAGTTGTGGTTTTAATTTGTACTCTCCCTTTTGATGAGGTTAAACATATTTTCATACATTTCTTGGCAGTATTTCTTCTTCTATAAAATGCCTGTTCATATGCCCAACTTCTATGGGATAGTTTATTAATTTTAGAGATTATTTAAGTATCTTCTATATTAATCCTTTGTCAATTGTAATATGTAGCAAATGTCTTCTACTAGTTGTGAGTTAAATTTTAATTTCTAATAGAATTTAAAGTCACATGCATGTACAGAGATAGCTTTACCTGCATAGAAAAAGTAAATTCCTATGGCAGCATGACAAAGCTATTTTATATGCTAGTGTCTGGCTTGTAATAACAGTGTTTATTTCAGTTGGTCACAACAGAATCTGAA
Source organism: Hylobates moloch (assembly GCF_009828535.3). Classification (NCBI taxonomy): domain Eukaryota; kingdom Metazoa; phylum Chordata; class Mammalia; order Primates; family Hylobatidae; genus Hylobates; species Hylobates moloch. The sequence goes on along the minus strand of NW_026652289.1, from coordinate 92,192,031 downwards.
TAGCTAAGACTTTTACCTCATCATGTTCATCCCACACAAAGGAAATACTTGATTGGTACTGTTTGGTTGTTCCGGAGGGGGAGAAAATTGAGGCAAGCCATGGCCATTCTTATTTTGCTAAATAGTAATTATATCCCAACTCTCAAATCGTTTTTTGTTTGTTTCCACTTCAAACATCCTTACCTGCTCCAAACAAACAAACAAACAAACAAACAAACAAAGTAAAAGATAAAGACCTAATAGTTACAAGGTTGAAACTAACTAGAATGATTAGTATGTTCCTATCTACTCATGCTACACTTGCTTAACAGCTGTGTAACTCTTCCTGGTATTACCTAACACATTAGGTACATCACTTAACATTGCACCAGTGTATAAATTGTCTGTTTAATGTCGTTTCCCCCATTCCACCGCTGACTATAAATCTCCACAAAAGCAGGGGCTTGCCTTTCGTTTGTCTCAGTGTTGTCAGCACCTAGCCCAATACCTGGCACCAGTGGTTCTCAAAAAACACTAGTTGCGTAAATGAAATAGCACTTCCATTTTACTTGTCCTATTTCTTTCTGTTCTCTGGTTATCTCATTCTGCCATTTGAAAGATATTTCTCTACTATTATTATCTCAGATGGTCATCTCTACTTTTTCAATTTAAAGAAAGATATATCGTCTTTATGGTTGAGATACATTGGTTGAGATACCTATGGTTGAGATACATATGGTTGAGATAATTTGATTTTCTGTCCTGTTCAACTTTTTTTTAATTAATGGTTTAGACAATGACATTGATAATGTCCTGTTCTAATACGTGTATGCATGAAGCTGGGAGGTATAAGAATATGACAGGCTGAATCTGTCAATATTGGATCTAATACACACAAATGTGACACTCTTTGGTTGGGTACAATAGAAACCCCACTGTTCAAATTGTAGAGAAAAATTTGTGCTTCAGTGGTAACCTGCATTGTTTAGAGTACCCACTTCCGGATTAACTGATTCCGATTCTATGGGCATTCTGCACCTTTCATTACCTTTGAGCTATTTTTCAATTATGTAAATTGTAGATAACCCACAGCAGTGCAAAATAATTCTCATATATAGACTTGCAAATAAATTCTGTCCTGTGTAAGTTCAAGTGACACTGTGGATTAGCCAGTTTTTTATCCATTTGCAAATTTATTTTAATACTCCTCCTAATCTAAAATGTGTCTGTTCTTTGGATTCACCTTTGAACGGGTAGCAGCATCTGCTTGGTTCTCTTATAAAATAACGAGTTAAATACAATCTTTAATGCATGTTCACTTTTTATTTATATGAGAGTCATGATTTTACCTCATTTTGAAAGTTATTCTTTAACAAAATAGAGAATAGGAAAGACTTGGGTAAATAATACATACGAAAATGATTTGAGTTCTCGGTTGACAGTAAATTTAATGTAAGTCGCCAGAGTAATGTGACTGTTGCTTTAGTTATTTAGATATTAAGTATTTAATTTAGAAACACTATTTTAAAATACTGGTCAACTTCTCTTATTTTTAATCCAATAACTGATTGTTTTGATAATTGTCGCTATAAATCATGTTTTAAAATCACGTATGCCAAGCCATTATACTTATCTTTTTAAAAGGAATGCTTCAATATTCCTGATAGGTTATTCTCCTAGATGAATTACTCTGTGAGTTTGTCTGAGTCCATAATGTATTCATTTGGGATCTTGGTTTTGCATAAAATCTATAAATATTTGCTTAGGAATTATTGTCATTACTAGGGTATTTGGTCTTTCCAATAAGAAGCAATGTATATCTTTCCAATTATTCCTCTCATCTTTTATTTCTCCCATTAGGAGTTTTAAATTTTATTTGAATAATTAAATCATTTATGTTGTGAATTAAATAGATATGCATGTAATGGTTTCAATTGTAATAGAATCTTTTTAATTTTGTCTCTAGCTATTTGTCATGGGTGTAAAAGAAAGGAATTGATCATTATATTTATTTTTTCCTAAAAATCATTATCAACTTTTTGGGGAAATTTATTGTATTTTTCTCAAATAAATACCATCAGCATTTCTATCTAGTGCTATGCTTTTTTCAAAAGTAGGTAAAAATGTACTAGGCATCCTCGTTTTGAAAATAGTCTCCATTCATCCTGGAGAAAACCAAGATGAGAAAAATTATAGATCCTCCTTTCCTTCCTAAAAGATAGCTTAAGTAAAGGATGTTTTGCTTTTTAGGCAAGGTTGTTTTGGGACAAGGCAGTTAGAAACGCAACACAGATGATAAATCTTTCTATTCCATATTTGACCAAAGATAATTTAGCATGTTCTGTGGGTTCAATCAGGCTTTGTATATGTGGTCTGGGGCCCAGGAGTATATCTACTCAAACAAAATTCCACACAGTCTCTTCATCATTCTTTTGGGTATGTGCAGCATGCAAAGGAGATCAAAAGTTTGAAATTAAGGCTGGGCACGGTCACCCACACCTGTAGTCCCAATAAATTGGAAGGCTGAGGTGGGCGGATCACTTGCGGTCAGGAATTGGAGACCAACCTGGCCAACATGGCAAAGCCCCATCTCTACAAAAGATACAAAAATTAGCTGGGCATGGCGGCACATGCCTGTAATCCGAGCTACTTGGGAGGCTGAGGCAGGAGAATCTCTTGAACCTGGGAGATGGAGGTTGCAGTGAGCTGAGACCGTGCCATTGCACTCTAGCCTGGGCGACAGAATGAAACTCTGTCTCAGACAAACAACAACAAAAAAGTTTGAAATAAAGATTACAAGATAAACCAGAGTAAATTTTTTCTTAAATGTAAATATGCTTTCTAATCATTTCTAGATTTTCCTTTCTTTCTCTTTGGTAGTCATCATCTGTCTGTAATAATCATTTAAAAAATATTTTGATACATAATAGTTGTACATATTTTGGGGGCATGTGTGACATTTTGATACATGCATACAATGTATAATGATCAAATCATGATAACTATGACATCCATCATCTCAAACATTTATCTTTGCTTTGGGAGCATTACAATTCTTCTAGTTATATTGAAATATACAATAAGTTATTGTAAACTATAATTTTCTTACTGTACTATCGCTTATTCCTTCTATCTGACTATATTTTGGTACCCCTAAACCAACTCCTCTTCAACCCCCCTTCCTACTTTTCTTTCCAGACTCTGGTAACCACCATTCTACCCTCCACCTCCATGAGATCCACTTTTCTAGCTCCCACTTATGAATGAGAATGTGTGATATTTGTCTTTCTGTGCCTTGGCTTATTCCACTTAACACAATGACCTCCAGTTCCATCCATGTTGTTGCAAATAACAAGATTTCATTCTTTTTCGCAGCTGAATAATATTCCATTGTATTATATACTACATTTTCCTTATCCATCAATATCCCTTGATAGACACAGGTTAATTCCATATCTTGGCTATTATGAATAGTGAACCAATAAACATGGAAGTGCAGGTATGTCTTTGATATACTGATTTTCTTCCTTTTGGGTGTATACCAGCAGTGGCATTGCTGGATCATATAGTAGTTCTATTTTTAGTTGGTTGAAGAACCTCCATACTGTTTTCCATAACAGCTGTACTACATTACGTTCTGACCAACAGTGTATGAGCATTCTCATTTCTCCTCATCCTTGTTAGTATTGGTTACTTTTTTTGTGTTTTTTGACAATAGCCATTCTAACTGGGGTGATATGATATCTCATTGTGGTTTTGATGTGCATTTCTCTGATGATTAGTGATGTTGAGCATTTTTACATATCCCTATTGGCCATTTGTACGGCTTCTTTTGAAAAATGTCTATTTAGGTGTTTTGCTTATTTTAAATTGGATTATTTGTTTTTCTGTTATTGAGCTGTTTGAGTTTCTTATAATTTCTGGCAATTAATCTCTTGTTGGATGGATAGTTTGCAAATACTTTCTCCTATTCTGTAGGTTGTTTCTTCACTTTGTTGATTGTTTCCTTTGCTGTGCAGAAGCTTTTTAGCTTGATGTAATTCCATTTGTCTATTTTTGCTCTTCTTGACTATGCTTTTAATGTCTTACCCCCTCAAAATCTGCCCAGACCAATGTCCTGTAGTGATTCCCCAATGTTTTCTTCTAGAAGTTTCATTGTAGCTCTTACATTTAAGTCTTAATCCATTTTGAATTAATTTTTGTATATGATGAGAGGTGGGGTCTAGTTTCATTCTTCTCTACATGGATATCCAGTATTCACAGAAGCGTTTATTAAAGACACAGTTCTTTCCCCAATGTGTCTTCTTGACACCTTTGCTAAAAAGGGGTTGGCTCTGTTCAACTGGTCTGTGTATCTGTTTTTATGCCAGTACCATGCTGTTTGGGTTACTATAGCTTAGTAATATCATTTGAAATCAGGTAGTCTGATGCCCTCAGTTTCAAGGTCTTTTGTGCTTCCATATGAATTTTAGGATTTTTTTTTCTATTTCAGGGAAGAAAGTCATTGGTATTTGATGTGGATAAAATTCAACATCGCTTCATAATCAAAAGCCCTCAACACAATAAAGAACATATATGACAAGCCCACAGCTAATATACTGAACAGGGAAAAGTTTAAAGTGTTTTCACTAAGATCTGGAACAAGACAAGGATGCCCACTTTCATGACTTTTATTCATCCTAGTGCTGGAAGTCCTAAGCATAGCAATTATGCAAGAGAAAGAAATAAAGGGCATTCAAATTGGATAGGAAGAAGTCAAATTGTCCTTGTTTGCAGACAGCATGGTCTTATATTTAGAAAAACCTAAAGACTGCCAAAAAACTCTTAGAACTGACAAATTTAGTAAAGTTGTGAGATACAAAATCAACATACAAAAATCAGTAGCATTTCTGTACACTAATGTGATCAGTCTGCAAGAAAAATCAAGAAAGTAATCCCATTTGTAATAGTTACAAAAATAAAATGTCCAGGAATAAATTTAACCAAAAAGTGGAAGATCTCTGCAAGGAAAACTGTAAAACACTGATGAAAGAAATGAAAGAGGACAACAACAACAAAAAAAAAAAAAGAAAAAGAAAAAAAGAAAAGATATTTCATGCTTATGGGTTGAAAAAATTAATATTGTTAAGTTTCAGTTGTTTGACCTTAGGAAACTATGAAACCCTTCTGAGCTTCCATTTCTTTTACTTGTAAAACGGGGATAAAACAGTGTGTTTTGCCTGTCTCCTTGGGTGGTTGTTTGAATCAGATAAAATGATGACAACACTATCTCTTTGTTAGAGTGGTTGGACATTGAGGATTGTTTTAATTGAATTCAGTAAGAATGGGTTTGATTTACTTCGTGGCTGCTATGGTTCCATGAAATTACAAAGGGATGTGAATATGAGTAAAATGCAAAATACCCTCTCTGTCTCCTAGAGAAATTTCTCTGAAACACTAAATATGCACACAGATCTCTCAGGGTCTTGTTAAATTGCAGATGCTATTCAGTTAGTCTAGGGTAGAGCCTGAAATTCTGCATTTCTGACTTCTCAAGTGATACCCATACTGTGGGTGACAAGATCCCATAGTCTTGATAGGGCAACAAGTCATATATATTAAATCAGAAAAACTAGGTACAATTATATATCTAATCTATGGAAAATTGGAAAGATTGGTGTGGGCAGGAGCATGAAAAAAGGTTTCATGACCATGAAAGATGGGACAGAATTTGACTTGAAATACTGGGCTCTCAAGATTCAACTTGAGATTCCCTCCACTGTTGGTAAGGAGACAAAAGCAGGCTCGGGCATACCACAGAATCTTGCTGGAGAAAAAGTGATTTGTCTTTTGTAAGATTCTGGGGTCAAGATGTTGAAATTGCTTCTGAAACAATATATGAGGATATTTAACCAAGAAACAATAATAAGTTGATATTTGGAGCTTCATATCATGTTTGCACATACATACTGAAGTTCTGACAGCTCCTGCATTCTTGTGAACACATATGTGCACATACCTTTTTACACATGATTTCTCCAAATGGGATATTTTCTACACTTTTCTGTAGACAAGTCACATGCTTTGTATTTATAAAATTATTAAAGGCAGCATTTAGCCTTCATTATGCTTGAGTTAGGTTCCCAAGACAATCAGAAGCAATTCCTTTCTATATGCTGATGAGCTTGCTCTGGAATCAATGTGTTACCGGCTTCTCATCCTCAAGGGTGGTCTACAGCAAAGCTACAAAATTGAGTAAATTTATCTTCACAGCTCACTGATTTCTTTGGTGCTCTCCTCCGTCGGGGACATGGAGCTCCTCCCTGATGGTCTTGATCATCCTCATTCTAAATCCCAGGCTCACACCCCATCCTGCTATCAAATATGCCCAATTTCATGTTCATTCCCACAAATTGGAGCTACTGTAACAAACTCATCTCCCTCATAGGTCCCACCTGAAACCCCCAACTTCAGCCAGAGTGTTTACCCTTTGATCTTGGGCACACCTTCTGCTCTCTGCCCTATGCTTTCACTTCTTCCTGGACTGCCCCTCCTCTTCCAGTCTTCCAAGCCAGGCAGACAGATCCTACCCATCCTGCACCCAGCTCAAATGCTGCCCACTTTGTAAAGCCTTCCAAGACTCCCCCGTATGAATCCTTCAACAAAATATTGTTTATATTATTCATTGACAATTAACCATTTGCTGCATTGTTACTATTTTTCTATTGCTATCTTCCTTTGTCATCCAGAGCTTATATTCAGCTCTTTAAGACTTTAATATCTTGGTTTCCTTGCGATAAAAGCCTCCCAAAGTTAGAGTTTGGATCTTATATATTTTTGTGTGTTATACAGAGAGTGTCACACATGTAAATGCTTGTAAAAAGCTATTTTGATGTGATGAACTAATTTTTAAAGGTTTACAGGATAATCTTGATGAATATGAAAGGCCATTAGGTAAAATGCTAGCTGGGGCTTCCACTGACTATAACTGGAGAGAAACATAACTTTAGAAATCTGTGTAAGATCAGTGCAAGTGTTTCTGATTCCCCTCTAAACATATCCCAAAGCTGACCCCTCCCTGGAGCCTACCCTTTCTATGGGGCCAGCCTTGTTACCATGGTTACTGTGCCCTCGGCTGCAGTGCAACCTTCAAGCTGCCAAATACAAAAGGATGGAGGGGAGATCACTTCTTAGGACTCCTTGCCTGATCTTGTTCTACTCCTATTATTCTCTCAAGTAGGAGTGTGGTACTTCTTCATAGAGATATCAAGCTCAAGCTGACAAATAAAGGGCACAGGCACAAGCCCAAACCCTGAGTGGATGCTGGAAAAGGTGCCCCTCTTTTGGGAATTTGATGCCTGATGAATTCACTGTGCTCACCTGCCCCCATCCACAGAGCCCTTTGGCCTGCTGAGGAACATGGTGTCTGGCCCTGCCTCTCAAACTTCTTTAGGGACACAGAAGTGCAGGTCTCGATGCAACTCTGGGCAGCCCTACCTGGTTTCCTGTTCCCTCTGAAAAAGTAAGTCCCTATCACTCTGTGTGGGTGAAGTAGGGCAGGGCACACCCCCAGCCAAGGGAAGTAGCCGAGCCTCTACACATGAGAACTCCTTCCTAAGCAGCAATTAAGGTTCTCGCTTCACAGGTCCAGCACTGGCTTCAGACCACTCCTTTTCCCTTGCATCCACCCCCCAACCCTCCTATCATTCCCCAAACCTAGTTACATCAATAAGAAAAGCAGGACTTTAAATAGCTACCTCTGATCATTGATGTCTAGCATACTTCAGCTCTGAGCAATCCTCACTGTCACCCAGGAAAGTGACTGGGGAGAAGCCAGCTCTCTCTGCTTTGCTCTCTGCTGGCAGCCACAGACTGGCAACAGCCATCTTGCTCTGATGAGCTCAGAACTGGGCTCACGTCCTAGCAGTCCTACCTGGCTACTCGACCATAGGCTTGGCCATTCTTGCCTCTGCCTGTTCCCTTTTCTGAGCTTCAGAGGCTATTCCTGGAAAGATAAATGCTCACAAATGCACCTCTTTCTTCCAGATGGAGGGAGAGCATGGAGGAGGAGAATTAAGGGAACAAAAAATAAAGCATATGAGGTTGAGACAGGGTGGGTCTGGAGCCAACGAGCAGTTTTCAGGACTGGTCACCAGTACTCCGAACTCTCAATAAGTCAGGAGGGCAGGTTTGGGGGTTACAGAGGACTATGTAAGAGGAGCTGGAGGGTGGAAATACAAGAGGAGTATCTGTCTTCGGGGAGTTTACTCTCCTATAGACACAGGCCATCCTATTTTGAGGATGCTGTATGCTTTCGTGAACCAAATGGACATCATGTTAGACTTGAGTCCCTGTTGAGGCTCTACTTTCAGATATTGCAACTCACATGTCTCACTCTCCTTTATATTTGATCTTAAATGCAAGAACAGTGGTGAAGCGAGTGTCAACCCTCAGGAAGCTGATGTAAAGCTTGCTTGGGATCATCTGCGAGATGTTGAAAAATCCCTTCCCACCTCCTCCCACACCCTTTCAAAAGATGAAATCTAACTCACCACTAATCACAGAACCTGAAATTGCATGTTAGTTTCTTTTGAGGGGGAGAAATCTTGTCTCCTGACGTCTTTAGTTAAGAAGCAGTAGCCGGGCGCGGTGGCTCACGCTTGTAATCCCAGCACTTTGGGAGGCCGAGGCGGGCGGATCACGAGGTCAGGAGATCGAGACCACGGTGAAACCCCGTCTCTACTAAAAATACAAAAAATTAGCCGGGCGTGGTGGCGGGCGCCTGTAGTCCCAGCTACTCGGAGAGGCTGAGGCAGGAGAATGGCGTGAACCCGGGAGGTGGAGCTTGCAGTGAGCCGAGATTGCGCCACTGCACTCCAGCCTGGGTGACAGAGCGAGACTCCGTCTCAAAAAAAAAAAAAAAAAAAAGAAGCAGTGCCTTTCATAGACAAGGCAAAAAAATTATTCAAAATTATGTGAATATTTGGAAAATAATAAAAACACAATCCTCCCTTCATAGCTGCATAAACCAAAATAACTTCCAGACTTGTGCAATACTTAAAATGTAAAAAGAAAAATGTTAAATCCTTAACATACAAGAAGAAATATAGGTAAATGTTTGCTTGATTTTGAGACAGAAAAATCTCTGTAAATCAATAGAAGAAAATATGGAAGAAAAAGGTAGATTTAACCACATATTAGGTTAAGAATTCAGTGTGTCAAGATAGATTATAAACACCGTTAAAAGGTAAATGTCAAATTGGGGAACTTGCATTAAAAATGGCAAGGGACTGATATCATAAAGGAATAAAAAGCTTTTCCAAATCAATATGAAAACTCTAAGACTTTCACTGGAAAATCAGTAAAAAAAATAGATAATTCACATATGAATAAATGTTCAATGTCACGAGCAATCAAAGAAATGCAAAATAAAATGACTTTTTATGTAAGAAATTGGCATTTAAAAACCAGTCAAATGGAACTCAGGTGATCATAAAATAAAATAGACACTCCCAAACTCTGGATGGGTGTACAACTTGATACTTTTTAGAAACTCATTTTAGAATTGAGAATCAAAAATTAAAAATGTCCCCATGAGCTGCTCTGGTAATTACACATCTGGAAATCAGTTCCAAGAAAATAAGAAGCATTGTGGACTGAAACTGCACATATGAGGATGGTCATTATAAAAGCAAAAAATTAGAAGCAACCTAAACAGACAACGATGGGAATGGCAAAAGAAATCACAATAAACCTGTGTGATGGACTACTATAAAGCAATGTAAAAACACAAAACACACAAAATGAGAAAACAGTCCTCATATAATTTTATGTTAAAAATAGCGAGAAAAAAATTTATAAAGTATACTTCGAAACAAATATTTTAGTTTTCTGCTGCTGCTGTGACAAATTACTACAAACGTAATGGCTTAAAACAACACAATTTACTATTTTACAGTTCGGACATAGGTCTCACCAGGCTAAAGTCAAAGTATCAGCAGATCTGTGTTTCTTTCTGGAGGATCTAGGGGCGAATCCGTTTCCTTGCTCATTTAGGTTGTTGGCAGAATTCAGTTCCCTGTGGATGCAGGGTTGAGATCCTAGTTTTCTTGCTGTCAACTGACAGCAGTTCCCAGCTCTAGAGGCCACCCACATTCTTTGGTTCATGGCCTCTTCCTATATCTCCAAAGTCAGCAAAGTCTCATCAAGTTCCTTAAATACTGTGATTTTTTTCTTCTTTTTTATCCTGTCTCTCTGACTCAGCAGGGAAATGTACCCCTTTTGTAAGGACACATAGGATTAAATTGGCCCCACCTGGATAATCCAGCATGAAATCTTCCCGTATCAATGCCCATAACCTTAGTCATATCTACAAAAGTCCCTTTTGCCATGTAAGGGTAACATTTTCACAAGTGCTGGGGATTGAAATGTGGACATTTTAAGGAAATTATTATTCTGCTTACCATACTGTGTAAAAATATGTTGCAAATATGTATGTTTGGATCTAGCAGGAGGACTGAAATAAGTACATCACCAAAATGTTGCTGTAGTTATTTCAGAATTGTAAAAATAAGAGTGATTTTTATTTTCATGTAAACATTTTTCCTCAATATATTTTGCATTTTCCTAAAATGAGGAAAAATGTTAATCCAGTGACTCAGGGTGGGTTAATAGCCTAATATATGGTGAACGATTAACACGTTAGTATGAATTAGTCCATGAACTTCGTTTTCAAATGGGACTCCTAATGGAGTAGAAAACCCTGGGAAAATGATAATAATCCCTTCCATCTGAATAGGTTTTTGTACTTTTCAATGGATTCTCACATGCATTATTCTTTTATCTTTCTTGTTGCCTTAGATCTTTTCTGGGAGGTACTGGTTCAGGGCATGGGTGTTGTCTGGAGGACACAATAGTCAGCCAACAAATATTTAGTGGGGATTGATTGAGTTTTGGAGATGTGTGATGAGTGAGGTCAGAGGCTAGGGATCTTTGTGTGCCCAGACAGGAGATAGAGAAGGAAGAAGGCTAAATTTTGCTGAGCCAAATGCATTAAACAATCTAAGGGAAATTAAGATTCCCTGCTCGACTTTGTGAAATAGTTCAGTAGTGAACACATTGTCTATTTTCTGCTCCTTTGTCCCCAGTCTACAACTGTCTCACTGCGTGAGTCACCTTGTTCTTTCCTCCTCTAAGTTCACTGTCTGTTAATATAATCTGCCCCAGATCACAAGAGGTGTCTTTTTTTTTCCAGCTAGATCCCAATGACACTGGTGCCTACTCTCCCCAGCCCCTCCTCCCATCCTTCATGCTAGCCATCATGTTGCTGGCTTGTCTACCAATACTGACTCACTGTTCCCTGCCCTGCTCCACTTCTGTGACCTGCCAAGATCTTGCACTTCATGTCCCGTCTCTCCCAACAGAGCCTTCCTGACTGGCTTTTTCTCTACTGTATCAGGGATGGAACTTGTCCCTCAGCGTCAGCGGTTCTTCCATTCCTCTGAATAATGATCTTGTCTTGCTTTGAGGCTTTGTCTGTGTATCCAGAGTGAGGAGGAGAAGGAGAGACAAAGCATGGATGGGAAGGAAGTCTAGAATAATTATACCATCTATCTCCAGAGCCACCCCTTTGCTCAGAAGAATATCTCACACGTATTCCAGGCCAAATAACTTTTTGGTTCTCACTGCCAACTTTAATAGACACTTCCGGTAGAGAGTGTCTATACTACAGCATAAAATCCGTTAACTTTATCCTTAATAAATGGATAAGAATCACTCCATGGGCCCATAATCAGTCCATTAGTCCACAGTTAGCTTCATTTGACTCCTTGCCTGGCTGGAACTTCACATTTGCTATTTAATGTCCTCATCACTACTCTAGAATCCTGTCTTCTAACTTTGCATTCTGTCTACACTGCTTTGTCCCAATCCCCCCAGGAAGAAATTCCTACTGTTTCTGCTCTCTGCCTCTCTTCCCCACTTGCTGAAGATAAACACAGGATCACACTGGCCATGTCCACTGTACATTCATGTGTTTTCCAGTAATGATCCCCTGTTGATTTCCCAGGGCACTTTTCATAATGGCTAGTCCAATCATGTCCTAATATCCGTAAGACTCCTTTGATAATAACAACAATAATAATAGCAAATACTACTATGGTACTTAATGTATTCCAGGCTATTCCATGTGTGCTCAACAATGATTAAGTCATTAAATCCTCCCACTGACCCCACAAGATAAATAGTATTATCATCTTTCCCATTTACAGATGAGGAAACGAAGTCACGAGGTGTTAAAGGAACATTCCCAGGGCCACCCAGCAGGGTCAGTGATGGTGCTGGGATTCGACACTGGGGGGTAGGATATGTGTTCTTGACCATTCTGCTGGATCACTTCTTTATATTCCCATCCCCACTAGCTCAGAAGACAATTTTGCTTCCTATGTCACTAAGAAGATCAAGTCTACCTAACACATGGGCTTTCTTACCCACCTTCTCCTTCTATGTTATGTATTTTTGGCCTCCAAAGCCATTCTCTCTTCCATACTTCAGTCTTAGAAAGTGGTGCTTTCCTGTCCCACTGGGCAGGCCTCCCACTGTGTCGTCAACCCTGACTGTCTCTGAGGATTCAGGCGGCACTCTCATCCTTTCATGGCTCATCACCAGGATCTTCAGATCCCCCTCCCCAGTGGATCTTTTCTTCCAAAGCCTGCAACTATGCGTCGGCCTCCCTCATCCTGAAACAGCTGTGAGCCTTCATGTATAATGAGCTTAGAATGCTTTACCTGGTTCTTTCTACTAAATTATGTCCTCGATTCTGTCCTTTCTTCAGGTGCTCATTTGGACCTCCCCCAGGTGCCTTTTTTGAGCTCCATGGCCTGTCTTGCATTTCATGAGTCTGAACTCTTGTTGACCTTCAGAGCCCATTGTCCCAGTGTGTTCATTATCTTATTCTTGCCTTGTTTCCTAGAGATTATGCCCCCTTAGAAACAGAACCCATTCATCTCTCCATCAATTAACTAGCTAATTAATGGTTATATTGAAGCTGTTTATTGAGGGCCTACTGTGTGTCAGACACTATGCTAAGAATTAAGAATATAAACAAATATGGCAGCACTTCAAATTGAGGCTTGCACAAGCAAAGAGTGGAAAACCACTAATTGCGATATAATAACCAAAGATTTGGTTGAATGTTCATATGTAATAGACACAGTGCAAAACCTATTCTTACATCACTTAAACTTCACATGAAGGGGGAATTATTCACAATTTAAAGGCAAGGCAGTTAATGTATAGAAAAAGGGTAGGGAACTCACCTGATATTACACAGCCAAGTGTGAGAGCAGGGGCCCAACCTCATTTACTTTTTAAATTCTACTATGCTTTCTACCATAGATATATTTATAAGATAAATGAGAACCAAGAAGACAAACAAACCAAATCTCTGGGGAACAGAAGCCACTCTACAAAGTCTTCACAATGGAGCTAATATTTGTTCTGCGTTTGGGAGGAGAAATAGAAATTTGCTCAATGGACTGAAGTGTGGGCAGGAGAAAAAGGGAATCCTTGGCAGAAACACCATGACATGGAATGGTGAAAAACAAAACAAAATACAATGAGATTAAGGAACTGCAGAAATACTTCTAGACCTGGAATGTAGGGTATAAAAAAGGAAGGCTCAAGATACGGTTCCAAGTTCCTTAGACTGTGGCTGTATCATGAAGAGCTTTAGATGGCAAAGTAAAAATTTGAATTTTGTATTTTATGATCTTTAAAGTGCCTAGGAAAATATTAACACCTGTGAGTTATCCATATAATCTTTCTCAAACTGAAATTACGAGTATATGGAGTATGTGTCAGGAGGCTCTGAACTGGTGCCTGTAACTTTATGATGAGCTTACTGTTTTAGCTGCCGGAGCATTTTAGTACCTTTCTTGACCTATTATTACATAGCTTTTGTTGCCTTTCGTCTTTTCAGAGAACAATTCTGCCATTTCTTTTCGAGTTTGAGCATTTTCCTACCTGCACAAAGGGAAGATGAGGTAATCCACGTAACTGCTTTTTCTGTTTGAACATAATGCCAGAGACGCCAACATCTGAAATAACTCCTTTTCCTGATTTCTCGTGCATCCAAACAGGTATGGGCTGTAATGACTTTGGAAGATCCAAACAGCTATCATCCTGGCTGGAGAGAGGGTGGCTTCCACACAAGGGCCTATGCTCTGGCCTCACTCTCTGCAGCTCTACACCGTGAGCCTCAGCATCCCCTGTGCTACTCACTAGAAAGTGGACCTGACAGCTTTGGCAGGTACAGCCTTGGGCTACAGATCCCTTCAGGCTGAGGTTGAAAATAAGGGCTCCGTGTTCCAGAGGTTATTGCTTGTTGCCCCCTCGGAAGTGGTGACTCACACAATCTGCATCTCTGTTTTCAATACACACCACAGAAAACTTCTTGCCTTTCTTCACCTTGAGTTGGTCATCAGCATGAAAATCAGACAGATCTTTCTAATGTGTGTTCCTTATAACACCAGTTCCAAGGGATGTTAATCCAATCAAGTTTCTGCAGTCAAATAGGGCAGGACCAAGTTTAGACTTGTCAGAGTCCTTACCATCATAAGATACTTTCTAAGTCTCCAAGAAGAATGGTGTTTTAAAAATTGCTTTGATTACAGAAGACTTTTCTTCCTGAGCCAAAATTGAGAGTACTAAGTGTTCCATGCAACAGGTTTGGAACTTGATGCTCAGTGCTATTATAGGCATAGAGTAACATGCATATTACAGTATATAAATAATTACTTATTTACTTAGGGTGCATGAGAATAAACTAATGCACAGATATGCGTTTTCTGGATAACTGAACATGAATTCTCTTGAATACTAGACTGTGCATGTGTTACGTATGTGGTGGGATAACACTTTGATAACATTTTGAAATAACTCCTTTTCTTGATTTTTTGTGCATCCATTTTTCCTTTCCAAAAGTTTTTTCTTCCCTGCATTTCTCTTTCTTCCTTTCCCCATTCCAAGCAGGGTCAGCCTTCTTTGGTTCATTGTCTCAGAGGAAGAAGGTGACCGGGTGGAAGGCCGAAGTAGCCTATACATCTGTCTGACTTTTGCGTTCCTCAAACCCAGGCCTTTAGAACAACACAGAGAATTCACAGAGTAGGCAAACAAAAGAGGATTTGGGGATACAGAAACATGAAAAAAGAAGGGTAATCCCCCAGATTACCAATAGTGGCACTACTGGGCAGATAGAGGAGATAGGAGGGAGCGAAAGCAGGGGAGCCGAGGACACAGGTAGAGGATGAGGACAAAAAGACATCGTGAGGCTGGAAAGGAAACAGGCATTGAGTGTGCACCCAGCCTAACTGTAAAGAAAGATCTTTACCCTCTAAGACCAGGTCAGAGCAGCAGCAGCTAGCCAAAGCTGGGGTTGGGGAGCTGGCTAGCCACAGAGAGCTCACTACTAACCTGGGTGTGCACATGGCCCAGGACCTGGTGACCTGCTCTCCACTTACCCCAATGTTTTGACATTATTGACCTTTTCTTGGAATCTTTGATGGAACCTTAGAATGGGTGGGAGGATACTATAAAAGCTTGAGATTTGAATTCCTAATCAACTCAGTGAGATAGGAGCCCCCAATAGAAATGATTGGGAATGAAAGAAAGTTAAATTTCTTGCAAATCTTGCTTTTGTAAAGCATCATGCAATCTTTTCCATGGTTGGGGCTGTCTCGCAGCCAGGTGCTGAGGGTCTGTTGAGGAGTGAGCACCTTTGCAGCCATGCCAATGTTGCAGGCCCCGGGTGATTTTGCAGTTTTTATGTCTGCTTTTTATGTAGCTTTCCTGTCATAACCCCGAATTTCATTTCTTGATACTTATCATAGGTATACGTAGCTCTAATTGTCTCCCTTTCCTCTCCAAATTTGCTCCTTTCAATGTGCTTTGGCCAGGAAACCAGATAACAAAGCTTCTGAGAATGATGTATAAAGGGAGAGGAAATCGGTTCTGAGGGCTGGCTCGTTTTCCTCATCCACAAAATGACGGAGCTGTAATAGATCATCACCAAGGTCCAGTCCAGCTTGCACATTTTATGATTCCTCTGAATAAAGTATGTGAGCTTTTATGTTCCATTTTTGGAACATCTATTTTTCCCATTTCCTTATTCCCAGCGATGTTCTCGAGAAATGAAGTTGCTCCATTTGTGACCTCTTAAAAAGTGACATTATTTAACTTGGCATTTGTTACTCAATTCACAATTCATTCATTCATTCTCAAAAAATTTTGAGCACCTTCTGCATACTGTGTGGTTGAATTACGAAGATTTGTGCATGATCTCTCAAGGAGTTCACAGACTAGGGCACTGACTTTCAATCTTTCCTGCAGTTGTGAATGAAGCCTGTTGGGACTCTACGACAGCCC
The DNA here is from genome assembly GCF_009828535.3 of Hylobates moloch. Classification (NCBI taxonomy): domain Eukaryota; kingdom Metazoa; phylum Chordata; class Mammalia; order Primates; family Hylobatidae; genus Hylobates; species Hylobates moloch. Next base: position 92,175,651 of record NW_026652289.1, on the reverse strand, counting down.
GTTATATTAGAGGCCAGTATTTATTAAGCACGTACTAGATGCCAGGTTCTGTTCCAAGTGCTTCAAAAGTAGCTTATTTTGTCCTCAAATATCTGTGAAGTAGTTGTCATTATTATCTGCATATTCATGAAGAAAGTGAGACTTAGGCATGGGAACACATGGTTAATAAACATTTGGAACCAGAATTCACTCTCAAGCAGTACAAATCCAGAGCTCACATTCTGCCTCCTGGGGCTATGGTGCTTCTGAAATCAATAGCAACAAGAACAAGCACAGTAACCACACAGTAACAACAGCAGCAGTTTTGGCTATTCTATGCCACTTGCCATGCACTGTGCTAAGCTTTCTGTATTAATTATCTAATTTAAGACTAATAACAACTTCATGAGTGGGCACTTTCATTATCTACATATTGCAGAGGAGAAACTTTTGGCTTAAAAAGGTTAAACAACTTGCTTCAGGATACACATCTAATAATGAGGGAAAATGGGGTACAAAGTGTTTTTTTTGTTTTTTTTGTTTTTTTTTTTTTTTGAGATGGAGTCTCACTCTGTTGCCCAGGCTGGAGTGTACAGTGGCATGATCTCGGCTCACTGCAACCTCTGCCTCCTAGGTTCAAGTGATTCTCCTGTCTCACCCTCCTGAATAGCTGGGACTACAGGCGTGCACCACTGTGCCTGGCTAATTTTTGTATTTTTAGTAGAGATGGGGTTTTACCATGTTGGCCAGGCTGGTCTCAAACTCCTGTCTTCAAGCGATCCACCCGCCCCGGCCTCCCACAGTGCTGGAATTACAGGTGTGAGCAACCACACCCAGCCCAAAGTGCATTTGTGGAGACAGTTTTTGATGGCTCATGATCTTCTTGTCCTCTAACCAAGTGGGAAGAGACAGATAAGGTATACACTGATTTGCAGTAAGTATAGCGTGAAGTTCTTTGGGAGCAGGATAAATCAGTCTGCAGGTGGAGGGAAAGCTTCCCAGAAGAAGTCACCCTTGAGTTGAGTTTTGAAGGATAAGGAGGAACATAGGTTGAAAGCAATGAGGAGAAGGGAACCCCGGGTGGAGAGAATAGCACCTGCAAAGGCTGAAACTGGAGACAACAATGTGAGGCTAGGGAGGCAGGCAGGAGTTCGGTTACACGGGGCCCTGAGTGCAGAAGCAAAGGCAACTGCATGGCATCTGCTCTGTGGGGAGCTGCCGGAGGCTTTAAATGTGGGAGTGGCTTGTCAGGTGTGACTGTAGAAAGTACTTCTGGTGTCTGCTTAGGGCACACTGAGTTTAAGGTGACTCATGGAAGTCTATTTGGGATATGACTCTTCAAAGGGAGAAAAGCTGGGAGTTGCTGCTGAGGTTCTAGGGTGCAGGGAGACTAGAGATGATGGAAGTGGGGGCAGGGGTGACTAGAAGAAAGGAGAAAAATTAGACTATTGTTCTCATCAAAGTCAGATGTGATGAGAGCCTGAGTTAAGGCACTGGTAGCAGAGACTAATTTGAGGACTATTCAAGAGAGAAAAAGAATGGTAGGAGTGAGTGGGAGAAGTCTAGGAGACTCCCAGGTGAAGCGTGATAAAGTAGATTTGCCATTTGTCTGGGAACCAATCTGGAAAGGTCAGTGAAACATCATGGAAAGTAAAATGAGATGGTGAGAGTTGTATGAGCAGAGCTTCATTGATGGACATTCTTGACTACAGTCAGAGTTGTTATGTGATCCATATGTGCTACATGACCTGGTTGATGCGGGGCTGGGGGTTGGAGATTCCCAAGTAACCAAGACCAAGTGTTATGGGTTAAATTGCCCCCCTCCCCTACCCAAATCTATATGTTAAAGTCTTAACCCCTAGTACCTCAGAGTGTACCCTTATTTGGAAATAGTGTGTGATTAGCTGTTAGGATGAAATCATACTGAATTAGGGTAGGCCCTTTACCTGATAGGACTGGTGTTCTCATGAAAGGGGTAAGTTTGACACAGACACACACACCAGAGTTTAAGGTAATCTGTGGAAGTATATGGGATATGAGTCTTCAAAGGGAGAGGAGCTGGGAGATGCTGCTGAGGTTCTAGGAGAAGAGTGCACAGAATATATGGCCCAGAATCACTCCAAGACATGGATGATAAAGAAACTGTGGTGAGAAGGAAAGTCAGGGCAGGGAGTAGAGGAATGTCTGGGCAGGCAGGAGGCAAGCAAGTGGGAGCCTGCCTTATTCAATAAGGTGAAAGTGCTGTGCATATGGAGTGCCTGTGTCTATTCAGACAGGCACATGGATGCTATTATGTTGTCCTGCTGTGAATGACATTCATTCTCACTGTCTCCTTCAGCCCATGAAATAGCTCCCTTGATCATATTAAATTGTACCTGGCTCCCCCTGAGCTTCAGGAACTGGGAGTTGCCATGTGATACTAGCATTAGGTTTGCAGATCCATCCCAATATTTTTCTCTTACCTCAATTTCCTGGCTCAGGAGAGAATCTTAGTTTACTGACTTATAATTCAAGGATGAATGAATGAAAAAGAATCCCTTTTCATATGGAGTGGGTTTGAGGTGTAGACAAAGGCTGTCTATCATTTTTTGGTGATCTTGTGTTTGTTCACTTCTGGTAGAAACATACGCCCTAAGTAATAATAACAACAGGATAATACCTTACACTTACAGAGGGCTTTGTACTTTACCAAGTGCTTTCACATGTATTATTTCATATGATCCTTGTATACCATTGATGTGAATTCTGGCATGAATTTATACAATCCCATCACTACCATTGGTAAGAAGTTAATTATCGACTCATAATAATTGTAGAGTCCTTCCTGTGTGATCTTCACAGACACTCTTTGGAAGCCCAATGGAAGTTGCATTCTTACACAACAGGAAAATAAAACTTTCTGGGAATGAAGACATGTTTCTTTAGCCCATAATTTGAACACAATACTGACTGGGTTGGGCTTTGTGGGAAGATGCAATGAGAGATTAGACAGAGTCTCTGCTCTCAAGGAACTTAAGATTTGGCTAGAGAGACAAAATGTGCAAACAAAAAAGATGACTTGGTTAAAGGAACTTACAGGGCAAATGTTTGTGGGATGTACAAGTTGGAAGGGAGGTGGATGCGGTGGAGTGTTCGCTGAACACTTCATTAAGAAGGTGGGGCTGAAAGGCCTTCATTTTGTGGGAGGGGAAGTGGGAAGCTGCCCGCAGGGGGCACACTGCTCACCTTTCCACAGTGGAATTTGTTAAGCTTTGGTTTGCTTATTGGAAAAAGTCAATGGCTTGCTGCCAGCTGGCACAGGTGTGCCTGAGCATGCACAAATGGCATTTCTTTGTGGAGCTTTGGAAGATCATCTTTTTGCAGAGCCTAGATATGTCCTAGAGAAGGTAGAATATTAGTTGTAGGCAGTGACTTGTTGCACTGGAAACAGCAACAATTTTCAGACAGATGAGCAGAACTTGCTTAGAGGTCAGCAATATTAAAAAAAGAAAAGGGGTACTCCAGCCTAATTAGCAACTTTTGATTTAGAGTGAGTCTCTATTTGTGAATTGGATGTGGCCCAAATTGTGGTCCATGGACTGGCAGCATCAGCATTACCTGGGAGTTTACAGAATTGAAGAATCTCTGACCTCACTGTAGATCTACTGAATTTAAATCTACATTTTAATGATATCACCAGTAGGCACATTAAAGGTAATCAGTTATTGGGAACTCAGAGCATGTCTTTGAGTTCCTACAGGGTCAAAAAATGTTATTTAACCCATGATGGTTCTAGTCATTGCACGGTAAACATAAACATCAATTTATAAAATTATTCCTATGCACGAATATATTCTTAGGTACAACTTGCAGCCCTAAGATAGCCACCCTCCCTCTCACCACCCTCAACATGGCCACAGGGCATGGCAACCCAGTCTTTTGCCCTTTGGCTTAGTTTATGGGGAAGGTCTTATGCATCCTGCTGAGCTGGGAATGAACATCAGGTACGGTGAGGAAAAAGCATGGGCTTTGTAGACAGATGTGGCTCCAGATTGAACTCACTTCTCAGACAATACATCCTTCTTTATAAAACAGAGCTATAAAAATAGAGATGTTACCTACCCTATAGGTTTTTGAAGTTTTAAAAATATATATTATGAATTACATCTAGAAAAGTGACTGACATGTTGAGAGTATTCTCCGAAAGCGAAAGCAAAATCAATATTAATTTCTACCCCTATTCCCCACAAGTAGCTTGTTGTCTAGCTTAAGTCAACCATTTACCTCTTTGAGACTCAGCTTTCACTTCTGTCTAATGAGAGTCAGGGACTGGATGATCCCTAAGATCCTTCCTGGGGTGTACAAGGAGAGCGCACATGTGGTTGGCTGCTGCCTTACTCTGCTCATCCTTGTCTCACCCTTGTGCTTCTTGGGCCACCCTTCACAGCCTCTGCCACCTGTCTCTGAAACGGAGGCTTGGCAGCCTAGAAGAGTTCTAGTATTTTCCTTGAAGGACCTATTTCTGCCAGGCAAGTTGATAGCCTGGGTGAATTGCATAGTGGTTAGAAGTACTAACACAGCCAGGATGCCTGATCTGAGAAGATGGCTCCACTGGGCATCCTTGGCTGCCAACATGGAAACCCGGATGAGCTCCACCCCTTTCCTGAGACATTTTAATCCTACTGAGAGACGCTGTAGGGATCCCAGGGCTTATGCTGCACAAATGGTGCCCAGCAACAAGTTTGTCTTCATACGCAACTGAAACAAAACCTCTTAGTCATGGGGGCCCAGTTTTACGGAGGAAGTCGTGGTAACTTGCAAATTATCGAATTATGAGGTTTTTGAAAAACTGTTCACCCCAGTTCCCCTTGGCAAAGTTGATTAGGCAATTTTGTTTTTCGCTGGGGCTTCTGTAAACAAGACAGGATGCTTGCTTTGTGGTTGGGATCTGCTGGAGGGCGCACTGCCAAGGTGGTTTCTCTGGGTCTTGTTTTTCCTGCTGACATAAAGGTTTCACCTGAGCCCCTGTATTTTTTCTGGTCCTTTCTGAGACACAAAAGTAAAACAAAAACAAAGCCCAAAGAAATAAAAAACCAACTGTTAGTTTCTAGGAGGTTTGGGTTTGGAGGGAAAACAAGACTTGCCAGTTTCTTTGCTTGAACATGTTTGCTTCTCTGAGACTGGTCTCTTTGAGCTCTGCTCTGCTCTGTTCTTGCTCTTTTCTGTCACAGGTGCCTTGCCATTCGGCCAGTTCTACCCTTCTACAATTTCTTCTTTTCTTCTCTTGAATCATGTTCTCATTCTTATCACCCTTTCATTGAGGGAGCCATTACTGTCTTCCTACCTACAGTGACAAAGTAGAACACGTCTCTAGTAGGATGGTAGGATGTTTCTCCAGTGCCAGAAAGGCCACTATTGATTGACCTTTCCACCTACACCTAAAAGGAGATTTGATTTCAACTTCCTTTTGCTGCCCTGAATTTTGAAGAAACAATGAATCAATATGTCAATAAATATTTATCAAGTGCATACTCTCCTCTGCCTTCCTGTAGGAGTAGAAAAGCAGTGCTTCTTAAGTGTGAACACAGGGTAACTAACAGCAGGAAAGCCTGGACCTGGGCTCCAGGAAAAGCTTGGCATGGGCTTGGGGATGAGGGGGTTGTGGAAGTGTGGGGGTTGTTGCTGCAGCCTGAAAGTCCCACTCCAAGACTCAAGAAACTTCAAGAAATTTCATTCAAGTTTTATCTTAGAAAATAACATGAGGCTTCTATTTTACTCTTGAAAATATATTTGTTTTCATGTGTAAATAATATGTAGATTATTTACCATGGAATAAAACCAATGCTCCTGGAGGATATTTGCTAGATGCTTTTCATCTTCCCAACAGGCAGTGGAGACCCCAGCAGTGTGCTGGCTCCAGTGTGGGAGTATGACCCCAGGAAACAGAGTGTGGTGATCATGTGGATGTTCAGAGGCAGCTCCAATGTAGAATATTCTGCCCCACTATTCTCTCGCATGGACCTGTGCTTGGAGACCCACAAGAGCCAAATTTTAATTCAGAAAATAAGATGCCTGTTGGTTTAAAAGAATTATATTTGTTCTGCCTTTACAGAGTTACTAATGTGGAGAAAGAAGACTATCATGTGTGGAACAAAGGACAATATGAACATTAAATAATGCCCTGACTTATTCCAAAAAGAATCTGAGGTGACCAATAAAGCCATTTTTAATTGTTTATTAGTGAACAATAGATTATGAGTGCTAAAGGGATTCAGGAAGAAGAAAGATCAGTGCAGAGTAGAGAAGTCCGATGGATGCGTTGAAAAGACTATGCTTGAGCTGAACTGACAAGAGAGCTGATTTTTGCTTTCAGAATTATTATGTGGCAATGGTAATTGACAATGGAGAAGCTGAAGGTATGAGGACAAGGGTGTCTTATCTTTTCCCAGAAGTCTAGCTTGGCCCATGGGAGAATACAGGCCTGCACCTTGGACTTGGAGTCAGTAGATTCCTTCCTGTGGTTTGTTACAAGCTTGAACATCCTCTGACTGAGTCATTCACCAGAGAAAGAGGCTTTTCAAATGATTTGTGCAGTAGCTGTAGTCTGCCCTATTCAACCCCATTTTAGTGTCACAAAAGCTTCTTCTTCCTACATTGTTAGAGCCTTTTTGAGTTTTCTGAAATGACATCTGCTCGCCTCTTGAGTAACACCCTGCAGGGCTCAGTCGAGCTCAGTCATCCTTCACTTTTTTTTTTTTTTTTGAGCCAGTTTTGTAAGGTGCTGAGGGAGGTTTGTATTCGTACTTGTTGCCCCTAGAAGAAATAACAGCTATAATTTTGGGCCCTAAGAAAAAGAACAGGTGTGACTATTCTCTCTCTCTCTCTCAAACCACAATCTACTCTAGGGAGGAAGTCACTTTATGGGAGTAGAGTCACTCTCAAGTAATAGCTGGCTGTACAGATTGCTCTGGACCAAGGGTGAATGTGAAGAAGAAAAGGCCGGCCAGGAACACAATGGAATATCTAGAGTCATATTGAGGGAAATACTTAGACTGCTGACTTCTTAGTGGATTTCACAAGCAGAGCTGCTTGTGAGCAGAATGGTGAAGTAGGGGCTTGTGTTTCTAGGGTTTCATTCCATGGCTTCCTTCTACCTATAAGAGTCATCCTCATGGAGTACTTGCATTTTAGTAGAAAAAAAAATCTTATAGACGGAAGGGAAGGATGGGGTTCCTGCTTTAGGAAGATTGGCCTGGTCGTAAGTCTGAGCAAGGAAGGGCCCAGGGAAGCTCAGAGCTCTGAGCAGGAAGCCTTAATTAGTTACTGAATATGGTGCAAGCACAAAGAGAGGGTAGTGTTTCCCCTTTCCATCTGTGGAGGTCTTGGCCATGCTTACTTGGGCATTCCTTCCAGGAAACATTTATTTTTCCTCTTTAATGCCCTCCTCATATCTATGCTCTCAGTAGAGGATGCCACTGCTTCTGGCACCTGGGTAATAGAATGAAGCTGATTGGGATGGAAACAGAAAAGTCATCTCTCAGAACAATGAGCAGAGACTGAAACTCCCTTGTGCCCAGTCCTTGTGCACTGCTGTTCATAGCCAAATAGGCAAGGCCTTGCCAAATGTCATGTTGAGGTGAGGCCCTAAGTGATAGAAAAATCAAAAATGACTATGGCTACTTGCATGTTCAGAGAATTCAGTTTAGAAAATGCTATGCTGGGAGGATCTCTCTTAATATCTTATTTGCATCAGAATGTTCAAGTTGCAATATATGTTTTTGTTTTGTGTATTTATTTATTTTCCTCTACTCTGTTCTGTTAAGTCTTTTAGGGCAAGGGTAGGGTAGTCTATACTCCCTGCATTATCCATAATGCCTAGCACTGTGTCTTGTACATAAAAGGCCATAATAAATATCTGTTGGCTAGATAGATGAATGGATAGAGTGCCTCATTTAGAAGCATTATACTTTTATGGAAAAAAATTTAAAAATGTATTTTTTTCTATGAGATAACACAATTCCTGAATAGGTTATGGACAGGTACTATTCAAGTTTGCAAAGGAAAGGTTTTCCTAGAGTTAGGGTAGTTTTTTTCTCAAATAAGAAAAACCTACAGTAAATAATTACTCTCTATATTATCTTTAGGTTTCTTGCCAGTATTAACATCTTTTTTATTGTAAGTGATGATATCGTCTGTGAGAACATTACAGTTGGTTAGTATCCTGGGTTAAGCTAAGTGTTGTTGAAAATAATCCTGGACATCCAAACAGGAAGAGAGGAAGTCAGACTATTCCTGTTTGCAAATAACATGATTCTGTATCTAGAAAACCCTGTAATGTCAGCCCCAAGGCTCTGTGATTTGATAAATAACCTCGGCAAAGTCAACATACAAACATCAGTATCATTCCTTACACAAACAACATCCACCATGATGGCCAAATCAGGATGCAATCCCATTCACAATTGCCCCCCTCAAAAAAATATAAAACACTTAGGAATACAGCTAACCAGGGACGTGAAAGATCTCTATAATGAGAATTACAAAACACTGCTCAAAAAAATCATAGATGACATCAAGAATTGGAAAAATATTCCATGCTCATGGATTGGATGAATCAATATCATTAAAATGGCCATACTCCCCAAAGCAATTTACAGATTTCACAGATTCAATGCTATTCCTATCAAAATATCAATGACATTTTTCATGGAATTAGAAACAACTATTTTAAAATTGATATGGAACCCAAAAGGGACCCCGAATAGCCAAGGCAATCCTAAACAAAAAGAACAAAGCTGGAGGCATTATATTACCCAATGTCAACATATACTACAGGGCTATAGTAACCAAAACAGCATGGTACTGGTACGAAAAACAGACACATAGACCAATAGAACGTAATAAAGAGCCCAGAAATAATGTCACACCACTTACAACCATCTGATCTTCAATAAAGCTGACAAAAACAAACAATAGGGAAAGGACTCCTCATTCAATAAATGGTGCTGGGATAACTGGCTAGTCATATGCAGAAGATTGAAACTGAACCCCCTACCTCACACTACATACAAAAACCAACGTAAGATGAATGAAAGGCTTAAATGTAAAACCTAAAACTACAAAAACCCTGGAAGATAACTTAGGAAATACCATTCTAGACATAGAACTTGGCAAAGATTTCATGATGAAGACAACAAAAGCAATTGCAACAAAAACAAAAATTGACAAATGGGATCTAATTAAACTGAAGAGCTTCTATACAAAAAAAGAAACTATCAACAGAGTAAACAGACAGCCTACAGAGTGGGAGAAGATATCTGCAAACTATGCATCCAACAAAGGTCTAATATCCAGATGCTGTAAGGAACTTAAATTTATGAGCATAAACAACCCTATTAAAAAGTGTAAAGCTATAAAAATGTAAGTTTCTAGCTCTGCCACTTTTTAGTGGTATGACTTTGGGCAAATTGCTCAAAATCTCCAAATTCTTGTTTCTTTACCTATAAAAAAGGGACAGTAATACATACCTCCTATGATAGTAGAAAATTAAGTGAAAATATACTCCAAGTATCTCAGAGGGCTTGATTTCCAGAAAGCGCCCAAGCTCAATCAATAGTGACGTTTACTATCCACGCAGCCAGTTCTACTGCTGGGAGTTGGTTGGTGCTGATAAAGCTTTTTGTCAGACTTCTCACAATTTCCATTGTGAGAAGATGTAGCTTCCAATTAACTCTGTCACTGATTGTTGGGTAACTTTGGGCCAAATGCTGTTCCTTAATGAATGTGGGTGTGAAACTTATTAAGATTAATGACTGTCACAGCTGGTAGCCAGATGTTTACATAATTCCCTCTGTTTTACAGCAATCATATCAGAGGAAAGGGGTTGAATGATAGAATTAGAAAAATAAGTACAATATTTTGGGAATGAATAAATGTTGTTTTGGAGGGTAGGAGATTAAAATCCTAAATGTATTTTGATTAGGCTAATATTAAAAATTAGCATCTGTAAATCAGTAATCTAAGTAAAGGAGTTTTTTAACACAAGTGACTGGTGGAGGGGACACAGCATGGGAGGGCATGCTTACAGCAAGAGCTCCATTGATTAAATAGTCCCCTGCAGAACACAGAGAGTTAAATGTGTCTTTAATAGCCTCCAGCATGAAAGGGCAAATCATTTGTTTTAATTGAGGAAGGATAAAATGTTTTTGCTCTACACATATATGTTCTATTTTAGCATCATAGTTATTTTTATAGCTGTTATAACTTCACAAAACCTAATAGGAAAATAAATCTGAATCCCGAAGAGTTCAGTACTTTCCAGAGGAGTCTAGTAAATAAAAACTCTACACTGACTGACTGATCTTATTCATGCTCTGCTCCTAAACCCAAACTCTCAAGCGAATGGAAAAGAGGTTAATTCGTTGGAATAAATTCATGAGATTTTTTTTAAGACACATCCTGAATCAAAGTGATTAAAACAACAAATGGATAAAGGGTAGAGCTGTGAGAGGACAAGGTTTGCATAACTGAGCATCTTGATTTTGTGGGGAAGATGGGAATCAGACCTTGCCTATTCTGGTCTCAAACTATTAAATCCTGAGAAGGCCAAGAGGCAAGTCACTGAAGTCAGAAGTTGGAAACATGGCTAAGCTGTCCAGAGTGTGGAACACATGGTCTCTGAAGGTTTTTATTGCTGTGTGGGTGAGAGTTCAGAAGCTCTACTAATTACATTTGTTTTCAGGATTTATAAAGTTAAGACAGAAAGCTGAATATTAACACTTCACTTCCTCGTGCAGTCATTAATTTACTCACTTAGCATACATTTATTCACAGAAGCTTATTGGTACCGAGTATACCCTCAATGAGCAACCAACCCAAAATTGCAAAGGGGAGCTCAAACAGGGAAGCTGTGGTAGGGAGTATCATGGCCTCTTCAAAGATGTCTATATACTAATCACAGAATTTATGTATATGTGATGCTCTATGGCAAGGGGAGATTAAGGTGTGCAGACGGAATTAAGGTTGCTAATCAGCTGACCTTACATAGGAGTACTATCTTGGAATATCTGGGTGGGCTCAATGTAGTCAAAAATGTTCTTAGCAGATAGAAGAAGGAGGCGGAGGAGTCAGTGTTGGAGTGATGCCATGTGAGAAAGACTCCACTGGCCATTGCTGGCTTTGAAAATGGAAGGAGGCATAAGCCAAGGAATGAATGCAGGTGCCTCTAGAACCTGGAAAAAGCAAGGAAACAAATTCTCCTGTAGAACCTCCAGAAGGAATGCATTCCTGCCAACACCTTGATTTTTAGCTCAGTGAGACTGATGTTGGACTTCTGACCTCCAGGATTGCAAGATAATATATTTGACTTATTTTAAGACGCTGAGTTGGCAGTAATTTGTTACGGCAGCCATTGGAAACTAACACTGATGCCAAAGCAGGAAAGCAGGAAAGCACTCCAAAATCACAGGAGTGAGAGGAGCAGAAATGTCCTAGGAGAAGACAATGTTTCCTTTTGAAAAGGAAAGTTTACTGGCAACTTCCATTTGAATTTCTTAAGAACATTTTCCGAGTGGCAGTCACTACTTCCAAGGTGGCATGTTCCAGAGCTGATTCATTATGTAGTCTTTTCTCAGGAGTATTCTAGCCACCTTTAAAGAAGCTAGGGCCATTTTCCTGACACTGCATCAAGGGGTAAGGTTAGTGGTAAAGAAACAATGCGGTAGGAAAGGCCAACTTTCTCCCTACATAATCCAATCATATTAACTCCAGACTTGCTCATCCTCTGCTCTTTGAAAACTGCAGCTCCAGAGCTTTCATACCTACAGACTTCCTGGAGTTAAGATTAAAACAAGAGTTGTGCTACAGACTACTGCTCTTATTATCATTTTTTGTGTCCTGCTGAGTCCTCCCCTCTTGGCAACTTCAGGACCACCCACTGGGAAGATAATATACAACCCATCAGGAAACTCCCAGTGCCCATCGTGGAGGCCAAGTGCTGCCAACTCTGATTGCTTCTGGAATGCCCTGGAATGCCATTTCTTCCCTGCCCTTTCAATATTCTTGTTGTGCGACTCCTATGATCACTGCCAATCTGTATAAAATTACAGGATGAATTTTTGTGAAGGACTAAATTTGCATACTTTTGTTGTTTATTGTTGGGGGGATTTTGCTTTTTGCACACAATTTCTGCACATTTTATTGGAAGTTATTGGGTTAGATTCATCCCATTCATTCACTAGCCTGGCATTGCTATGCATGTGCTGTAGGGGCTTAGCATTAAACGATTTTCTTTGTTCAGATTTGGATTGCTGTCTCTGCTTGCAAATTATTTTTCACAATGACTCCTTCTTTTCCTTCTCTCTCTCTCTGTCTCTGTCTCTCTCTCACACACACACAGATGAGGTTAGATATATTTTTCCATTGCCAAGTTCAGGACCCATGAATACCTTTTCCAAGTTCAGGGCTGTGGTAAGTCTTTACATTGGTTCCTGATTATCACACAGCCATTGTGTTCTGCTAAACAAAATAAATTATGGGGAAGACCCAGAACCCATGTCTGTGTTTTAATAGAGCATAGTTTCTCAACCTTGGTTCCACTGACATTTTGGGCCAAGCAATTATTTGTTGTAGGAGGCTGTCATGAGCATCCTAGGATGTTGAGCAGCATCCCCGGCCTCTACCCTCTGGATGCCAGTGTCAGTATCTCCCCTAGTTGTGAAAATAAAAACTGTCTTCAGGCATTGCCAAATGTTTTTTGAGGGGCGAAATCACCCCTAGTTGAGAACCACTGGAGTGGAGAGATCATAAACACCCAATTTCAAGCAACTTGTTAAGACAGCCTGAAAAATAGTGAACAGGCTCAGCTGTTTGCTCAGCTCTGTTGACCACCTGTGGCCAATTAGCTTGACAAGGTTATTGAGTTACAAGACTTGGACATATGGCCTCAACTAAGGCAACTGTATGCGCTCTGTGGGTCAGCTTCACTGGAGGGATTGGGTTACATACATTCCACTTTTCTCTGCCCTTCAACTCCTTAAAGGCAGCTCAGTTACTCACTAACTGATAGTGATGACAGTTTGAGCCAACAATATGAACCTTTCAGTGTATTAGGTTAGTGTAAAAGTAATTGTGGTTTTTGCCATTGAAAGTAATGGCAAAAACCCCAATTATTTTTGCACCAACCTATAGTTGCATGTTCTAAGTAGAAACAGCCACAGATTGTTGCTCAAATTAGTATTACTATTGTTGTTATTATTTAACAAGGAAAAAGTTTCCAAAGTTAAGGAATGACGTAATAGTATTTTATTGACTTATCCTTTAACAGCTATAGATTATTGGCCTTTTCACTGGCCACTATATGTCCTGATGGCATCTTAAATAGATCCCTTTGAAGTTCCAACTCTTCATCATTCACCCACAAAACAGCATTTAAAAAATATTTCCAATTTCTATTTGTTCTTTCTGTTACCTAGGCTCAAAACAGCACATACAGGAAATGCCTAATTTAGCTACCTTCCTTCAAATGTTCTAACATACAATTACTAGGTTATCTTTCCTAAATCAAAGGTTAGGTTAAAACTTATTTGAAAAATGTTAAATGACTCCCCCTGGCTATTTTCTAGCCTCAATTTTAGGACTTTACAGTATCAATCTTCAGGCTGTATTTTTTCCTCTTCTTTCATTCCTCCTCTCCCTCCTTCCTTCCTTCTATTTATTTTCCCAATATTACCTCCTAATCAAGTATTTCTCAAAATGTGGTCTGTGGTTCACCTGAGGAAGAATCAACAAGGATGATTGTTAAAATGCAGGTTCCTTATCCTAATCCCAGAATTTCTAAAGATAAGGCCTGATTATCTCAACAAATGGAAATACATCTATTCTTAAGACTTGGCTTGAACTAACTTCTTTCTTTAAAATGCTTAGTGCTTTTCTTGTGGTACTTATCGTATTCTAACTTGGAGGAGAAGGAGCAAGAGGAAAAGAATGGAGAAGATGGGAAGTGGGGGTGGGGCTGTAATTTACGTGCCAGGAACTGTGCTAGGCACTTTACATTGATTGATTTAATTTTTGAAACATCATTATTCACTTCATAGATGTGGAAACTGAGGCTAAGAAAATTTTGTTTACTTGCTCATAATTTATACTTAGTAAGTAAGAGAGCTTCTCACTTCGAAGTCCACAAAGTCAATACTGAGCAATGATCTAGTATTTCACTCTGATGTCTCTTTTTACACTTGTCTTATGTCATTTATTGAGTAAACTATTTGTGTAGAAAGTCTTGATAAAACAGCACAGTGGAAGGAGCATTGGAGAGAGAGTCAAACAATTCTCTACTTGAATTCCGGCTTTGGCATTTCTTGGTTCCTTTCAGCTGGCCCTAGGGTGTGGCCATCTGCCTGTGGTTCAGAATATGGCCAGGCGATGGAAAGGAGGAGGGATAAGCATGAGAGATGCAAAGGGCAAGGACCTGCAGTGTTTTAAGGATGGTACATGGAGGGAAAGTAGAGCTTCCAGGGAAGGTGTGTAATATATAATCTGTAATTCTATGTGGCCTTGAGTCCAACTAAAAATCAGAGGAGAATGAATTTAGGGATCTGCTTTCTCTGCTATGTAACCATAATGGACATCTATTGTTTTATCATGCATTTCCCCTTTTCCAGTTACAGTAATTTGCTTTTCCTCTGGGCACCATCTGTCTCCATCTTGTAATCCATGAGCTTCAGGTGAATCTCATTCCAGACTCCAGGGGAGGACAGATGTTTCAGGTCCAGCCAGTCAGAGAGTGATATATCATTCTAGCCAGGCCAAACGCACCAAAGTGGAGCAAGTCCTGAGACTTCAGTGGAGAAACTGGCCAAGAGAAGTGCCCTCCCTGGCACAGACTGGAAGCTCTGAATAGATAAACAGGAGGTCTGCAGAGACTAAAGCCATCCCTGGGGGAAGCACAGCTGTGAGGCACAGAGGTGGGTCCTGATGACACCACTTGAGGCCCCACATCAAGCCCTGCTGGAGGCTAGGATCTACCCCCTGCATGTTTTATTTATGAGCTTTAGGAAATTTCTTATTTTGCTTAAGCTAGTTTGAATAGGGTTTCCTGTTCCTCATGGGGTGCTAAATAAACAGATTAAAGAAATGGTCAC
Source organism: Hylobates moloch (assembly GCF_009828535.3). Taxonomy (NCBI): domain Eukaryota; kingdom Metazoa; phylum Chordata; class Mammalia; order Primates; family Hylobatidae; genus Hylobates; species Hylobates moloch. The sequence continues at coordinate 92,160,553 of NW_026652289.1, read as the reverse complement.
TATTAAGACACTCATCTTCGAATTTCCCACACCAGCATAACTCTTTGTACATAATAGATTTTCCAGAATTGATGACTGGGAGAATGGAAGAAAAAGATGTCTAAGTAACTGAATGAGACTCAGAACATCTCCGTTAAATTACAAGAATTTCATTAGTCTTTTTTTTTGTTCCCGACATTCTCTCGGACCGTGTTTACATTTAGGAGTCACAATTATGAAAAACTAGGCCAGATGGCCTGAGATATTTGTTAGAGCTCATCTCAAGACCTTGAAAAGACACCAAAAAGGGAAGATCTCCCCAGGTCCAGCCAGGCTGTGTCCATATGTGAAAGTAAAGCCATTCCCAGATAGAAAATAAAACTCAATGTTTTATTTTCACTCATCATCTATTGCCTGTCTTCCTGGTGATGGCATACAGTGAGGGAAACATTTCAGTGTTGCCAGGTGGTGTCCTCATGTAGATAGACAGCTCCAGCTCAGGTCCAGGGGTAAGGGGAAGGAGAAGCACTTCCGCATCAGGCCCTTCAATGGAGGAAAATCAGAAATTCATTCAAGCATTTGTTACTTATACCCATTTTACTTCCAAAACAGATCTGAGTGGGCTTTCAATAAAAGGCTTGTGTACCATAGATTTGTTAAACAAGGATAAGGAAACAAGTGCCATACAACAAAGGGCGGTTGTATCTATGAATTACAAACATTGGAAATGACAGCTACATGTATGGAGGTTTATCATAAGCACAGTTAAGTGCACTGTTCTGAGCACTTGTACATTCCATTTAATTCTCACAATAACTCTATGATGGCAGTTCCTATCATTATTTGCATTTTATGATAAGGGAACTGAGTACAGAGAGGTTTAGTGATCAGCTCGCCGTCATACATCAGATATATATATATATATACACACACACACACACACAACATAGCTGAGCCAGAATTTGAATCCATATAGTCTGATTCAGGACATGGGCTAGGCAGAGATAAGGGTCATCATTTGAAGCCCATCAGCGGGGTTTGAATCCCTGCTATTCTGCTTACTAGCCAATGACTCTAGCAAGTCACTTCCCTTCTTTAAGCTTCAGGTAAAATGAAGATAATGATACTTGTCTTCTGGTTTTGTGTTGAAGACTAACAGAGATAAACAATGACTGGTACAAAGTAAGTATGAGATACATAGAACTATGTATTGCAACCCTTTTTACCTTGTTTAAATAATCATCTAATAATATTCCAACAATCTAATCATAAATAATCTAATGTTAAATAAATGCTAGATTATTAGCTATTAGCCATAGAACCAGGAATGCCTTTTCTTCTTTCTAATGTCATTTGTAAAGAATATCATCTATCTTTGACCACTTCATTTTGGTGGCATTGCCAATATTGTACCTCCATGACAAATGACAACACTTTAAAAAATAAGAGAATATTCCAGGGGTTCAACCTGGACAAAAGAGAAGCAGTGATGGGATGTGAAATAATAACATGGTGCAGAGCACGTGTCTGTCAATTTTCCTTACTGCGTATGCAAATCCCCAATAAAGCTCATCAAATACAAAAGTAGGATTTAGCTGGTAACGGCCCAGCTCCCCTTTGCTGTGTGCTTTGGAAATTAGCTTTTCTTTTTGTTCAGCAAATAAATAACAGACTCCCTATCTGAGTGTCCTCAGAACCATAAGAAAGAGTGACATTGTCATTCAAGGCTACTGACACGAGAAAAAGATGGGGCTCTGAAGTCAACCAGCAAGTGATGATGCAGCAGGATGGTCCTGTGATAGAGATCATGAAGGGGATGTCACCAGTGGCCTGAATACACTCTTATGTTAATTGTGTGTGGAAAGACACAATGATGTACAAGCAGCCTGTGCTTAATTACTTGAAAAGCCTTAAGTTCAAGTACTCGTGTGTGTGTGTGTGCATGCACGCGCACGCCTGTTTGCAGGTATGCATTCCTTTAAGTCAAATAACCAAAAGTCAGTGAGGGGGAATCATATACTTTTGAGATTAATTCTGTTTCTGCAAACTTCGGGCGTGAGCAGTCCACTTTATGTCATTCTGAACATTGCTGACCAGGTCAAAGGGTCAAGCAGGAGCATGTGGGTTCAGGATAGAATGTCCTGCGCCTTGCTTTTTGCGATCTTGATCTTAATCAGACTAGGACAGTCAGGACCCTGCTCGAATTACTCATTAATCTAATAGAGCTCTTTCTTCTAGGGGGAAAACAGCAAAAATAACTTGCAGTGAAACCCTTGACTTGAGGCTTCTACTTAAAGGAGGATGTAGTGTCCCTGGGAGCCTCCTTGAGGCTTGCAGAAACTTGCTCAATTCAGGGAGCTAAGCTGATTTTTTTTTTTTTTTTTGAGATGGAGTCTCGCTCTGTTGCCCAGGCTGGAGTGCAGTGGCACGATCTCGGCTCACTGTAAGCTGCGCCTCCCAGTTTCACGCCATTCTCCTGCCTCAGCCTCCCGAGTAGCTGGGACCACAGGCGCCCGCCAGCACACCCGGCTAATTTTTTGTATTTTTAGTAGAGATGGGGTTTCACTGTATTAGCCAGGATGGTCTCGATCTCCTGACCTTTGGCCCGCCCACCTTGGCCTCCCAAAGTGCTGGGATTACAGGCATGAGCCACCGTGCCCAGCCTAAGCTGATGTTTTTATCTCTGTTCCCTCCTCCCCTACTAGTCTCACATCTATTTTTTCTCCTTTTTCTTACTTTCTTCATTTCATCTTTGTCTTCTCTTTCTTCATTCTCTTGTTCATTTTTCCTTTCTCCTTTTCCGTATTTTTAAAATATTCCCTAATATGTTTGTGCTATACAACCAGCGGAAGCAATAAAGAGGTTGCGGAAGTAACCCATGCCAACTTGAGATCTGGGCCATGCTAACCATTTCTCAGGTTTGCATTAAATCCAGACTCAACTCAAGCTAATTCCATTACTCAGGCATGTCATGGCATACTCCTCAAGGTCAGCATTCACTGTAGCAAAATAAAACACTATGTGGTATGATTTTATTATATCCGGTGATACACGTGAATGATTAAGAGAAAACCCAAAGAGCTCTTCTTTCTTTAAACGCTTCCCAGTTTCTAGAATTAATAGAAATGTATTGCAGCTGATGGGCAGGACTCCTGGGTTTTCCAGTTTCTTTAATTCAAAACATCTAAAGTTAAAAGTTCTTGTTAACAGAGGTAAACTTAACTCTGAGCCAAAGGCAGACAAATCACCTCAAAAATTGCCTTTTAGTAAAAGGCCTAAACGTAACTTGTTCTGTTGCCATGTGGTCTCAATTCACAAGAAAAAAAAATTGTAGAAAGAACACGGTGACTTCACCAGCTGTAATCACTCTGAAAAGACATTCAGTTGTGGATTTCACCAGACTCTGCTTGGGGAATGACATGGTCCTGTTAGTAAGAGGTAGTCCCCAGGGGCTCTGCCTACAGCTGAGTGAGTGATGTGTTTTTACCTCCAGCATGGCAAGCTACTGGAAAGCCCTTCATAGCCTCTGCAAGGGCTTGGAGAGGTGTCTGGGGAGAAAGAAAAGTTTTTAAAGGCTTGGCTGGTCTTCTGGGGTTTCACTGGCTTGCCAGAATGCTATTCCACTTCATCTTAAAAATAATATTTCGATCCCAGACCATACCATGTTTCTGGCTAAATGTTACACTTGACAAGCTTTACGCAAATTGCCATACACAGTCACATACTGTTTGCAGCTGATTACATTTTTAGCAATGTCAAAGGGAAGAAGGAATCTCAGAAGGGCGAGTGCATTTGATACGCCTGATACTGCTCTCTGAAGGTCAACTCCACCACACGTGCCTTCCTCGCAGGCCAGCACTCCCAGCCTTTTCAGACAGCCCCCTCCTGCATGACAACCTTCCGGGCTCTGCAAAGTCTCCCCTCCCAGACCTGAGCCCTCTCCTTCTCCTTCAGGCCAAGGAGGAAATCTAGATGGGTCATTTCAAGGCTAATCTTTGATACCCATGGTCCTCCACTTCCATTCATGAGAGTGGCCTGCTAAATTGCGTCTATTAGCAATTTAGCTAATAGACTCTGGAAAAGAGGAAGGAAAAGAGGAAGGAAAGGTGAAAATTATGGCTGCAGTCTGTGTGCGTGCTTGCGCGCATGGGTGTCTTTGTGGATCTGTATGAACATTCGTGTTCCCAGCCTCAGCCTTTTTGGAATTATCTTTGTGTAAAGGCACAAGTTAGGGTGAATTCAGGCTTGGAGAAGAAATCAGCACCACCTCTCATGGCTTACATATACATATTTTATATACACATTCTCATTTGTGTGTATATGTACCTGTTTATAATATTTAACATAAAGTGAACAGTTTATACGTAGCATACTGCTTCAGACAAAAAGGACCACAATAGGTTACCTACATCTTTGATGCAACCCCAGTTGACTTGTGTTCCTCTCCTCCTAATAATTCCCTCCTGTTTTATTGCATTTTGTTACATGTGTAAGTTTCCCTAAAACAGCTTTGTTACATCTATGTGTTTTTAAAATTACATGAATAGAATACTTTATGTGATTGCTATTTGCTTTTTCCACTCGATATGATTTTGGGATTTATCTGTGGTAATAGTCATGACTGTAGTATTCATTTCTACCACTGTATAGCATTTTATGCTATAGCTGCACCCCAGCTTATTGCCCATTCTACTCTGTATGGGCATTGTGCTCTTCCTGGTTTCTTACCAATATGACCAGTGCTTCTGTGATCATTCTCCTGTCTGATTCCTTGTGCACATATGCAGAATTTTCTCTAGGGCACAAAATATGTATGAAAGAGCAGGGCCATGGGGTAGGTCCACCATCAGTTTTATTGCCTCGTGCCAAATTGTTTTCCAAAGTAGTTGTATAAATGTACATCCCCACTGGCAATATATGAAAGATCAGCCTGTCCTACAGCCTTGCCAACGTTTGGGGTTGCCAGACTTTAGAATGCTTGCCAATCTGATGTGTATGAAAGAGTACGTCATTGGGATTTTAATTTGTACTTCTCCAAATACTAACGAGGCTGAGCAGCTTTTCATATGTTTATTGGTTGTTTATATTTCCTCTTTTGCATTCATGTATTTTGGCTATTTTTCCTGGGGGTATTTTTTTTGTCTTTTATTTGATATACAAGTCTTAAAAAAACTATATTCTTTTTGTTTTTTTTTCCATGTGATAAATGTCTTTTTTACTTTCTGTATTATGCCCTGTGATAACAGAAGTTTTAAATTTTTATTTAGTCAAAATATATTTTCTGCCATGGTTACCTTTTACATCATGTTTAAGGAATCATACCTGACATCAAGATCATAACAGTATTTTTCTGCTTCACCTACTAAAAGTTTTCAAGTTTTGTTTTCACACTTAAGTATTTAATAAATCTGTAATTGGTTTCTATGTGTGGCATGGGAAGAAAAATTTTTTGTTTCAAATGGATGACCACGTATGTGTAAGTCTGCTTTGGCTGCCATAACAAAATACTGCAACATGGTATTTTGGGTGCAGTAATCAACAAAAATTTATTTTCTCACTGTTCTGGAGGCTAGAAGTCTAAGACCAAGGTACCATCAAGCTGATTTCTGGAGAGAACTCTCTTTCCGACTTGTAGACTGTTGCTTTCTCCCTGTGTCTCCACATGGCCTCTTCTCTTTGTGCTCACAGAGAGAGAGAGAGAGATCTCTGGTGTCTCTTCTTATGAGGGCACCAGTCTTGTCAGATCAAAGTTCCATCCTTATAACTTCATTTAACTTGTATTACCTTCTTATAGCTCCTATCTCTATTTAAATACAGTCACATGAGGAATTAGAGATTCAACATAGTTCTGGAGGGACACAATTCTACCCATAACAAATGCCTCACCACATCACTATTTACTGCACAGTGTATGTTCCCCCCTCTCCCACCTCTGTCACATATCAGGTTTCCATATATGTGGGGTTCTGTATTATACAGAGTTCCATTCTGGGTTATACATTATGTTCCATGGATCTATTTGCTACACTTGTGCCAAGATCATGCTCTTAACTATTAAAGCTGTGCAATAAGTTATGATTTTTGTCAGTCTTTTTGTCTTATTATTCTTCCTTAGGATTATAACAACTACTCTTAACCTTTTGTTCTTGTACATGAATTTTAGAATCAACTTGTCAACTTCCACTAAGAACCCAATACGAATTTATATTAGAATTTTCTCAAATCTGCAAATCAATTTGGAGAGAACGAATGTATTTACAATAGTGATTGTTTGGATCCTTGAACATGGCTGCCTGCTTTCCTCTGTCCCTTTCTCTCTCTTTTTTCTCTTCCTCCCTCCCTTGCTTTCTATCTTCCTTTTTTCCTTCCTCCTTTCCTTTTTCCTTTCTTCTTCTTTCCCTCCCTTTCCCCATTCCCCATTCTCTCTTCATAGGCAAATATTCTAATTTGTTTGATGTGAATCTTTTGGTTTGTGTTATTGTAGCGTATGTTTTAGCATGTATTTTGATTTTTAAAATGATATTGCATAATACATTTCTCTTTCTTATTCTTTTCTTCTCAACCTTGTTTTTCACATATATTTAGGTGTTTTTATGCATATCTAGACATTCTAACTGCTGCAGAGAACTCCAAAATGTGAAGCTACTTTATCTTACATATTCACTCCTCTAGTTATGGATACCTAATTATGGTTATGGGAATATTCCATCTTTGTTTCTTATAAACCTGGAAATTTATAATTTTTTTCTAGAAATGTATTAATATCTATTCTTATAAACTTGGTAACATAATTTTTTTACTGACATTAAGTACTAACTATACTCCCTTATTAAATTTTAATCTATGCTGTATCTGCAGTTAGAGCGCTTTTTCATTTCTAGCATTTTCTGTGTGTACTTCCTTGATTTTTCTCTTGACTGATTTCTCCATAGGTTTGGTTATTTTTATTAACCTCTTTCTAAGCCGTCTTTCATATTTTTTGATTCTTTGTGTGATTACTTTGTTTTCCATTTCATCTACCATCTTCGCTGTTATTAGAGAATTTATGATAAAGAATCTCTAACATTTATTGAGGGACTGGCTTGAGACAGGTATCATTACATTATCTTATTTTGTCCTCATGATAACTTTAAGGGGAAGATGATAATACTGTACCTATTATACAAATTAGGAAACTTTGTGAAAGTCATAGTCCCAGCTAATCACAAATCTGGGATTTGTACAATTCCTCTACTTTGTTTGAACTAGAACTCAAAGAATAAAGACAATGTTTAGTTCCAGGGAATAAATTTAAAATGTTGGGATTTTGGTTATGACATGAAGCCATAGAAAATTTTTGTTGAATTTGGAGTCGAGTCTAGTCAGTTCATAGCTGCTGCCTTCAGCCATACTTCTGTTCTATGGATGGCAGAATGAGAGACTCTAAAATCATATGAGTCCTATCTAGACGTTTTATTTCCAGATATGTCTAAGCCAAAAATAATTGTTGTATATGTAATGGAGGGCTTCCTCCAAGTTATCAAATTGTCTTGTAATAGATAATAATGTTTTTTTGTATTTGAGTGTTGAGTTAGCTTATTTGCAATCAGTGTTCAAAGCATTTGCAAATGTTGCCTCTAGCTCTCACACTTCTCACAACTTCAGCAGCCTGTGAGGTAAACAGGATAGTTATTATTCCCACCCCACAGATGTAAATAAGAGAAGCTGAATATCTTGCTCAAGGTTACGTACATAGTGAGAAGCAGAATAATTTGAGAATACAGACTGTCTGACTTCCATCTTGTTCATTGCTTTTAAAATTCATTCATTCCACATATACTTATTAAAGACCCTCTATAAGTTAGGTACAGTGTTGGGCATTGTAGTGTAATAGAAAGTTGTGTAAGTCATAGATATAAGATATTCATAAAAATAATTACAATAAAAATGTTATATGAGAGATTTAGGTAAAGGCTTATGGGAAATTCAGAAGAGGGGGAGAATTTACCTTTGAGTGAAATTAAAAGGAGGATTCCAACATTTTTCTACTATGCTCCAAATCAATCATAAGAATTAGTCAACATCAACAACATGTTTTGGGAAACCTTGCAACGTAGTATTACATTGTATCCAATAGACTAAACAGACCAGAATGTCAAAGAAAATTCTGGAAAGAGATGAGTAAACTGGGTAGCTCAATGTACTGTAATACTACCCACAGCTGAATTTGAGGAACTTCCCAGATTTCTGTAAGACTATGGTAAGATCACCATTCACTGTTAGACACTGCCCACTTCTCCTCTATTGTAACCAAAAATGACTGTAAATGACTCTTTCTCTTTCTTCCTTCCTTCCTTCCTTCCTTCCTTCCTTCCTTCCTTCCTTCCCTTCTTCCCTTCTTCCCTTCTTCCCTTTCTTTCCTTCCTTTCCTTCTTTCCTTTCTCTCTTTCTTTCTTTCTTTTTTGTTTTTGAGATGGAGTTTTGCTCTTGTCACCCAGGCTACAGTGCAATGGTGCAATCTTGGCTCATGGCAACCTCTGCCTCCCGGGTTCAAGTTATTCTCCTGCCTCAGCCTCCCGAGTAGCTGGGATTACACGCACCAGCCCCCATGCCTGGCTAATTTTTGTATTTTTAGTAGAGGCAGGGTTTCATCACGTTGGCCAGGCTGATCTCGAACTCTTGACCTCAGGTGATCCACCCGCCTCGGTCTCCCAAAGTGCTGGGATTACAGGTGTGAGCCACCATGCCTAGCCTGTACTTTCTTTGGAATAATGTCTCACATCCTCAGTCTCTCCTTTGAATACTCATTCCTTTATTTTATGATTTATCTCAAACCCAATTGTCTCCTAAAAGGAGGACACTACTTTTCTTGAAGCCCTCTTAGGGGTATCTGCTTTTCCTCACACAATGCCCAGATCATAAACTCAAGAGATGGTGATTGGAGCCCTTCTTATTCATCATTGTTTTTCTAGGTCTCTTCTTTTCTTTTTTATTTCAAAAATCTTTTGAGGCATATGTCATTAGACTAAACTACCTTCTACTATTCCATCTTGCAATCATTTTCTGGCCTTCAGTCATACAACTTATTGAAGATTTTAGCACTTAGTTAATGGTATATCTCTGTCAATATTCCTTAATTTCTCTCTCTTTCTTTCCTCTGTTTCCTCTCTTTCCTTCCTTCCTTTTTCTTTCTTTCTTTTCTTCTTTCTCTCTTTCTTTGTTTCTTTCTTTCTCCTTCTTTCTTTCTCTCTCTCTTTCTTTCTTTCTTTTTTTCTTTCTTTCTTCTTTTTCTTTCATCTTTCTTCTCCTTCCTTCCTTCCTTCCCTTTCTCTTTCTCTTTTCTCTTTCCTTTTCTTTTGACATAGGGTCTCTCTCTGTCATGGTAAATCATAGCTCACTCCAGCTTCCAACTTTTGGCCTCAAGGTATCCTCCCACCTCAGCCTGCAGAATATCCAATAATCATTCTTGATTACTTCAACAATTATCTAGATCTTCCATTCAACAACTTTCCTCTCAGATCTTTTTACTTTGATGTTTTCAACCAGTCGACCTCAGCCATTCACTCCACTCACTCTCATAATTAAACTCTGGACCTCATTATTACCTTTAACTTTTCCAAATATCAATTTCAGGCATTCCAATCTTTGACAATCACTCCTAATGTTCTAACATGTTTATTCCACTACTCAAACCACAAAAGTCCTTTGACCCACAGAGACCATCAGTTTGTTGCCCATTCATCTTTTTCCTTTACATCAAACCTCTCTTCTCATTTCCATCCTTTTGAAGTAGACTAAATTCTGTGGTCCATCACTCCCTTGCATACAACCTAAACAACCTTTCCCCTTTTCTCTCCATAGGACTCATTTTGCAAGAACACAAACTGGGTTAACTAAAACTCTCCACATCCCCTCTCCTTGCGTCTGAGCAGAGCATGGCTAGAAAAAAAAAAAATCTACTATTGTGCTGCATGGACTCACTTGAAATTTTAAACCACAAAACTCAAACAAATCCTCAGCACTGCCCAACCAATTTTCTTTGTCTCTCTAGGCAATTTGCTTTTTCACTCTTTGGGAAGATTATTTCACACCTTCTGTCTCTTCAAACCTGTTCTCCCCTTCTCACTCAGAGCAGATGATCTCACTTCCTATTTCACTGAAAAATAAGAACAATCAGAAGAGAAAATGTATCTTTCAACACAAAATTTGTCAGTCTAAATATATCTGTACCCCTATCTTCTGCCTTCACTCCTGGTAAATGGGATAATCTTTCCTAGTTCCTATCAAATGCTTGGGTACTGGATCTCATCTCCTGTAAACTACTCAAGGACTCTGGTCTTGAAATTCTCCTCTTCACTCCTGCATCATCAGTTTCTTCCTTTCTATTTGGTCATTTTCATCAATGAGAAGACATGGTAGAATATCTCTTGTTAGGGAAGAATTCCTCATTCATTCTCCCAGGACAGGAAAAGTAAATGTTGTGATTGGTAAATGGAGGAGTTGAGCTCAGATCTTTCTTCCTTTCACTTTCCTCCTTGGGCTCCCCCTGCCTGGAGAAAGCCCACATTCTATTTCTTTTCTTAAAATTATGTTTTAAAAGGGTAGACCCCCATGGGGAAGGCTCACAATTGTTCAGAGCTGCCAGGAACTGGGCAGATAAGTCTGCTTAATTATCGGTACAATATTATTAATTGTATTTTAGCTAATAGACTTAAATCCACCTACCAACACTTTTGTCAGTAATGAAAGTAATATTTTGATCTTTGACTGCCTGTTTCCTATCTCTCTATAGATTCAGAATTTGGTCATATATAAAGATAATGTTTTTTACTGGATTCTCTCAAATCCCAGAATCTCCTATCTTAAAAATGTTGCCTAGATCTTGTCTTTCTCCATCTCTCACCCTATTATTAGAAATGCCCTCCTTTAAAGCAAAGCTCCCTAGTAAATTTGGTCTAACTCACTGTCAACTCGTTCTTACCTCCTCTTACCTCTTCAGACTTTGAATCCCCACACAACGCTAAATGGATTCTGTCAAGACCACTGGCAACTTACGTCTTGCTAAATCCAATGGTCAATTTCCAGCACTCGAATTACACAATCTCTCAATCTTGTTTGCCACAGTTGATTATGTTTCTTAAAGTGTTTTTTCTCCTTCTTGGCTTCCTGAATTCGACTTTTCTTCTTGGATACCACTGAGGTAGGTTTTCATCCTGCTTCACAGATGAGCTCGGTGGCCACTTCCTTTTCATTCTTCATTTCCCTTCCTCACCCCACCTAATAACTTTCATATTATCATTCCCTTATTGTTCTTAACCCACCTCCATCCCGTTTTCCCCACCAGTAGTATACTAGCTAACTTAGGCACGCTGTGACTTTGGCTCTTCTCTTTTCTTTTCTTTTCTTTTCTTTCTTTCTTTCTTTCTTTCTTTCTTTCTTTCTTTCTTTCTTTCTCTTTCTTTCTTTCTTTTTTCTTTCTTTCTCTTTCTTTCTTTCTTTCCTTCCTTCCTTCTCTTTCTTTCTCTCTTTTTTCTTTCTCCCTTTCTTTCCTCTTTCTTACTTTTCTTTCTTTCCTTCTTTATTTCCTTCCTCCCTCCCTTCCTTCTTCCCTCCTTCCTTCCTCCCTCCTTCCTTCCTCCTTCCTTCCTCCTTCCTTCCTCCCTCCTTCCTTCCTCCTTCCTTCCCTCCCTCCTTCACTTCTTTCCTCCCTCACTTCTTTCTTTCCTTCCTTTTTTCTTTTCTTCCTTCCTTCCTCCCTCCTTCCCTCCCTCCCTCACTTCTTTCCTTCCTCCTTTCTTCCTTCCTTCCTTTCTTCCTTCCTTCCTCCCTTCCTTCCTTCCTTCCTCCTTCCCTCCCTCCCTCCCTTCCTCCATCTCTTCCTTTCTTCCTTTCTTCCTTTCTTCTCTCTCATTCCTAATGTTTTCCTAGAAGATTCCTTTCACTTCCAGCCCCAGCTGAAACCTGGCTGTCTTCTGATAATGCCACTTTATTTGGCGATATGTATTTAAAAATCTAAAAAAAAATTGACTCCAAAATTCTATTTATAGAAATATGTATTTATAGAAATATATCCTAAGGGAAGAATACGAGAAAAAATATGTAAGCAAAGATGTCCATCTCAACCATAGTCGTAATGGTGAAAAAAATCTCAAAATCAAATATAAGTATTTGTTAATTGGAGGGTACCAAAATTAGCAAACAGAACTAGATATGTATTTATTAACATGGGAAAATGTTGTTATTTTAAGAAAGATAAAAGTCCCAGGTTATAAGATAGCAAGAAAATTATGATCCAATGTTTACCTATGAAACAATAAATGGTAAATAGCACATACATGTAAGTTAGTTTACATAAAGATAGGGCTTTAAAAAATTGTATCTTTTCTCTTCCTCTTCCTCTGTTGGACCCAGGTTAGTGGAAGGAGGAGGATGAAGGGGTGCTGGGTGAGACTTTCTAAGTTTGGAAGTAAGAACACAGATCAGAAAGGAAAAGATTGATAAACTGATTACATAATAACTTGTGTACATTCATATAGACAGATGTTTCACATATATATATAAGGCTGGAAAACATTATCAGTAAATGTGGCATGATTATATAAATATATCATTCAAACTGATAAGAAAATCACTAAGCCTAAAGTAAGAAGCAGATACGAACAGCAAATGTTTCTAGAAGTAGAACTGACAGAAATCATGAAAGAATGCCCAGGCTCACTAGAAATCAAATGTCAGCTGAAGCTGCAATGATGCAATCTCCCCATTAAACTAGTAAGTTAGTAAACTATAGATGTAAATGTGTATATTTACATATGTACATGTGCCCATATATGAGTATCTCCACATACATATATGTGTACACACACACACACACACACACATACACTCACACACACACTGACTCTACCCTACCAGGTTATAAAAGTTCCATGAGGGAGAAACTATTTTGTGTGATTGAATGCTTTATCCTGGGCACCCAGATCAGTGATAGAAACTTAGTAAGTGCTTAATAAATATCTGTTGAATGAACAAACGGCAGTGAAGTTATGGTGAAACTGATATACATTTTTAAAGAACTTATTCTATTACTATAGCTTCCCAATTTGCAAAATCATTCCGAAATTATGAGTATTTTATATCTGTTTAACTTTTTCAGTTTCCAAACATAATAAAATATATATATTGACCCAGTCTTTTAAAAAAGTTTAATTATTTGATTCTAGTTTTTTAATGTTTTTCCTGTCCTTTATTTAGCAATGTAATCTACTTATTTATATCTTGTTTTAGTGCAACTTACAAGAAAAATAACGTGTCAGAGAAAATTGCATTGTAAATGTAAAAATGCAAATCAAATAAAAATTCCATTGCAAATCACTGGTGAGGCGATCTCTAACATCGATTTCAGGACAAAATATCACTGAAACAGCCACTGCCTTATTATGCAGACTATAAAATACGCTTTAAGAAAATGGCAAAAGGTCAAGGTCTTTCTCTTTCTCTTTTTCCAGTCAGGTCAGGTAAATAATAGGGCATTAGAATGAAAAACTATTATATTTCTTACTCTGGGGCTGAAAACCATGGAATATTTACAACATGCATAACTCTAAAAGTGCTAGCCTTTCGTTTTAACTTTGAAGTTTGAGTGGTTTTGGTTGGAAATATGCATAGATATATCACAATTCAATTGAGAATTAAAAGACAGGGCAAATCTTTGAGGGAGTGGGCGCCTCGATGTTGTGACCTGAGAAGCCCCACAGTTGTCATGGTCCAGCCGTCGAGATGCAGACCTTTGGGCAAACAAGCATTCATTCATCTTTGAAATCCTACAACAAAGCAAATCTGGAGATTTACTACCAAAATGTTGCTTCCTGGACATTTTTGCCATCATAAACCTTCCACTGACCTTCCTCTTCACCCTCCACAGTAAGGAAGGAAGACACTTTTTAACTCCCAACAGCATTCAGTAATACCCACTTTCCACTTATTGTTTGTGAAAGCAGACTAGTGTAAGGAAACTAGTTAAACCCATTGGACTGGGATTTAAGAAACCGGTTCAATTCTAACTCTGTCGTATGTAAATTCAGAGAAGTCATTAACTTAATCTAAGCCTTAGATTGCTCATCTATGTAATAAAACTAATAATATCAGTTCCACCTGCCTCCCAAGAGTGTTATAAAATTATATGGTGGTAGTGTTCAAGTATGTACATCGTATTCTTATTCTTTTTGCAGCTTTTTCACTCTTATCCTTGAGATTTTGGACTTCACTTCGAAAGCAAATACTCCTCAGAAAACTAATCCACCAACCTAGCAATCAGTCATTTTTCCTTTAGTTAGCTCCAACGTAGCACCTGCTTTCTTCTTAAGAGTGTGGCAGGGCAGGATTGAGTTTTAATTCATAGAAGAGATGGAGAGAAGTAATTTTAAAATATAAGACACTGCCTAACATAAGGCTGAAAGGCCCTCCCAGCTGATCTTTTCTATTCCCTTCATGTATCTCTCAGCAATGTACTCATAAGTCTCCAACTGATGTCTACACTCTTAGTCCTCTCTTCCAGTTGAACCCCAATTCATCTGCCCATCTCCTAGACACCTGCAATCAACTGGTCTCCATTGAACTCATCAGTTCCCATGTGCATTTTCACCAAATCCGTCTCAGTCCATGGACATGCCACTCTAATCACTGCCCAAGCCAGAAACCTCACAGGTATCTTACATTCCAACTTCTCTCAACACTCATATTTTATGATCAACCAGTCCTGAGAATTCTGTCTGAACTATCTTTCCTAATAGTCCCTCTCTCTTATATCTTTACTGCCACTTTCCTATTTCAAATGCCCATCTATTCTACGTCCAGTCTATAGAATATGACCTTCAAAGACTCAAACCTCCCAGTTAGACTCCTCTCTTGGAGACTCTCTGCCCCTTGTCCCAACTCCATATTCCTCAAGCTTTAGCCTCCCTGGCTGGCCCTGTCTTCCCAGAGTGCCTTGCACACTGTCCTAAGCCTGGTCTCTAGATTCACTCCTTTCTTGACTGAAATGTCTTCTTTTCAAATGACACACTTAGACTCTTCACTCCCCAACTCTAGACTCTAGCTTTCTGACAGGCAAACTCTGTGGTCCCATAACATGTCTATACCGTTATTCTAAGGCTTATAGCCTAGCACCCTTCCAAATTGTGAGCTTCCAAAGAGCATGGGTTGTTTCACATTCAGTTTCATATCTCTAGTGACTGGCCAAAATACATGGATTATATTAGGTGCTTGCTATGATCTGAATGTGTCCTCCAAAATTCATATGTTGAAACTTAATCACCAATATAATAGTATCAAGAAGTGGGGTCTTTAGGAGGTGATCAAGTTGTGGGGGCAGAGCCCTCATGAGTAGCACTAATGACCTTATAAAATGGCTGGAGGGAGCTGGCATTGATCCCTTCTGCCCTTCTGCCTCCTGCCATGTGAGGACACAGTGTTAGTCCCCTCCCAAAGATGCACCAAGAAGGCACCGTCTTGGTAGCAGAAGACAGGGCCTTCACCAGACACTGAACCTGCCAGCACCTTATCTTAAACTTCCCAACCTCCACAACTGTGAGGAAATAAGTTTTAGTTCTTCATAAATGACCCAGTCTCAGGTATTTTGTTGTATCAGCACAAATTTAGACAGTGCTCAATACACGCTCAAATGACAAATGAGGGACCAATGCATAAGGAGTTTCAGGACAGACAAGCCAGTATGAGAGTCCTGGGTGACGTGGGTGACATGGGATAGATAGGAAAATGGGAGAAAGAGGAAGATACCTATGGCAATCTTGGTTTGCTTCACCTATCTTGCCTCAACATTTGTGGAAGAAGCCAAGCCTGGATTCAGAGAAATGTCAGCACAACCCTCCCCCTTTCCTGACTTCCCATGCAAAGTTAATCCCAGAGCGTGCCGTCTTTGCAAGACATCCCCTTCCCCTTTGCCTCCTTGATAGATAATCATCCCAGGGAGCCACAGACTGAACTTCTTGGAGAACTTCTAGGCATATCCCTACTGGATAACAGATAACATGTCCCAAGGCAAACAACCTGACTGCCAGGTAAAAATAGAAGAATCTCAACATCTGTGTTTTCTCACTCTGTTCACATGTCTCTTAGGACCTGTATCTTTTTACCCCCTCCATTTGTCACACCATGGCTATGCATTAACATATAACTCGATGGGAGTCACACCTTAGCTGCAAAGCCTTGAATGAATCCCTGCCAACATCCTGGCCCTTGGGCAAATGTGCTTAATTCCCCTTTGACTGATGTAGATTGCTGGGATTATTGAGGAACCTGACCAAGGAGATACAGGACTAGCTGTATGTTCTCATCTAAATAATGCTGACAGCAAACCAGGTTAGAGCTGAAAGCGGGTTTATCTCTGCTCAGGGCCCTAAATCATTTCCTTCCTTCTGGAGTGTAGAACTCTGTGGGAAGAGAGTGAGTAAAGCACTCTCAAACAGGAATTACTCAAGGGCTTAGGTAGTTTTCTTCTTTTCTCATTATAAGCTGGAGAACAAAGTCTTGGCTTCATGTTCCCTTCAGGAATAAATCGTTTCCAGCTTATAGACAAGTCCCCTTGAGTGGCCTGGGAAAGGCAGCCGATTAAACATGATCACAAACTCAGTTTGCTCAAGGCCCCTTCCTGCCTGCTAACACACCACAGGCTAAAAGCGATAATTTATACAAGTTCTGGGCACCTTACCAGGGTGCTGCTTGAGAAAGCGCTTCACTCTCTGTGTGATGTTGGGCTTCGGAGTTCCAGAAAACTTAACAACCACTTCTACTTTTCATTGTGCATCACCTATTATTCAGAGATGCCTCAAACCAAAGGGGGTCAAAGAAATATTGGCCACCAAAGGCAAACCACATGGACCAAGACTGCTGGCTGACTGATTTAGATTAGAACCATATAATGTAGAGCTGACCACATAAAGAATTCCTCTTTCTCTCTCTC
Organism: Hylobates moloch; assembly: GCF_009828535.3. Lineage (NCBI taxonomy): Eukaryota > Metazoa > Chordata > Mammalia > Primates > Hylobatidae > Hylobates > Hylobates moloch. The sequence continues at coordinate 92,143,614 of NW_026652289.1, read as the reverse complement.
TGTCTCTCTCACTCCCCACCCCCCACCCCCATAGGGTTAGACATTAGTATTGTCCTTTATTGGGATTCTTTGTTCTTTTCTATGGGGTTCCAAGCCCAACCCTCAGTTCCAGGCCAAATCCTTGCTCTGAGCAGCCACTGGGGCCTTGTTAACCTAATGTCTAGTCCCTTGGACTTCTTCCCAGGATCTTTTGAACACACTTCTCTTCCTAGGCCCCCTCAATCTCTCAAGTCCCTCTTCAGTACTTTGTATCCTCTTCTCTCTTGGCTGTGCTTAAACGCCAGCTGCTGACTTCCTGGCCACCCACTACAGCTCCTTCTCCTGGGCTCGCCTCTTCCTTTGCCCTGATCCTGCCTTTCCAGCATCCTCCTCCTACAGGGACCCACTGCCCAGGTGGAGCTCACGGCCATTTCCTCACTTATTGTCCCCTTGCCTCCCAGTCCTTGATGACACATTACATCTAGTTTCATGTGTCCAAAGCTTTTAAAGTCAATGGTTTTCATCCACCAAGAGAATCAGAGCCTATTTCCAATGAATATTGAATTGGAAAGAAGGGCAATTTTCATTGAGATCTTTTAAAAAAAGGGATTCATTTTACTATTTCATTCTTTTCTGAGGTGCTTAGAAGGGAATGGAGCCAGGGGACTTACTTAGATTAGAAGTCTGGGAATAATACCACTGAAAAGCCTGTTTTGCCTTATACACAGAGACAATTTAATTAATGATTAATAATTGTTAAACAGGAACAAACCACACAGTTTCTTACAATGTCTATACTCCGTAAGAAAATTTGATAAACCTCATAATGGAAATAGGACTTCAATTTTTATTTTACATAGATTATTTTTTCCATAATTATTGTTTTAATACTTTTTTTCCTCAAACTTTGCATTTTCTGGTTGTCTTGGCCTCCGTTGTCTCTTTCTTGGCAGATATGAAGATTGAGAAGCCCTTATCACTGTATTGCATGACTTATGTAATAACTCCTATAGTTTTTGTGACAGGACAGGCACTAGGAATGGAGGCATACTTTTTAAAATTCTACAAATTTTCTTTGTATATAAATGTATAATTAAGGAAGAGCAAAAGTAAGACTCACATACCAAAAGAGCTTTGTACCCAGAGTTGCATCACAATATTTCTTTAGAGTGGAATATAGAGTATCACCTGCCTTTTAATTAATTCTTTACAAGAAAGTTTCTTCTTAAAGTAGATGTTAAAAGTGGTATTATGGGATTAAAAAAATAGGAAACCAAGCAAAGTTCAATAACGTGTATACTGGAGACACTCAGAAGGTGAAAGCTTGTGATGATTTAAAACATGTTTTTGTCATGTATATATACGCATTTCAATATTTACCAAAAGGTATGCTCTTAAAAAAATCGATACATAATAGTTGTACATATTTTGGGGGGTACATGTGGTGTTTTAATACATGCATGCAATGTGTAATGATCAAATCAGGGCAACTGGGATCTCCATCACTTCAAACATTTATCTTTATGTTGGGAACATTCAGATTCTTCTCAGCTATTTTGAAATACACCACAAACTATTGTTAACTATAGCCACTCTACTGAACTATTGAACACTAGATCTTATTTCTTCTGTATTTTTGAGCTCATTAATCAATCTCTTCATTCCCCTCACCCTTCTACCCTTTCCAGGCTTTGGTAACCACCTATCTACTCTCTAACTCCATGAGATCCATGTTTTTAGCTTCCACATATGAGAACAAAAAATATGTTTTTTAAATTAGAAAACTAATACATACCTATTGTGAAAGTGTTGACACTATAGAAACGATAAAAGGAGGGAAGGAAAGAAGGAAGTTATCCAAATCTGCATTCTCCCAAAAGCAGACAGATATAAATACTAGTGTGTCAACTAGTTTTGATGGTTGTATTGCGTTATATAGAAGAAGATCCTTGTACAACTGATACAGGAAAGTCTTCAGGAGTGATAGGGCATCATGTTAACAAGTTACTCTTCAATGGTTTACAAAATATCCTTGTACTGTTCTTGCAATTTTTCTGTGCATTTGAGATGGTTTCATTTGGGATTTTGCTAAATTTCCTTCCTATCATTTTATCTAAGGCTAAATTTTTGTGTAGTGGAATTACTGTTTCTAGGTGGCATGTGCAACTTATTAAACTGCTTTGTTTTCTAAAAAAATACTTTATGATATCATTAAACACCCCTCATATCTTTTAACAGCCACATAAAATTCTTTCATCATGTAACTATTCCTTTATCTATTCAATTATTGCACTCTTGAGTATTTGCTTACTTCTAAGGCTGAATGATAAACTACTTTATGCATAACTCTTTATCCAAAATTCAAATTATTTTCCTTAGGATAGATTCCTGAAAGTGTATGAACTGAGCCAAAGGGCTGGAACACTTGTAAGACTCTTGACATATTTTGACAAATTGCCTTTCCAGAGGGTGGCACCAATTTACACTCCCACCACCAGTGAATGAGTGGATCTCACCTCACCCTTGCCAGGACTGAATGAGATAATTTTCAAAAGCTTTGCTAATTGGAAGCAAAAAATAGTATTAAATTTTGGCTTTGTATTATTTTATTTTAGAGAATGTGAAGATTTTTTCATTTTATCAGTTAGAAAACAGATTTTTTAAAGAAAATCATGTGCAAATTGAGAACCTTATCAGACCCTCATATTGTTTTACAAATGTTGACACTCATTTCAATTAAGATAAAGGAGTCTTCCAACCAGAAATGATAACTATTAAATAGTTACTATTACAGATAAGCCTGTACTGATAGAAGTAGAAGCATTAACACATGGATTTGTGCTTACAAATTGTCCTGTTTGGAAGGGAACTAAGAGAATAGACTCAATCTCTCCACGAGTCTTAGGCTGGGTTTCCCAGAATCAGCCCCAGAGGACACATTTGAAAGTGAAAAGTTAGAAGGAGAGTGGAAAAGTGGGAGTGGGAGAGGAAAGAGACGAAGCAAGTGTGTTGTATCGAGCGAAGCGGAATGGACGGGAACCGTGGCTTAGCCTGGCAGGGTTGCTCAGGAGACAGGCAGTGTAAGCCACATCTCAGAGTTCAACAGGGGCCTACGGAGCTGGAATATTTATACCTCATCCTTACTCACTATTTAAGGCCTTGAAGGAGAGAATGTGGACATTCCCAGGCACTGGTGACTCTCAACTCTTGGCTGGCAAAGTGGGTTCCAGCAGCCGGAGGGCAGCTGTCTGACAAAGAGATGCAGGTGCTGCCTACCGTGAGTGCAAACACACCAGAAGACAGGTGTGCACACAATGGTCAAAGGATGCGAAGGCATCAGGGTGGAGTACTGAGTGCATCTCCCACCCCAGGCATCCTGTGACTACCAGGCCACCCCGCACAGCTGTGAGTGACAACTCCATCGACAACCGCCTGAGGCAAAGTCAATCCCATGAGTGTTAAATGTAAATGGGGCTATGTTTTCAAGCCAAAAGTGAATCAGAAAGGGTAAAACTTCTTGTCCCTATCTGTATAGGGGTGGGGATAACTTGAAAATGCAAAAGAAAGCCAAAGGGGAAGAGTCAAAGTGGGTGGAGGGGAAAGTGAAACAAAAAGGAAATTGATGGTACAAACATCCATTTTTCCTTCCAGAGGCACTGACTGGGAGATGCATTAGGAGACTGGGTGGCTAGGAGAATTTCAGGTGTGGGAGCAGAAAAGGGAATCACACAGGCCCACATTGGCTGTGGCCAGGATTTGGAGTTTCTTGTAGGTCTTACTTCTGTTTCACTTTATAAAACAATATGAGCATTGGCTGAAGAAATTAAATAATGTATATGTTTGGAAAATCCATGAAAAGATCTGAATATTTTGTGTATTCGATGCGGATATTTTTTTGAGTGCCCTGTAAAATACAGATTTTCTAACAGGGTAAATCACCGGATATCATAATGGTGAGGGATGGCATGAGAGAGAGGAGGTCCAGGGATCAACCCCTTCACCTCCATTTTACTCTCCTTGAGAAAACTGGGAATCGACAAACAAACTCTAAGGAACAAACCAAACAAAAATCTACAAGAACCTCAGAACACCTACCAGCACCCTTTGAAGCTAGAGTCCTGCATGAATTAGTTTCCTCTAATGAGATGCACTTGTGAGTGGGGCTTTTGGAACATGAAAGTGAGAAAAATGGAATCTGTCTGCAGCTTCAGGTTGTTACCACTGGTTGGAAAGGTGGTAGTTTTTCGGCAGCAATTTCCGGAATTGCTTCTTGGATGTCAAGAAACAACTGTGGTAGCAATAGGTCTCTTGCTTCGACTTCCCAATACATGAGTAACATTTTAGGAGCCCTTTTTTTGGTTTTCAGGTGTCCAAAGGCCACTGTGGAAGGGGCAGGGGCTGCTACGGAGGGGGCTGCTGCTCTGACTCCCGCTGACCCAACCTCAAGTGGTCCTCCTGCCTCAGCCTCCCAAAGTGCTAGGATCACAGGTATGAGCCACTGCACCCAGCTCGTAAGTTGAGAGTTTGATGAGGAAAAGAATATCTATCAAGTCTCAAAGTACCTCCCTATAAAATACTTCTGAAATGCAAAGGAAAAAAAATTAACTTCACAGTGGAGAAACTGGCAGACTCCGCCTTAATCAACTGATCAAAGTTAACATCACCAGTGATGGAAGAAATTGAAATCACGTGCCATTTTGCAGGATGCAGTGAAAACAGCAGTGTCGTTTCAGTGGCATTTGTGAATCAAGCCAAAAGTGAATCAGAAAGGGTAAAACTTTAGTGGCATTTGTGCCAAAGATGCATAATCGGAATCTAATCATAATCAGTTATCAGACAACCCTAAATTGAGGGACAGTCTACAAAATAACTGATCTGTAATTTTAAAATGTCTAGATTATGAAAGACTGAAAAACTCTTTCAAATGAAAGGACACTAAATATACATAGTAACTACATGCAACTTGTTTTTTCAGTCTGGATTATTTTGCCCTAAACAGCATTATTGTGACAATAGGTGAGACTTGAATGGGCCTGAGAATTAGATAGCCATAGTCTATCAATGTTACTTTCCAAGTTTTGATGGTTGTATTTGCTTATATAGGAGAAGGTCCTTGTAAGAATGATACAGGAGGTCTTCAGGAGTGATAGGGCATCATGTTAACAAGTTACTCTTCAATGGTTTACACAAACATCTTTGTACTGTTCTTGCAATTCTTCTGTGCATTTGAGATTGTTTCTCTCCTCTCTCTCTCACACACACACATACACACACAAACACAGATACACACACACACACACACACACACACACACCCCAGTTGTTTAGAGTACTATGATTGAGGACCATAAAGAAGGAAAGGTGTTGCTGTGGAAGGCTCGGGGGCAGGGAACCTAAGAGGAAAATTTCTTCATCCCTAAGGTTGTAGCAGAGAGAATGGCTACAAGCCAACATGGAGTCTCCCATTCAGGGCAGCTCCTTTAGGGGGTCTTTGAAAAAAGTAAGACAGCACAGAACCAGACAGTGCGGGAGCAGGGTTTACAGCTGGTGAGACCCACTGAGACTGACTTGGGTGGGACTGCCAGGGCGGATTTTGATCACACCAATGTCCGATCATCATCATTCATCACGTCTTTATGCACCTGAAAACAGCTTCCCCCATCCTGTCACCTTGGGCTGTTCCAGGAGCAGTGCAGACCCAGGGAGCCTACTTACAGACTTGGCACATGTCAGGCTGTGCTGTGTCTAACACTTGATAAGAACGAGCACCTGTCGTTCTTACTGTAACCCGTTCTTTCTATGCTGGTGACCTACCCTGTGAGTTTTTGACCTTGTTCTAGCTCAGTCTTCCCATCTCCATGGCTCTCCATCTCTTGCCTCCTTTCCTGCCTACAGCTCTGGTTTCTGCTCTTGGTGTGCTTCTGTTCCTCCTTGCTCCAGTGGCAATCCTGGTTATCAGTCAGGTGCTGAGCGAAAAGATTGGCTTTTGGCTGGGAATACCACTTCCTGCTGAGAGAAGCTGGAGCAAGTGGCCTGCTGGAAGGGGTCCATGGGATCCCACAGCCTAATTCCATCATTTCACAGTGAGGAGGCTGAGGCCTGGAGAGACTGTGTGACATGCCAGTGTAATATGACAGAGCCAGGAGCAAAGCCCAGGTGTTCTGTGTCTTGGCTTCATGTATCTACTACAGAATATGTTGGAGTCAAAATGGTGGTAGCAAAAAAAAAAAAAAAAAAAGTGGAAAAATAGAAAAGGACATCTTACAGAAGCCATAGAATTCAAGTTCAAAGATTATCAATTTTATCTGGAAAGGAAGAAGTTATTAAAGCGGGGTGATGTATTTAAGATGGATTATTTGGGTAATAGCTTAAGATGGGATTTCTCAACAGCAGTACTGTTGCTACATAGGACCAGATAATTCTTTGTTGCAGGGGCTGCCCTGTGCATTGTGGGATACTTAACAGCATCCCTGGCCTCTACTCACTAGATGCAGTGACACCTCCCTAATTGTGACTATCAAAAATGTCTTCAACATTGCCAGATGTTCCTTGGGGTCCAAAATTGCTCTTGGTTGAGAACCACTGGTTTAATGGTTGGACTGGAACCAAGATGCACTGGGACAAGAGACATGGGTAGGAGTTTATAAGGGTTTACAGTCACTGAGGTAGTGCAGCTCTTGGCTAAGATCTCAGGCTCTGGAGGCGACTGCCTGTCTTGAATCACGACCAAACCTTTACCAGCTGATGGCTGCCTGTGAGTTCTTTAAAATAAGAGTGGTATCAACCTCTATCTTTTAGGATTGTTGTAAAATAATATCTACAAAACACTGCTAGCAGGGCATGGCAAATAGGAAGAGGTTTCATATGTGAAGAGAAATGGAGGGAAAATGAGCAAGCCTTGATAACTGAGAGTGTGGCATATGACGCAAGCTCCAGGTGAAGTCAAGGTGACATGCTTCCCAGGTACATGACACCAGGTGTGGTGGGCAAAACACCTACCTAGACCATTCTAGGCAGCCTATTGACGAGTATATTTTCTCAATAACAATTTCATGATTGATGGATAAATTAGACGAGCAGGCACTTGAAGAGTTTTCACTGAAAAACAGAGAGGTCAGCTTTTACTAAACATCATAAAGAAGTGTGAATCCAAGAAAAGAAATCAAGTTAGTTGCCTCATCTTTGATTCAAATACAAAGATAGGTATGGATGTGCATATTTATTTAGAGTGAGAAAATAAACCATGACAAATGCCTGAAACTCAGCACCTTTCCTTTCCTGATCTCTTTAGGCAACTTACCAGAAATGCTTACACCGAAATTATTCCTGAGTGCAACCTGCCTTCTCCTTGGCACCCAGAACACTCTACAACTGCCAGCAGGCACAGAGGCCCATGCAAGTGCAGGGGCTTGAAGTTTTCGCTTTATTAACCCCCTGCTAAAGCCACTACTAACCACAGTATGCAAATCTCAGGGGACTGTGCAATAGTGTTACTATAGCACTATGTGCATTGTTCATGGAAATTCTGGAAATATTTCATGGAAATGAAAAGTCCCCTCATGATAACCCCAGCATATCTGAGCTCCAGTTGTCTGTAACATCCAAATGGTGTGCAGGAAGACACTCCAGCCATGGGTATGTGAATGGTTCACTTGGCTTCTGTTTGGTTTTTACATTTGTATTGTTTGCTCTGCCAGAGGTATGCATTTATTTTATTTTCCCCGCTGAAAATTTATGATTCTCCCACTATGAGAGACTTCATTCCCTTTCACAAAATTCTTTTTTTTGTTGTTTTTTTTTTTGAGATGGAGTCTCGCTCTGTCGCCCAGGCTAGAGTACAGCGGCACGATCTCGGCTCACTGCAAGCTCTGCCTCCCGTGTTCATGCCATTCTCCTGCCTCAGCTATTTGTATAACTTTTTATGCTTTTCAATGCAGTTTCATACATATTAACCCATGTGTACTACTATTTTTGCATCAGAAATGGCTGTTGGCCCAAGATAGAATTTCCAATTTTATTCTTAAGCTTTTGTGGTTCCATAGTTTGCTTTTTAAAGAATATTATATGTTGTTCAGTCCACAAGGTTCATTCTTAATTAAAGCAAGTTTGGGATATAAACGGAAACGACCAGCAGTGGGGGCAGATTACTAACACTCTATGGCACATTTATTCTAAATTTAGACAATACCCTCAGAGTCTTCCAAATGGAATCACAACCTCATAATTACTACTTCCTGTCCTTTCCCTCTGTGTGAAATTGTCTGTCCCAGGGGCACTGCACAGTATCGTCAGATATTTGTTCTTTATAGATTGTGTGCCACCATACATGAACTGAGACTAGCAAGATGGCACTTTTCATTTTTCACGAAGAGACAATTAAAAAATAAAATCTAGATAACTGCATACTTTTGGTAAATATATTGATCTCTCCCCCAAAAGTCACCGTTTTTAAAAATCTTACTTTTAAAGCTAAAATTTTTGAAGTTTGTGAATCCAATCAAATTCCATAGAAGAATTTGAAGAATTTCATTCTATACACACGTGTGTGCTCACATGCTCATATATTGCTGTATCATGCTGTTTTACAGATGATTAATACATATTAAAATAATACATATTAGTAATATATATTTATATATAATATATAAACTGCATCATGGAGTTTTATAGGTGATTAATATGAGAGGCAATTTTCATTTACTTGGCAGCAATATATATATGCATAAGGAAATAATACTAGTTTAAAATTTATTAACAGTTGGAAGCTTTTCCAAATTTTCTCCAACCAGATTTAAAGACAGAGAAGAAAAAAACTCAGTTTCAAAATAATTGAGGTTCAATGTCATGTGCCAGGAATTCCATCTTCTGTTGGGTGACAAATATCTAATTGATATGGGGGCAGAGAGAGGTGAGGGGAGGTGAAGGAGAGGAGAGGAAAAACACCAACTAGTCTAAAAATAGGCCATGTTACTTAAGGCTGGTGTACCCTTCCTTATGTGTGATCATAAAAAAGTGCAATTCATAGCTGACTTTACTAGAAGAATTAAGTGCTCAGATGCACCCATCCAAAATTGCAAATTGAAGGTATGTTTGATAATTAGCTTTAATAATAATGTTGCATAATAGTAACCAAGGGAAGAATTTGGATAGCTGTGAATTTTTTCCTGTGAAAACCACATTTTGGATGAATGAACAACAGCTAAAACTGTGATGAATCTAGGGCTCTAGCAGAAGCCAAAAGCTGACTCAGTTCATTTGTAGTTAACTCATCTAATTCCTGGTCAATAGCAGGTGACATGAAGCTATAGTTAAACGAACCACGTATCTGCATCTCATACCTGGAGAGGTTTATGGTCACTTGGGATGAGTTAGCCATCTCTTTGCCTGGTATGTCTCCAACTATCTATGCATCAAAGACCTATGGTTATCTCTTCTGGCATTGGTTTCAGAGAGTGCGACTATGCCTACAGAATTATGAACATCTCTATCCTTCTCCCTATTAGGTTGGTACATATCACCTGCTGATTAATGGCTTGATTCTTAGGTCTTGACATCTCTTGACATCCCTGTGGACTGCCAGTGTTTATCATCATTGGGAAACTTGTTGGCAATGCAGCCTTGAGCCCAACCCCAGACATCCTGAATCAGAATGGGTATTTTAACAATTCCCAGGTGATTCAAAGGTACCTTAGTATTAGAGAACCACTGCTTTGCACGACATATCACAATTTTTAAAAAAAATCAGTATTGTCATTAAAGCCTCCAAACCCATCCTCCAATCACCATTCTCACCCCATTTCATTAACATCTTCATGCAGCCCCCAAGTGCATTTCTAAGGCACAGTTTTGATGGTAAAGGAAGTGCACTTACAGTCTCCCAAAGGCTTCCTGCAGCCTTCAGGATTAAGTTCCAACTTAGACCTTTCTGATCTCTTCCTGCCTACCATGCCAGATGTACTTCTTAACAAGGGCAGGGCTGCCAAGTCTAAATTAGTTGGTCTGAGAAGCCTTCTGGAGGAGGTGATAGTTGAACAGAACCCGAGTGACAGGAGCCTGCTATGCCAGGGACATGCATCCTTGCCTTTACACAATCTGTTTCCTTTACCTGGGGGAATGTGGTCACTTTGCTCTGCTCCCTGCATCAATTTTGTATTCATTTTCCCAGATTCAACTGAAATGTCATCGCTTCTTGAAGAGTCTTTTCATAGCAGCCCTGGTTCAGCTATGAATTAGTTCCCTTGCTCTGGACTCACATGGCCCTATGTGTCACCTACAAGTGATCCAGATGTGTATGACCTCCAGCCCTATGTGTCTAAAATGGCAATGTGTGGGTTTGATTCTCCAGAAGCAGACACAGATACAGAGTTGAGGGTAAAAGATTTTCATTCAGGATCAACAATTATGGATAGAAGACAGACAAATCAGGACTGGTTGAAGATATCAAGCCATGATACAGATCTGATAAAACCTTGGCCAACCCAGTGGGGAGCTCTAGAGAGAATATTTTCCATTAGAGCGTCCAGGATTGGGCCAAAATGGTGGGACTTTGTAACCCCACCTGACTTCAGAGCAGAATGCAGATGGCCCAGGAAGAGGACACTCTTCCTGGGCCACCTGCAGAAAGAGGCAATGCAGTCCTCTGCAGCTGAGACAGACCATGAAGGGACTGAGAGCTAGAAGCTGTCTGGGGCCCTATTACCTGCCGCTGGCCAGCAAGTGTTTTCTTGAAGAGAAATCTATGTTGTACATCTCTATGTCTACCTAAGTACTCATAAAAAAATGTATATATTATTCACTGGAGATATACATACAGGTAAATATTATAGAGAATCACTATTACACTTGTAACTTCTAGTTGTTCCATAATCACAGCTAAACAAAAGTTATGGTTTTGGTATTGATTATCCACAGTGCATACCTGTTTTAAATTTAAATACCATGTGTATAAATATTTAAAGTTTTTAATGTATAAAATGAATTTGCTTCTTGTTTGTTAACTAATCTAGTCTAGGTTGGATGATACTACTACTCACAGGGGATAACATGTATCTAAACTACTTCTGTGTTTTATCTTCATAGCAGTCATAGAGAAACCAATGTCATGGAAGTAGGCTGATGGAAATGGAAGATGTTTTTAAAGCAATTTACATCAGCTTAGGATATTAACTTTTATCCAAAGTGAAGTGATAATGTATTTTCAAAATTCATCTTCCATATGATTCAGTAGCCACTTCCAAAAATTTAACCTGTAAATTTACAATTAAAATTAAATTTTTTTTGGTGAGTGAAATAAATTCTGAATTTTATCTTTTTAAAGGTCGCACTGAAAAATTAACCGTAAATTATCACATGTTGTAACATAGCCTTGCTGCATGTGTTGTGCGCCCCGCACAACTCCCCAGCTGAGATTAGCAATGCCCACACTGGTCCTTATCCTGTCCAACAAGGCAGGTCCACTCATCATGGACTTGGATGGTGGGGCAAGATCAAATTGCTATTTGGCTGAACGTTTATTCTCAATTTCTGTACTTTTCTTAACACAGAGTGGCAAAAATTTTTTCACAGACTGGTCTGAGGACACAATATGAGGAGCTCCGAATTATATAATGAAATAAATATGAAGTGAAAGTGATATAGATTTGGGGCCAAGAAAATTCTTATGCAAACTGACAGTTTGGGGAAACAGAAGTCTCAGTTTGCAAAGAGACGAGTAGAGAAAAAGTCAAAGCCTATGGAGTTCATTCAGATACAGGGAAGGAGCCTCATTTCTTGACCTTTGCCAGTTGGACCCTAGAAGATGTTGCCATCAGTGAAATTGTCTTCTTGGCCTGACCTGTTTTGAGTGTAGCTCTGTTTTGTGCAACAAAAGGATCCCTGGCTAGGATATTGTATGTCATTAATACACTCCCACCGAGAAAGCGATTTTAGAGTGAATATGTAAGCCTCTTCAATCCAAAGCTGGCTGCCCAGGTTCAGCTACAAGTGATCCAGATGTGTATGACCTCCAGAAAACAAGGTTGAAAACACTATTAGCTTGGAGAGGTATTCTAGTCTGTTTCTTTTTGCTAACACTACCAGGGTATTGTGATATTCTAAGCCTTGGTGCATATGAGAACATCTTGATTTATTCTGAAAGTTTTGGAGAAAGGAGCAAGAAGTTGTAAGGTGGACAAGAGAGTGGAAGGTCAACGGCCATCTTCAAATCATGTTCCAAGTTTGTGACTGCTGGCTGTGAATTGTATAGGAAGGGGATTTCCATGCTAGTAGCTCTGGTCAAGGCTGATGTCATTGACTAACAAGCATGACCAATGGCTGCTGCTGCAAAAAAGATGATGAAAATGTGACTGCTGCTACTCGCTGGACTTTTCTCGGGGAAAGATGAGATGGATCCATCTTGAATTGCCTGGATCAGGAAATTGGGCTATTATATCTATCATCTATCTATCTATCTAATCTATCTATCTATCTATCTATCTATCTATCTATCTATCTATCTATCTATCTATCTATCTATCTATCTATCTATCTATCTATCTATCTATCTATCTATCATCTATCCTGATATATATGTATATATATATATATCTCCTACTTTTACAAACAATTTAATAGACTTTTTGTTGTCATCATTTTGTTCACTGATATAATTCTACCTTGCCTTCACATATGTGGGTGTTTGTTATTTGCTGATGAGCATTCAAGATGATGTTTATATATTCTGGTTTTGCACAGATGTGCCTAGGGATTCAAAACATTGAGACTTCATTATGCCTCTCTTAATGACTATATATTTATTGACTAAATTAATTAACACATTTATATATTCTTAGTCACAAATATCTCCATTGTCAATGATTTAGTTCTTCCATGGGAGACATTGGAGTCATTCATTAGGGTACATCATTAGACTCCTGGAAAACAAAAATAATTCTAAACTATTATTATCCCTGGAAAACCACATTAAATGAGAGCACATACATTAAAAGAGTTAGTGGGAAATCATGAACAGCTCATTTCTGTTGTAGCTCCTAAAATCTGAGCAGCATGCATGGAAGATGATGATATTGGCTAACTCAAAGCTTTCACCTCTGACAGTAAGGAAACATGCCAATCAATTCATACTTCTAGGAGGTGATAAGAAAACAGAAACCATTAGGACCATAATTATGGGCATCAGCAAAGGAGAATCATTCTGGACTTAACAGACTCCAACTCATACTCTGGTTTTATTCCCACATGAATTCATTATATATCAAATAGAAACTCCATATCTCTTAAAACTCTCAACTCTTTCACTTGGGGGGTAGGAGCCAGTATCATTTCTGACCTATTGACTGACAAATATCCACCCTAAACTGGCCATAGTTCATTAAAAATAATATGTGTGTGTGTGTGTTTTATGTCATCATTTTATTGAACCCCAAATGTTCATTGCTCATTCTGAGGCTAGGAGGTTAAATTGATGATATTGCAGAATTTATCTAACTTTTCTGAAAGTTATTCTCCATGACCTCAGGTTTGACTGTTTGAGGTAAACCTCAGGCACAGGGATTTTTAGCACATTCTGCTTTTGAGAAACAGGGTGCTAAAACTGTAGATTGCAATAAACATCACACATTCAGTTTGCTTATCACTATCTCCCACCCCCCATAACTTCGGTTGTTGCCAATAGGCAGGTTTTAATATGTCAGTTCACAAAGCTCTCAGGAAGCCAACGTCACGTTTCATTTTTGTCACTGTGAAGTCAGTGGATGTGCTCAGCATTGTCTGCCCTTTGTGGTGTGGAGCATGAGCTTTACATAAGCTGGCATGATACATGTGGACAAACTGTCTAAGCAACTTGGGGAATTTAAAATACACAGTTATATGCCTCAGATGTACCTTACTCAAAGGCTTCCATTTCCTAACTCTGTCCTAGATCGAAGCCTTGAATCTTTCTCCCTCCGCCTCTCTCTTTAGGCTTAAGTTGGAGCATGGGGACGATAACACAGCATTCAAGAAAAAGGTGATTTCTGCTCACAGATGTACTAAGCATTTTTTAAGCCTCATTATGTAAATTATTACCCTAATACACAGATTCTTCTCTTGTTCAACAGAGCCCTTAGACATTAGACAGCCCACTATAAACTCAGAATATTAAAAAGGATTTTTATCCAGTTACTCATTAACAAGCATTTTGGAGTTCCTACTATGCTCCTGATATACAAAGGTCTAGCTAAGGCCGTTTCAGAGATTCAGGTCCAAGGCTGATTATATTGTATTTTCTTCCAATTGTATCCTCCTCTCTCTAATATTTTTATATAGGCAAGAGTAGGCTAAAATTAACTTCTAGCTTGAAATGTAGAAAGAGTAGCACGAAGACAACCTACAGACTGCAGAGCTAATGTGAAGATGGGGGAGGACTGGCCTGTATTGCTCAACATGTGGCTTTGGGGTTTAGGGGTAAAACAGGAAGGGAGGTTCTAGAATAACCCATGAAACTCAAGAGTGTTTAGCATCAGCTCTTGAGTCACCGCCTTTGCCCTCACACGTGTCCTTTCTTAGTCACTGCCAGGTCCTTGGCAGGGCTCTTCCCAAGAACAAGAGGAGCAGGGCAAGGTCAGCACAGAATATACCGTCTCGGGTTAGTCTTGAAAGTAAGCACAGTTCTTCTTAGTGAAGACCACAGGAGTCATTCTTCCAAAACAGCCCACAACACACTGGTCTCACAAGGCTCACTAGGGTCAGACTGGAGACCAGGGGTCGGGGTGACATGGGTCACAAATGCAGCTGGGCTGGTAGTGCTGGCAATCTTGTTTCCTCTGCCTCTGGCTTCCCGTTTTCTCACAGCTGGACCACTGATTACCCCCAACATGTATTCTCCATCTTGGTCCTGTTCTTTGCCAATCTTGATGCCAACTGAAGAGTATGTCTGTAGTCTTTTCTCCACCAGGATTACATACCCAGATTTGCATCACCATTAGGCACTTGGGGTCAAATGGCCCATACACACCTGCGGGACTGCCAGCATTGCTGTCTATTCACTGATCGTACACAGACCAATGAGTCCCCCTGGAGTGATGCCTAGATTGAGATTTATGCAAGTTACAAATGTCTTCTGCCCAGCTCCTTGCCCTTCTATGACTAGAATTTTTCTATTGCCTGGTCCCTGGACTCAGGGATTTATGATTCTGCCTTACCTTTGATGATATTTCCTCCTCTCTGGGGTGGGAATTTTTATCCCTGCCTCCAGCCTAGTTGCTGGGATCCTACTCCCCACAGAGAGAGTTTGCAGGATGATTATCTGTCTTCCAGCACTCTGTTCTCTGGATTTGGGTCCATGTCCCTTGCTGGCACAATCAGAAGCCCCACTTGGAAGCCAAATGTTATTTGAATCATGACTGACATTGGTATTGGCTTAAATACTATTTAAAAGAGTTTGGCACTATTCTTTTCTGTTCTTCTTGGTCCAGGAGTCAGCATCTACATCCCACTTTCCCACCACAAATTTTGCCCCTATATGTGGCTGGAGAACCAACATGCATTGTACTCAAATACAATTTAATCAAATATAAAGTCATGCAGTGTACATGGAAACCATGGACCAGGCTGACGGACAATCTCAACTGATTACTCTGATGTTAAAATTCTGGTTTTCTATGTAATAACAAAAATAATAATAAACAGCATCAACAGCAGCATTAACACTGGTGTAATGCAATACTTTGTATGTATACTTATTTGGTCCATACAACAAGCCTATGTGAGTGTTGTTGTAACCTCCATTTTACAAAGAGGAAAATCAGGTCACAGAGAGGGAAACTGACTTGCTCATGGCAACATGGCTGGTGAGCAAGATGGCTGGGATTCAAACCCAGGCATGTTGCCTTCCAAGTCCACATTCTCACCATCATGCTCCACTGCCTCTCTGAAACAGGGGGCCACTTTAGGCTCACAATGTAATTTGTGGTAAACTCGAGGGTACCTTTGGAACTATTTACATAAAATATTTCTGTTTCAATAGAATAACTACTAACTAAAGCTAATTTTAGGTTTGTACCCTGCCAACACTCTCACACACACACACAAACACACACACACACACACACACACATATGGGCTGACAGAGACACGTATTTACTCTCATTGTATACATGATCAATTTGGGTAAGAGTTTTGGAATGAAAATCAAATACCATAAAATATATAAAGGGATTAACACTGTGCCTTGTGTGTCATAAACATTTGATATGTTTTTTACTTACATTTATTATCATCCTTAATACCTGACATGTCAGTATTAGGAATTAATATGCAATCTTCCCATACTACTATCCTAGATACAGTCACTCACTATAAAAATATATGAGAGAAACATAACATGTTGCCTTTTTCACTGTGGTCCTCTGCCTTTGGACATCTCCCTAGAATGCCTTGCATGACTATTTCCCCATATGTAAAATGGATGCTAAAATTTTGTCTTTTGACATCACAATAATGTTGGGAGGTAAAATAAAATAATTTGCAAATTAAAACCCTATGAAATGGACTGTTTTAATGAAATACTAGGAAAGCTCATTAAAATTAGAAATATACCATTTTGAAGCAGTTTTTATTAACAAGAAATAGCATGTCTAATAAAGATCATAAAATTCTTTTCAAGTACATAAAATGGGGACTTCTCTCTCTCTCCTCTCTCTCTCTCCTCTCTCTCTCTTTCTCTCTGTCTCCTCTCTCTCTCTCTCTCTCTCACACACACACACCCCTATGTATCTCTCCAGGGCCAGCTTCATGGGTGTGAGCTGTGCAGTCCCACAGAGTCTCACACTTACTGGGTCCCTGTGCATGCTCTGCTGCACTGCTTTGAATGTTTAAATAATTTATGAACTGGGGCCCCACATTTTCATTTTGTACTGAAACCTACCAAGAATGTAACTGGTCCTATATCTACCATCTATCCTACCTATCTCAGATCTGTAATGGGACCTACCTCGCATTGTAGAATTGATTCACTTGGAGAGCGTTTTCTCCACAGGGTATGGTAACTCCTAACAAGGGGCTTAAGCTAAATGTGTAACAGAGGAGAATTAACACATTTCCAATAATAATTATTCTTTTTACTATGACTAAATTGAGACACTTATGTCCTGGCAAAGTGACTTAATCAAAAACTAAGTAAGGTTCATTTGGGAGGAGAAAAAAAAGTGTCAGCAATACCTGTGTAAGTCAGGGAGGAGGGTGTTACCTTGAGAATGCTCCCACTTTTGGACCTGGTTGTTAAGCAGCTCCCATGTTCAGCTGTCCATGCTGGGGCCTGGATGATGAAAACGGATGGCCATGAGGGCTGCACTTCTCATCCCTTGTCCTGGGCGAGGGCTACACACCACACTCCAGCAGGCTTCCATCTCATACTTAGAGTGGCTCTTGTTTCCTTGCCAGTCATTTTTGAAAACAGTTTCATTGCTATATAATTCACATATCATAAAATCCACCCTTTAAAAATGTAAAATTCTGTGTGTGTGTGTGTGTGTGTGTGTGTTTTACTATATTCATAGAGTTGTGCAACTATCACCACAGTCAATTTTAGAACATTTTTCAATATTCCCCAAAGAAATCTCCTTCTGGTTAGCAGACTCTTTCCAGTCCTCTTTCTCTGCTCTTCCCCTAGGCCCTGGAAACCAGTAATCTACTTCTGTCTCTATGGATTTGCCTATTGTAGACATTTCATGTAAATTGAATCACACAATATTTGTCCTACAGTGTCTGCTTATTTTGCTTAGCTTAATGTTTTCAAGGTTCGTCCTTACTGAAGCATGTATTAGTACTTCATTCCATGATATGGCCAAGTAACATTTCATTATACAGATATACTATGCTATGGTTTGAATGTGTCCCCAGAAAGCATGTGTTGGAAACTTAATCTGAGCTGTAACACTATTGGGAACAGGGGCCTACTGAGAGGTGATTAGGCCATGGGGGCTCTGACCTCACAAATGGATTAATGCCATTATGCAGGCGTGGGTTACAGAACAAGCTTGACCCCCTTTTCTCTCACCCATGCACCCGCTACCTTCCACCATGGATGACATAGCAAGAAGGTCCTCACCAGATGCCAGCCCTTGATCTCAGACTTCCCAGTTTTCAGAACCATGAGAAAATACATTTCTGTTCATGATAAATTACCCAGCCTTAGGTATTCTGTCACAGCCCTGCAAAATGGACTAAGACACACCACATTTAATTATTCATTCATCAGTTGGTGGACATTTGGGTTGTTTCCACTTTGGGAGTATTATGAATAATGCTGCCAATAATATTCACATACAAGATTTTGTGTGGATATATGCTTTCATTTTGGGGGGTACATACATAGGAGTGGAATTACTGAGTCAGGCAGTAAGCCAGTCATTTTTCTACATAGCTATGCAAAGAAGGTTCTTCTATCAGTATCACTAAAACCAAATTAGAAATTGAATATGAAAATCCCTAAGGCTCCAAATTAGATAGTAGTGAAATCTTTCATATATAGATTCAAAACTTGGAGCCAGATTTGCTGGAACAGGCATGGCATAACTGGTTTTATAATTAAGTAAACAAAACCCAGAAAAGGTAATATTTTTGCCCTCTAGCCCAGTTAGAGTAGATAATCCAAGATTTTTTTCTTGACTTCTGCCAAAAATTGCATTTGGCATCTGTTCAGGATCATACTATCTCCTGAGGCACTTTGGGAGGTCTGGCCTGGGAGATATTTGTAGAGAAATATACCAAAAATTAACCAAGTCCCTGTGTGTGTGCCTAGGACACAGGCTTAGGAGGGAGCAGCTTCAGGAAGGGAGATTAATTTGAGGTAAGAGGTTGTCAAAAAATGCTGTGGCTACTGCTAAGGCAATGTTTTCAGACTTTAAAGCACACGCAAGTAGCCCAGGCATGTTGGTAAGTGCATAAAGTGATTTAGCAGGTTTGAAGAGGAGGATTAGAGCCTGCATTTCTTTTATTTTCTTTCTTTCTTTTCTTTTTTTTTTTTTTTTTTTGTGAGAGAGAGAGAGTCTTGCTCCATCGCCCAGGCTGGAGTGCAGTGGTGTCATCTCAGCTCACTGCAACCTCCACCTCCCGGTTTCAAGCAATTCTCTTGTTTCAGCCTCCCGAGTATCTGGGACTACAGGTGCCTGCCACTATGGCCGGCTAGTTTTTGTATTTTCAGTGAGACGGGGTTTCACCTTGTTGGTCAGGCTGGTCTCGAACTCCTGACCTCAAGTGATCCACCTGCCTCGGCCTCCCAAAGTGCTAGGATTACAAGCGTGAGCCACTGTGTCTGGCCCAGAGCCTGCATTTCTAACAAGTTCCCAGGTAATGTCAATGCTGCTTGTCCCTTCATTCACAGGTTGAGTAGCAAGGCTCAATGGGACTTCATGGTGGCCATAGGTTGGGCTAAGTGGTACGTCTTCCTGAGCTCTGAGCGGTTCATAGACCCCAACTTGCTGCCCAGAATTTGACTTCTGTGTGGTCTAGGCCAGGGGTGTCCAATCTTTTTGATTCCCTGGGCCACATTGGAAGAAGAAAAATTGTCTTGGGCCACACATAAAATACACTAACACTAGGGATAGCTGATGAACTAAAAAAAAAAAAATGCAAAAAAATCTCATAATGTTTTAAGAAAGTTTATAAACATGTGGTTGGGCTGCATTCAAAACCGTCTTGGGCCACATGCAGTTTGGACAACGTAGGTCCAAGCAAAATAAAGATTGTTAGCGCCCAATACTCCACTCCCCACTAGTACACCAGGGGAAGAGAAGACATGAGCTCCACAAGCCCTTGCTTCTTTTGCAGAATTAACAACTCTCATCTGGTCTTTCAATCCAATTAAGCTCAGAAGCTTAATTAGGTGGCGCGTATTTGAAAGTCGGGCAGCATCATGGCACAGTGAAAGGCCAGTGTCAGACCAGAAATTAAGAATAATTGAAAACAAAATTTAAAAGGGTACTGGACTCTCCTAAAAGACATTAAAAGGGATCTAATTTAAAAGCCACAGGAGAACGTTATCATAATGCTACTTTCCCAACCTCCCTCTCAGTCTCCCAACTCAACGCAATGGCCTACAAGCTCTCCTTTGTTCTGTGTCTCTCAACTGTATCTCTCTCTGTCTTTCCCATACAGACTGTCTTCTTCCTGTCCCTTTCCTTTCCTCTGGGACAAGTTTTAATTGTATAGACACTGCTTCTCAGACTTTAAAATACACATGAATCACCTGGTATTTTATTTAATTTTGTTGGAACACAGATTCGAGCACAGTAGTTCCAGGAGCACCCGAGAATCAGCATTTCCAGCAAGTGTCTAGGTGATGCCATGTGTGCCATACTCTGAAGAGCAATGGAGGAGACGATCTTAGCCTCACTGCTTCTCTAATTTCTCCTCTTCCTCCTTCAGATAAGTAATAACTGCAGAGTGAATAGAATAAAGCATGCTTTCTCATTCTCAGGTTTAGCATCTGTAATAGTGATAACAATGAAGGCTACTTTTCTGAAGTTGGATTGAAATTAAATTCAGTAAGAGTATATGGAAGGCCTGGCACAGTAGATGCTAAATAAATATTATCTTATTCCATCTTCCTGAGTTCCTTCTGGAGCTCTAGGCAGGTGTTTTATGAGTGCAATAGGTACACAAGCATTAATAATTGATCTTAGCAGATATCCACAAGATAGACTTTTTCCCTATTAAAAAATCACTACTTATTAACACAGAAGCATGAACTATACAACAAATCACTGAAAAGTGTAATCATACTGACTTAGAAACTGCATGAATTGGGGGTGACTTTCCTTTTGTGCCTAGGTTCTCTAAAACGAGGTAGAGATTTCAGAGAAATTAATTAACTAGACTATCAAAGATTAAGTTTAAAATGTCAGATATTACCCGCATGGCTTCTAGCCCTCCCTCTGAAGGTGGGCTCTTAAATTATCTGAATGATTCTGAGCCCTAGATGGCTTTGCTCTCTCAGTAGAGGGCAGATGACAAATGGAATGTCCTGCCCTGTAGCGGGGTGTCTTTAGTCCTGAAGAAATTCCTTTCCAAGGGAGGAGACGTTCATTCTGTCTTCTGTAATATGCTTCCTCAAGGCAGGAAACTGTGAGACCTTGAGGACACCCCATCATGATTCTCTAATTTCATCAGGGACACTGAGGGGCAAGATTTTTATATTATCTAATAGAACACAGAAAATCAAGCTAGTATGACTTCTGAACAAAGAGGGACTTTTAATAGGAAAACCTCAGACATTACACATTCTCATTTCTCGTCGCATTTTGTCGTCCATCTTCTGGGAAAGAGGCAAACAGATCATGGTGTAACTCGTTTAGAACAATAGACAATTGTCACAGTCTATTAATTCCATCTGCTTCTGACGGGAAGGAAAAATGGTTACACAGTGAAGTCAGAGGGTCTCAGGCACAGAAGGGGATTTTCCTGAGGGTCTTCCACAACAAGTACTGATATATAATTAGAAGTATGATGTAAATAAGAGAACCAGTGCCAGTCTTGGTCCTCTGTGTTATCAAGGTTTCAGTTTTCCCCTCACTGTTTCTGTGATCTGAGCCCACTCTTTTAGGTCAAAAAAATTATTTCATTGGAGAGCTGGGCTTGGAGCTGCAGTATGAATACGGATGATGAGAGAGTAGAGGGGAGGAGGGAGAGATCTTTGGTTTGCTTCAAATCAAAGCGAGATGATATTATTTGCTATACAGTGTAGTTTTCTACCCAATTTCTCCTACCCATTATCAAGCTATTTCTAAACCAGAAGGAAGACAATGCTTAAATATTCTTAGGTTTCTTGGTTTCTTGGATTTCCTCATGATTCCTAAATCACTGGATTTTGTTGTTGTTGTTTTACTGTTTAAAAAAAAGTTCATACAAATTGGGGGCATTATTTGGACAATCTCTGCCTTTATTAGATCATCCCAGGAATGATCCCTGAATTGGGAGCCTGTCCTCTCACTCTTCAACTTAGTGCTCATGTGATCTTGGGTAAGTACTTTAAACTCTTTAGGCCTTTATCCATAAGGGGATAGATCAGTCCCTGTTGGTGTTTTCTAATGTGCAATGTTTGGAATAAGTGTTAGGCAAAAACAAGATTCACAAATTAAATAAATACAGACAATGCTGAGCTAGGGTTTTCTTTGCTGCAGGACTTCTCAGAGTCCTTAATGTGCTAATACATATTAGAAATTTCCAAAACAAGGCCAGAGTGCGCTCCTTCCTGAAAAAAAATTTCAGCTTCACTTGTGTGATCTTGAACACATTTTGGAAAAAGATGGTCTAAATAATATTTGAATTTTAACTAACTAGTTTACTAATAGTTATTTTAAAGGGATATGAGATCCTACTTTTCAAGTTGTTAATCTAGAGAACATTTTCAGAAACTTCTCACGTACATGAGAAAATGTCATTCCTTTCAGCATTTTCATTGACATAACATGAATTTCGTGTCAATTATAAAAGCACAAATGAATCCAATACTTCTATATATTACAAGTAAAAGTTGTTTGCATCTAAAACTAATTATTCAGGCTCTTGGGACTGCTTCACTAATTAGTTGATCTGGGGAATGTTTATGTGATTCAAACATTAGCTCCAAATATACTTGATCAAATATTTTAGGCTGTTTTAGAAACCCATCCGATTAATTTTACCACCAAGCTGATGATTTGAAAACTTCTTTTGAAAGTGGTCCAAGAAAAAAGAGTAGACTTCATTCTGGTTGATTCAAGGGATATGTACAGGGAATGCTAAAGCTCCTTATAAACCATTATCTTGGTGGATTACAGAGGCACAGAAGGGTCCACCAATTGTAATTTCCAGTGAAAGAAATTATGAGTTATTAATTATCTGTAGAAGTTGGGATTCATCCTCAGAGGGGATATCATCGTCTATGCAGGAAGGAGACCTAGTCACAAACAGGCTATTACAGTAATCCAAGCAGTGATGACTAACCATCTCTTCATTTTAATTTCTTGGGTAATTGGTTCCGTCTATTAGCAGTCAGCCACATATTTAAGACTTTTCTCCATAAAAATCTTTCCTCCTGGGTGTGATGGTCAGCTAAGCCAGTAAGCATAGTGGATTTTGCCAGCATCTTATATCAGTGATTTCAGACACTCCAGGGATTGGCCATAAATACTTCCTCAAACAAGATCTACCCAGCCATTCCTATTATTTTCTGACAAAAGTAATCCCAGGATGATATACATTTTGCAATTAGTTTTCTTTTATTATACAACATAGATTTATATCATTTACTTAGCTGAATTCATGATATCCTCAGATCATTGCAGATACCAGTTTAATATGCCATTTCAGAAGGACTAGAGTAGCTGAATCTATTTTACAGTTGGCAATAAAAGCGGTCATTCCTGAGATAAGAGCACAATAATGATTTTTATGTGGCTTTCACATTTCAAACTTGGATTTAGTTGAACTACAAAATATTTACGTTTTTCACAACCAACAAGTTGTTGTCTTTACGGATTGAATGTAAAGAGACTCCCAACTCCATTTCAGTTCTCAAAAAAGTCCGAAATGCATGTTTTCCTCTTACCACCACCATTGCCATCCAATAACTTACATTTTGGAAAAACAAACCAATGTGACCCATTTACAAGCTGAAAGCAAAATGTGCTACCATGCTATTATGGGGAAGAATTATTTAATTTATGTCATTCTTAAAGGGATAAAAATATCTGTTCTAAACAGACAAAAAGCATCATTTTGTGGTTACCTGCTGCTGGAATTATACTGCTTTCCTTTGAAAGGCATGTGATTCATGCAAAACTCACTTTGTGAACTCAAGCACATATCTCCTGAGATCACCCTCTACAACTGTAAAACAGCCCAAGAAAGAAAAAGAGGATGGATTTATTGTCTATAAGGTCAGAGCAAGGAAATGAAATATTTTATTTCATCCTTGAAGGTTAAAGTTGCATTTTAATTAATTTAACAGGCTTACAAGAATATTTTGGTTTTAAATTTAAAAAGTTTTGAAGAATATCCAACCCAGAAAATTATACAGTAGTTTCTATGTATGAATTATTAAGAGTAAACTTACGTTAGCATTGTGCTATATTTCTTGTGATATGCATTTTAAAAGAAGCACTGTGCCCTCCCATTTATTCCCCAGCTTCCCTCTGCAAAGGCAACTTCCACCCTGAATCTCATGGGTATCACTGCAATGCATATTTTGAAGTTTTACTATGTGTATCCCCAAACAATATCTACTTTACTTACTTACCTAAATATTATACTAGTCTACACCTTTTTTGTAACAACTTTAGTGGTATGTAATTCACATAACACACAATTCATCCACTTAAAATACAAAACAATTTTGCTGGGTTTTATTATATTCACAGGTAATTGAAATCATCACCACAGTCAATTTTATAATATTTCAACCACCTTAAAAAGAAACTCGATATCCTTTAGCTATCACTTCTCACTATCTGCCCCTCTGCAATGAAAAGCAACCATTAATCTACTTTCTGTTTTCGTAGATTTGCCTATTCTGGAAATTTTACAGAAATGGAATCTAATAATATGTATTTTTATGTGACTGGCTTCTTTCATTAAGCATATGCTTTTAAGGTCTGTCTATGTTGTAATATTCCATCATATAGATATACCACAATTTGTTTATCCATTGATCAGTTGATGACCATATGGGTTATTTCCATTTTTTGGTTATTAGGAATAATGCTGCTGTAAACATTTATGTACATGTTATCGTGTGGACAGATGTTTTCGTTTCTTTTTGTTGTATACCTAGGACATGCATTAGTTTTTGAAGCATTTAGCTCTAACTCACTCTAATTCACTCTAACTGCTATATGGTGCTCCATTGTATGAATAAGCCTACTTTTATTTATCTCTTTTCTTGGACAAGCTGGTGGCTTATTCTTTTAGTCTTTGGTTTGTAGTGCTGTAGTGGTGTCTTTATATGTGCTCCTTGTGCATACACAGGGAGTTTCCAAAGGAAGACTTCTACAGGTGGAGGGTAAGCACATCTTGAATCCTTCTAATAACTGCCAAACTGTTTGCCAACATTGCTGTAAACATATTTCATATCTAGCAGCACAATATACACTTCTCATTTCCTCACATTTTTCTAAAACTCAGCGTTATCTGATGATTTTGCCAATGTGATGCATGTGAAGTGGTGTTTCATTTGTCTATTTAATATGCATTTCTCTGGATATTAGTTTAGTTGAGCACATTCTTATATGTTTTTTGGTCATTCGCATTTCCTCGGCAGCGAATTGCAGAATTTCAAAGTTATCTGTTTTCTACTGGGTTATAGTTTTTCTCATTAAAAGTAATGGCAAAAATTGCAGTTACTTTTGCACCAACCTTTAATAATTTGTAACATCCCTTATAGATATTACTTTCACGTTTATTAAAAATAGATTGCAAATACCTTCTCCTGGCCTAAAATGTTTTTTCCCAACTTTAAAGAAGACTTTTTAAAAATCATACATTGGTTTTAATTTTTAATGTAAAATTTATCAGTTTTCTTTTACAACTTATGTATTTTGTATCTTATTTAAAAATTCTTTCTTATGACAGTCTTATAATGTAAGTCTTCTGTATTTTTTTTCTGAAATGCTAAGTTTTGCTTTTTTCACATTTGAGTTTTCTTTTAAAATTGTGTATGTTCATGTTTTTATAGAATTAATTAAAAATCTAATTTCACCTTTTTCTATAAAGTTATCTATTTAGGTACCTAATTGTCCTAGCATCATATATTAAATAGACTATTATTTCCTCACTGTCTTGAAATGCCACTTTGGTCATACACTAATAGTGTGTGTGTGCGTGCGTGTGTGTGTGTGTGTGTAAGCAAGAAAGTAAGAAGGAAGGAAGGAAGGAAAAAGGAAGGAAGGAAGGAAAAAAGAAAAGAGAGAAAGAAAAAGAAAGAAAGAAAGAAAGAAAAGGAAAGAAAGAAAGAAAAGAAAGAAGGAAGCAAGAAAGAAAAAGAAGGAGGAGAGATCATTTCTGGGCTCTCCATTCTACTGTTTGTCTGTTGCTTTGCCAATACCACATTATTTACTTCAGCTTTATAGCAAATCTTGTTTCTGAGAGGATAAATCATTTCTTTCCTTTCTCTTTCTTCTTCATCTTCAAAAATTTTTAGGCAATTTTTTTTTTTGAGATGGAGTCTCACTGCGACTCCCAGGCTGGAGTGCAATGGTGCAATCTCGGCTCACTGCAACCTCTGCCTCCCAGGTTCAAGTGATTCTCCTGCCCCAGCTTCCTGAGTAGCTGGGACTACAAGTGCGCACTACCACACCCAAATGACTTTTGTATTTTTAGTAGAGAGGGGGTTTCACCATATTGGCCAGGCTGGCCTCAAACTCCTGACCTCAAGTGATCTGCCCGCCTTGGCCTCCCAAAGTGCTGGGATTACAGACGTAGGCCACCATGCCCAGCCTAGGCTATTTATTCTTTTTGCTATTCCATATATACAGTATTTTAGAATCACATCACAAGTGTTAAAGTACATTTGTTAAGTTCTGTGAAAAAGCCTGCCAGTTTTATGGTAATTATATTACATTTCTAGATTAATTTGGAAAAAAATGATTAATTTTGAACTTTGCTGAGATAAGTACACACTCTAAAATTCAAAGGGTAACTATTTTAAACAATAGAAATGGAATATATAACTTCAAAATGAGTACAAAGAAAAAAGAAGATAACAAAAATATAGTTTATTAAATTGGCGTCTTTATAATCATATACTGTCTTTGTTTTTTTTTGAGATGGAGTCCACTCTGTTGCCCAGGTTGGAGTGCAGTGGCGCGATCTTGGCTCACTGGAACCTCCACCTCCCAAGTTCAACAGATTCTTGTGTCTCAGCCTTCCAAGTAGCTGGGATTACAGGAGTGTGCCACCACACCTGGCTAATTTTTGTGTTTTTAGTGTAGACGGGGTTTTGCCATGTTGGCCAGGCTGGTCTCAACCTCCTGACCTCAGGTGATCCACTCGCCTCTGCCTCCCACATTGCTGGGATTACTGGAGTGAGCCACCGCACTCAGCCTATAATCATATACTGTCTTTTTACATGTTAATATGTTTACTATTTTACTACCAAATCCATTTCACAAACTCTACAAATAATCATTAGGATGTAGTTAAGGAGAAAAAGAGGCAAAGAAAAGTATATGGTAAATGAAAAGAACAAATATTATAAAAGAAAGAAAGTCAAATATATCAGTAATCATAATTGTTGTAAATGAACTAAATTCACCAGTTAAAAGTTAGAGATCCTCAGACTGGAAATTTAAAACTTCAGCTATAAATTATTTACAAATGATGCCCTCCACAGGTAATAAAAAATTAAAAGTAGAGGAAAATTTTAAAAAATACTAGTCCATTGCCAACTGTGACTGTCATGAGTACATGTCTCTTGGATCTTCAAGTGGAGGTAGCATAGTAAACCAAGGGCGCCAGCTGCTATGCTCTGAATTCATGCTTCCCATAGGCTGCTTTCAACCAATGATTCCACGTGGCAGGGCTCCTTCAGCAGGCCAGTTCCTGGGAGACATGGGACTCCTCTGACAGAGTCCTCTGGCTCCAGTACTCTCTAATGGCCTGGTCAAGCATCTTTTAGGCTGTACCTCAGTCTAAGATGCTTCTACCCAAACTTCTTCCTCCCTCCCTTCTTCTCTCCTTCCCTCAGGGTCAGATTTGCATAGAGATCTGATGACTCTTCCAGTCTCTCCCAGTTTCCTCAAACTTTTCTCTCAAAAACCACAATTATTTTAGATTTTTAAAGTCATCTTGGAGAGCTAGAGGGCTCAGACTTATACACTGACTGATATGGTTTGGTTGTGTCCCCACCCATATCTTATCTTGAATTGTAGCTCCCATAATTCCCATGTGTTGTGGGAGGGACCCAGTGAGAGATAATTGAATCATGGGGATAGTTTCTCCCATACTCTTCTAATGGTAGTGAATAAGTCTCATGAGATCTGATGGTTTTATAAGGGGAAGCATGTTTTGCTTGGTTTTCATTCTCTCATGCTTGCCACCATGTAAGATGTGACTTTTGCCTTCTGTCATGATTGTGAGGCCTCCCCAGACACATGGAACTATAAGTCTGTTAAATCTCTTTTTTTTTTTTTTTTTAAAATAAATTACCCAGTCTCGAGTATGTCTTTATCAGCAGTGTGAGAATGGACTAATACAGTAAATTGGTACTGGGAGTGGGGCACTGCTGTAAAGATACCTGAATATGTGGAAGCGACTTTGGAACTGGGTAACAGACAGAGGTTGCAACAGTTTGGAGGGCTCAGAAGAAGACAGGAAAATGTGGGGAAAGTTTGGAACTTCCTAGAGAATTGTTGAATGGCTTTGACCACAATGCTGATAATGATATGGACAATGAAATCCAGGCTGAGGTGGTCTCATATGGAGATGAGGAACTTGTTGGGAACTGGAGTAAAGGTGATTCTTGCTATGTTTAGCAGAGACTGGTGGCATTTTGCCCCTACCCTAGATGTTTGTGGGACTTTGAATGTGAGGGAGATGATTTAGGGTATCTGGTGGAAGAAATTTCTAAGCAGCAAAGCATTCAAAAGGTGACTTGGATGCTGTTAAAAACATTCAGTTTTCAAAGGGAAACAGCATAAAAGTTCAGAAAATTTGCAGCTTGACAATGTGATAGAAAAGAAAATCCCATTTTCTAAGGAGAAATTCAAGCTGGCTACAGAAATTTTCATAAATAACAAAGAACCAACTGTTCATCACCAAGACAGTGGGGAAAATGTCTCCAGAGCATGTTAGAGACTTTTTTCCTCCCATCACAGGCCTAGAGACCTAGGAGGAATAAATGGTTTATTGGGCCTGGCCCAGGGCCCCCTTGCTGTGTGCAACCTAGGGACTTGCCCTGTGTCCCAACTGCTCTAGTCAAGGCTAAAAGGGGCCAAGGTATAGCTCAAGCCATGACTTCAGAGGGTGCAAGCCCCAAGCCTTGGCAGCTTCCATGGGTGTTGAGTCCATGGGTGCACAGAAGTCAAGAATTAAGGTTTGGGAACCTCCTCCTAGGTTTCAGAGGATTATAGAAATGCCTGGATGCCCAGGCAGAAGTTTACTGCAGGAGTGGAGCCCTTATGGAGAACCTCTGCTAGGGCAGTACAGAGGGAAATGTGGGGTTGAAGCTGCCACACAGAGTCCCCACTGGGACACTGCCTAGTGGAGCTGTGAGAAAATGGTCACCATCCTCCAGACCCCAGAATGGTAGATCCACTGGCAGCTTGTACTGTGAGGCTGGAAAAGCCACACTCAATGCTAGCCTATGAAAGCAGCCAGGAGCGAGGCTTTACACTGCAAAGCCACAGGGGTGGAGCTGCCCAAGACCATGGGAGTCCACCTCTTGCATCAGCGTGACCTGGATGTGAGACATGGAGCCAAAGGAGATCATTTTGGAGCTTTGACTGTCCCCCACCCTGGATTTAGGACTTGCATGGGGTCTGTAACCCCTTTGTTTTGGCCAATTTCTCTCATATGGAATGGCTGTATTTACACAATGTCTGTATCCCATTGGGTATCTAGTAATCTCCAGTATCTAGGAAGTAACTAACTTGCTTTTGATTTTACAGGCTCCTAGGTGGAAGAGACTTGCTTTGTCTCAGATGAGACTTTGGGCTGTGGACTTTTGAGTTAATGCTGAAATGAGTTAAGACTCTGGGGGACTGTTGGGAAGTCATGATTTGTTTTGAAATGTGAGGACATGAGATTTGGGAGAGGCAATATGATATGGTTTTGCTGTGTCCCCACCCAAATCTCATCTTAAATTGCAGCTCCCATAATTCCCATGTATTATGATACGGAACCAGTGGGAGATAATTGAATCATTGAGATGGTTTCCCCCATACTTTTCTCATGGTAGTGAATAATTCTCACAAGATCTGATGGTTTTATAAGGGGAAACCCCTTTTGCTTTGTTGTCATTCTCTCTTGCCTACCACCATGTAAGATGTGCCTTTCACCTTCTGCCATGATTGTGAAGCCTCCCCAGTCACGTGGACCTGCAAGTCCATTAAACCTCTTTTTTTAAAAGAAATTGCCCAGTCTCGGGTATATCTTAATCAGCAATGTGAGAATGGAAAAATACACGGACCCCCTAAAAGGAAATAAAACTAACAAAAAGAACTGTTATAGCTATATTAATACTAGCAAAATACTATGAGGCATAATGCATTATTAGTAATAAAGAAGATCATAATTTAATGTTAAAAGGGAATATTATCAGTGATAAATATAACAATTACTAATTTGTAATTTCAACTTAGCATCAAAATACACACAAAAAATAGACTTACAAGGAGAAAATAACAAATATATAACCATACTGATTTCTTTGCAAACCTACCTGTGCTTTCACTTTGTGCCTAGTGCTTTTCTCAGGGTGTACACATGCACACACACATACATCTTTAGTAATTTTTAATATTTTCACTCCATACTCTATTCCACATTCTTGTCCTGTCATTCCAGGTTGTTGTGATATGATGGATTATTGCCTTGTGTACTTATTATTTTCATTCTTGGCTCATCTTTAATTGACACTTTATCCCCATGCTCCACCTTATGCCAGGAATCCCTATGGCTTGGCCTGTGAGACCTGAGAAGATCTGCATTTTCTTCTGCCAAGTACCATAGAGGTATCACCAGCTTCTTGGTATGGGGAGTTCCTGGAAATGGTAGTGTGCATTTGGACTCCAGATAATACAAGCAACAGGAACAGTGAGCAACTCTACTGCTTTGCCTAGAACTGAGGGAGTTTCCAGGATCCAAGACTTCCAGACTTAAAACTGGGACAGTCCTGGGCAAACCAAGACGATCGACCACCTTAGCACTATTCTGCTTTTTATTTTTTTTCCCTCCGGGAAAAATTGCATTCCTACCCAAATCTCAGGCAGAGACAGACAAGTTTCTATATCACACCCCTTATCACAGTAACATCTGCAAGTCTAGTGTACAGCATAACTTTAGAAATAATTTATAGAAATGGTGACTCACAGTGTCTGTTACTTGGCAAATCCATGTGTTCATCTCAAGTCATTTAGGACTTCTCGTCTTCCTTTCCACTGAGGCTACAACCCTTGGAGACACCCAGCTTTAATCCAGAGGCTTGGTTCCCACTGTCCTTACCCTTGGTTTAAAGACTCTATCTCCTATCCTGGCACATAATATTAAAATGGTCCCCACCTCGCCACACTCTGGCCCTCCTAACCCATTCGCTCATGTGTTTATGACTCTTGTTTTAGTTCTTCCTTTATTTCAGACAGCTTGGGTGTTCCTCTTCTTGCTTGTGAGTTCATTCTGCATTTAAACATTTCATTTTATTACATTTTGAAGCATTTGCTAAGTCTTTGTAGGCGGAGAAGTGTCACATTGTCTTCATCTACCATCTTTCCCAAACCTGAACTCCTCCCACAACAAGTTTTGACCAGCCTGCCTAGCCCTGCAGCAACACAGCCTATAAAGTCTATAAAATACAGCAAGTTCTGAATGATTTGAGATGATGGAACACATGGGTTTGCCAAATAACAGACACTGTGATTTACGATTCTATAAATTATTTCTATAGTTATCCTTTACATTAGAAAATATAATTATTGTTTAATGAAACAGATACAAGAAATTCTTCCTTATGGCCTCAGTAGTTGAGAAAAATCATTGAATTTGGCATGGGCTATATAAGGTATGGGATTTGTTTATTACAAACAGTGATATTGATCAGCCCTCCAGCTCCAGGTTTATTTTTTCTCCTATCTCTATGAGAATGGGCTGTGGCTCATTCTGGCTGGGTCAACACGTGTGCCCCATCCAGAAATGTTCTAGGTTCAGGAAAAGGTGATCACCTAGAGAAGAAGTGAATTCCAGTCTTTGGTCCTTAATACTGAAGAAAAGTCTCTGTGCTGGGCAAGGTCCACATGTGCTAGTTTAGAATAACTTGGAGGCTCCCATCCATACAGGGTAATTGGAGTTATTTACTAGGGAAAAAAGGAACATATTGCTTTTCTAAGAATTTCGAAGAAAATAATTATTGAAAGAAAGACGATCTCACCAGAATAATGTCTTTGAAACCCCAAAGATTTCAGAGTGAAAAAATAAACCTAGAGAAATAAATATATATGTATTTTTAGTTCTACTCTTGATTATTCTATGTATTCTTATATACATCTTTAACTTGTGAGCACTGGAACAAGAAAATATTTATAAGTAACCATTTCTTATTTTTATTTCTACATTTTGCAGAGAGAATTTAATGAAATATTAAGTAAAAAGTATTCAGGAGCCAATTTGGCTATTGAAACTGGGACTGGAATGTTGGTTACATGCCCAATAGCCATTCACTCTGATTTAATTCAGGTTTCTACCCTTTCCCAACATAGTCTGGTGAAAATCCTGATTCATCTCAGTCAATCACTGTTGTTCCATTGCCCTAGCAAGTAACTGGGCTTGGGAACAGGCATGTGACCCAGCCAATGAGAAGTAAGGGGGGATCTGGTGGGAGTTTTTTAGCAAAAAAATCTTCTTTCTTAAAAAGGGACAAGGCCAGGCGTGGTGGCTCACGTCAGTAATCCTAGCACTTTGGGAGGCCGAGGCAGGTGGATCACGAGGTCAGAGATCGAGACCATCCTGGCCAACATGGTGAAACCTCGTCTGTACTAAAAATATAAAAATTAGCTGGGCATGGTGGCTTGTGCCTGCAATCCCAGTCTACTCAGGAGGCTAAGGCAGGAGAATTGCTTGAACCAGAGAGATGGAGACTGCAGTGAGCCAAGATCGTGACACTGCACTCCAGCCTAGAGACAGAATGAAACTCTGTCTCAAAAAAAAAAAAAAAAGAGAGAGAGATACATCATAATAAATATCCCTTTCATTCGACTGGACGCTGTTGTTTGCCAAAGATGCTTCTAGTTGTAGATGTCATCTTGCAAGTTTGAGGAGCTTGTCAAGGCCAATATATTGAGGTTGGTATAGTGGCAAAAAGAATGAACAAAGATCCCGACATCCTTGAGTTGTTTTACTGAGCCATCCTAGTGCCACCTGATGCTAGGACTCTTGTTATATAAGATCACAAATGCCCTTACTGTTTAAGCCAGATAAGGTAAGATTTTTTTTTTTTTTTTTTTTGCCTTTTACAGCCCAAGTCATCCTAATTGATGCAATAGCAATCATTGAGGGTCTTGGCTTAATCACTGCTCAACTGGACCTTGTAAGATTTGAAGGCCAACGGCAGAAAGGATTTAAGATATCTTCACTCTTCCCAGACGGGCTAGGTACGGAAAAAAGTGGTAAAGAGGAGATGAGAAGGCTGCTGCTATTTCTAGGATTTTATTTGAGGTGCAAAATTCTATTACCCATTTCAACGGGACCTTCTAACTCTGTTGTTGGAGGTACCAAGTTCCCACTAGTTGGTGATCTCATGCTCAAAAAAAAGAAGCTGCTGTGGTTTCATTAGTAATAGGGCTCCTGCCTGTATCAAAAGTACAAAATTCCCTGATTTTTTTTTTTTTCCTTTTCTCTCCAGGTACAAACACAGTCCAAGACACTTGGCGCTGCAGGGAGGAGGGTGGGATATGGAAAATGTGTTAATTTGGCACCTTTACCCCGCGGCAATATTGGAGTCTAAGAGGTTGAGCTGTTTGCTTTATAATTTTAAAAGGGAGGGAGATTTTTCTACAACTTTTCCTGAGTGAATACAACAAGTCTAAGCAGCTGATAACTGCCAAATAAGGAACCTGATCTTTCTTTCTGTTGTGTTTTCTTGTTTGTCATTTTCTCTTTAAAGCTGGAAACAGTTGGTGGCCGTAGATCTCAGGCTTCCAACTGCGAAGCTGTCATGGACACACTGAGGCTAGTTTTGGGGGGCTGGTCTGAATTCCAATGAATTCCAATGCAGCAGGGGAGATGCCTGTTTGAGACTGAAGGGCTTGCTCAGAATATCTTTTCTAGGAGCACCTCGCTCTGAAAGTTGTTGCCAACATGGAAAAAATACCCCAAGGTCAGTAGATACCCACCCTTCCTTCCTACTGCTCTCTCCAAGCAATCCAATAACAGCCAGAGAAGGCTGTTTGCTAGTTGGATCCTTTAGCTCAAGTTTACTGCATTTAGTTTTACAAAGAGACAAAGACATGTCTTGATATGGGGCACGAGGGATGGAGAAGGAATATTCTAGAGCCTAAAAATGTGTTTCAGACTGTGCCCAGGAATTCTTTCCAGCCACTCAGGAAACACAATGCTACCTAACCGGGCTGTTGTTACCTAACTTCCACCGGTCACATCTACAGCTGGGCTTCTGCGTTTGAAAGACTCCCTGGATCCCTGGAAAGAGCAAGGGGGACGGGGGGAAGGCTAGTTTCTCACCGGTCATAATTTTCCTCTATCAATAAGAGGAAGATTTTTTTTTTTTTTTTTGCCTTTTACAGCCCAAGTCATCCTAATTGATACAATAGCAATCATTGAGGGTCTTGGCTTAATCACTGCTCAACTGGACCTTGTAAGATTTGAAGGCCAACGGCAGAAAGGATTTAAGATATCTTCACTCTTCCCAGACGGGCTAGGTACGGAAAAAAGTGGTAAAGAGGAGATGAGAAGGCTGCTGCTACTTCTAGGATTTTATTTGAGGTGCAAAATTCTATTACCCATTTCAACGGGACCTTCTAACTCTGTTGGAAGTACCAAGTTCCAACAGATGGATGGACTCTGATGGCAAAGAAAGTATAAACTGGGCTTCAGATTCTCTGTTTTCAGTGTTCTTTTGTGTTGGCGTTAATCAACTGCCCTGTGCTTCAGTCACGACTAGATGGAGTCCAGAAAAATACTTGGGATTTAGAAATCGAACAAAAAGATAATCACTCAGAAATCAGATCTAAATCTGCAGTGACTGAAGTTGCTTTGTTAGAGAAATCAAAGTGTTAAGAAGATTTCTTTTCTTCTGAGGCTACTAAACAGTTGTAGCTGGCACAAACAAGTTTGGGACTGTTTGCACTGAGTCATGTCAAACCCATTTAGCATGTGGAAACAGGCTATATTTACTATTATTTCAAGGCTCTTGCAATTGCTCAGGAAAGGGGGAAAAGTGTTTGCTCCAATTTGGAAGAATCAATGCTTTCCTTTTTAATGTGAAAGCTCAAAATAATACAGACCTGCTTTTGGTTGTATCTCAAATGCCATCCCCACATCAGGAAAATGAGAGACAAATATTAATACAACATGGAAGTCCAGTGCAAGCAAAAATTACAATGTATGTCACACGGTCATTTTTTTTTTTTTTTTTTTTTTTTTGAGACAGAGTCTCGCTCTGTCGCCCAGGCTGGAGTGCATGCAGTGGCGCAATCTCGGCTCACTGCAAGCTCCGCCTCCCGGGTTCACGCCATTCTCCTGCCTCAGCCTCTCCGAGTAGCTGGGACTACAGGCGCCTGCCACCACGCCCGGCTAATTTTTTTGTATTTTTAGTAGAGACGGGGTTTCACCGTGGTCTCGATCTCCTGACCTCGTGATCCGCCCGCCTCGGCCTCCCAAAGTGCTGGGATTACAAGCGTGAGCCACTGCGCCCGGCCGGTCATTTTACAGTGAATTTTTAAAATAAAAAATAAATAAATAATACCAGAAAAACCCCACAGAGACGTATTAATGCCTCAACCTGGAACAATAAAGCTCTGTTAAAAACCCTTGCCATTAGCCACCATCTGCTCTTAGCAATTGGGGGTAATCTTTATGTCCTCTTGACAGCTTTGCCTCATTCCTTGGCCCCTTAATGAAACAAAGACTCCACCATGGACGAAACATTTGGGGGCAAGGATCCCTCAGGTAGTTTTATATCTTTTCAGAGCTTTGAGTTTGATGACCAACATTCAATACTCTGTTCAGGGTTGTCAAGACTGCATATTGAATCAAAGAAAATTTGCTAACTATATTTCCTTCCTCTGTCATAATGCTCTATCACTGTCAGCATTTTCTGCACAAATCAGAGGTAAGGTGGGCTCACCATATACAAAACAAAACTGCTTTCTTACTCCACCCTTTTTTGTTGTATATCTCAAGAAAGTCTCTTGATTAGAATTCCAGCAGTGTAACTGCATTTTTCTGCCATTCAAACTTGTACTGTTAGACTATTTAGTTAATATAATTTAGAAAATTATAAATATAATTCTCATTCACACCAAAAGTGAACTTGTTTTCTCTTTGTAGTGCTGTGGATCAAGAAATCTTAAAACACATAAGCAAGACAAATGGCAAAGGCATGTGATCCCCAATTTGGCAAATAACTGTTAACAGACAGAGGGGCAGAGCAAAGAAAACATGTTATTAATATTCTGAGTGCATTGAGCCCACTGTTTTCCATCCTTCAGATGTAATCTTACTGCAACTGAGGAATATGACTAGAGAAGGGAAATGCCATGTAGGTAGAATGTCTCAATGACACACATTTTTATTCCCTATGGTCTTTTATTCCCTACTGGTATTTTCCCTACCTGGCTGTCTGTGATGGCTCAGAACGATAAAACACACTTTGATTTTTCTACAATAGCCTTCTCCAGTTTGGCGGCTCCATGGACTTCTTTGCGATGAAGTTCCTACTTCATCTGTTGTGAAGATGCTTGTCACAGCAGAGGAAGTGGGCCAAGGCCATAGAGGCATTGTTGTGGGAGCAGGTGTTTGCTTCAGTTGTCTCCAATCCCAAGGGTAATGCCCTCTGACCCACTCCAATCACGGTTAGTCACTTCCTGCTACTTCACTTTAGGCTTCTGTCTCCCGGTGGTGCACTGGGAGGAAAATAAAATGGGAGGGACGGGGAGAGGGGGAAATAGAGAAAAGATGAAAATTCAGAGTGAGCCTAGGTTAGCCCAGCAGATGTACTTTTGTTCATCCCTACTTTTGTATTCCCTGTTCTCCTAACCTGTGGACAATATTTCTTACCTTAATCTCAAAGGAACTTACAGTCCTTTGTAAGGCATACTTTCCATTTAAAACAGTAAAAATAGTTAAGACTTCGCTTTGAATCCATCCAGAGAACTCACTCTTTGCCGGGAAGAATTACTCTAGACATACAAGATGCAAAACTTCTTTCTTCCCCCACCCCCAACTTCTTATTTCTTCTTTTTTAAATCTTAGACTGGCCATGGACCTCATATAGGCCAAAAATGCCACACTCGGCTGGCCAGCAGGTAGTCTGGGGGACCCTGAGACCAGTAGACCTCATTTGAAAGGGCAACAACCACTGCCCTAGGGATTTGTGTTCTCTTGAAAGATTCCTATAATAAGCATTTTGCATATAGATGTGTGAGTTGGTGATCAGAACCGTTCTTCTAGTTGTATTATTTATGCTCTTTCAGGCGGCACAAAGGAGAAAAACCCAGACTACTTTTGATAATGGGAGTTTATTACAATCCCTGTGGTGTACGCACCATGCTTCATGGATAATAAGAATGGTAGCTCAGCAGTATTTGAATTATTGCTCAGACTGAAATCATCTCAGGGCAAATCAATAATCATAATCCCCAAAAGAGATGATATGACCAGGTTAGTTTTCACCTTTCAGTATCAAACACTCCACCTCATCAGAGATTTGCCTCATGGACACGTGACCATGCTCATGTCTAGATCAGTCATCATTTTCATCATCATCCTCCTCCTCATCATCATCCCCAACACTTATCTAGGCCCTGTTCTAAGAATTTTATATACATATACTCAATTTAATTGTATCAACAACCCCTTGGAGTAGATACTATTATCCTTATAGATATTACAGATAAGGAAACGCTATCGACTGTATGGAGTTATTGATATTTTACAGATAAGGAAACTGAGGCACAGAAAGATTAAGTTACTTGCCCAAGGTTGTCTAGCTAATAATTGGAGGAACAACAATGATGGTTCCAGGCTATTAATTGATAGCACATCCATACATCATCATTGGCCATGGCTTATTGGAGATCCCTGATTTCATCAGGTAGCCTGATTAAGGCGATAGTGCACCAGCTGTGTACTGGAGGCTCCTTGCTGCGCCAGTTAAATCCTTTTAATTTCTGGATGTGAGGAAGTTCTGGGATCCTCAGGGAAGAGCTGAGGCAGCCACTTTAGGGCTGAGGGGAGAGGCTTTTTTTCAGTGTTAAGAAGGAAGTACAGGTGGTCCCTGAGTTACGATGATTGACATGATTTTTTTTTCATTTTTCAAAATAAACTTTACTTTGGAACAATTTTAGATTTACACAAAAATCACAAAGATACCCCAGAAAATTTCTACATATCCTTTACCCAGTTTCCCCAAATGCTACCATCTCATATACCACAGTACATTTGTCAAAACCAAGAAATTAACATCAATACATTTCTATTATCTCAACTACAGATTTTACCACTCTTTCTCTACTAGTATCCCTTATCTGTTCCAAGATCTGATCCAAGACACTTCATTGCATTTAGCATGACCATTTTATTTTTATTATTGTACTTTAAGTTCTGGGATACATGTGCAGAACGTGTAGGTTTGTTACATAGGTATACATGTGCCATGGTGGTTTGCTGCACCCATCAACCCATCATCTACATTAGGTATTTCTTCTAATGCTATCCCTCCCTAGCCCCCCACTCCCCAACAGGCACTGGTGTGTGATGCTCCCCTCCCTGTGTCCATGCATTCTCATTGTTCATCTCCCACTTATGAGTGAGAACATGTGGCGTTTGGTTTTCTGTTCCTGTGTTAGTTTTCTGAAAATGATGGTTTCTAGCTTCATCCATGTCCCTGCAAAGGGCTCATCCTTTTTTATGGCTGCATAGTATTCCATGTTGTATATGTGCCACATTTTCTTTATCCAGTCTATCATTTGCTTAGGATTGTCTTGGCTATGCAGACTCTTTTTTGGTTCCATATGAAATTTAAAGTAGTTTTTTCCAATTC
Organism: Hylobates moloch; assembly: GCF_009828535.3. Classification (NCBI taxonomy): domain Eukaryota; kingdom Metazoa; phylum Chordata; class Mammalia; order Primates; family Hylobatidae; genus Hylobates; species Hylobates moloch. Next base: position 92,104,695 of record NW_026652289.1, on the reverse strand, counting down.
TGTGAAGAAAGTCAATGGTATCTTGATGGGGATAGCATTGAATCTATAAATTACTTTGGGCAGTATGGCCGTTTTCATGATGCTGATTCTTCCTATTCATGAGTATGGAATGTTTTTCCATTTGTTTGTGTCCTCTCTTATTTTGTTGAGCAGTGGTTTCTAGTTCTCCTTGAAGGGGTCCTTCACATCCCTTGTAAGTTGCATTCCTAGCTATTTTATTCTCTTTGTAGCAATCGTGAATGGGAGTTCACTCATCATTTGGCTCTCTGCTTGTCTATTATTGGTGTATATGAATGTTTGTGATTTTTGCACATTGATTTTGTATTCAGAGACTTTGCTAAAGTTATTTATAAGTTTAAGGAGATTTGGGGCTGAGATAATGGGGTTTTCTAAATATACAATCATGTCATCTGCAAACAGAGACAATTTGACTTCCTTTCTTCCTATTTGAATACGCTTTATTGCTTTCTCTTGCCTGATTGCCCCGGCCAGAATTTCCAATACTATGTTGAATAGGAGTGATGAGAGAGGGCATCCTTGTCTTGTGCCAGTTTTCAAACGGAACGCTTCTAGCTTTTGCCCATTCAGTATGATATTGGCTGTGGGTTTGTCAAAAATAGCTCTTATTATTTTGAGATACTTTCCATCAATACTTAGTTTATTGAGAGTTTTTAGCATGAAGGGGTGTTGAATTTTATCAAAGGCCTTTTCTGCAACTATTGAGATAATCATGTGGTTTTTGTCATTGGTTCTGTTTATGTGATGGATTACATTTATTGATTTGCATATGTTGAACCAGCCTTGCATCCCAGGGATGAAGCTGACTTGATTGTGGTGGATAACCTTTTTTATGTGCTGCTGGATTTGGTTTGCAAGTATTTTGTTGAGGATTTCGCATCAATGTTCATCAGGGATATTGGCCTGACAGCAAAGACACAATATACCAGAATCTCTGGGACACAGCTAAAGCAAAAGCAGTGTTTAGAGGGAAATTTATAGCACTAAATGGAGAAAGCAGGAAAGATCTAAATCGATACCCTAACGTCACAATTAAAAGAACTAGAGAAGCAAGAGCAGACAAATTCAAAAGCTAGCACAAGACAAGAAATAACTGGCCTGGCGCAGTGGCTCATGCCTGTAATCCCAGCACTTTGGGAGGCCAAGGCGGGTGGATCACGAGGTCAGGAGATCGAGACCATCCTAGCTAACACGATAAAACCCCGTCTCTACTAAAAATAAAAAAAAAATTAGCCGGGTGTGGTGGCGGGTGCCTGTAGTCCCAGCTACTTGGGAGGCTGAGGCAGGAGAATGGCACGAACCCCTGGAGGTGGAGGTTGCAGTGAGCTGAGATAGCGCCACTGTGCTCCAGCCTGGGTGACAGAGTGAGACTCCATCTCAAAAAAACAAAACAAAACAAACAAAAAAAAACTAAGATCAGAGCAGAACTGAGGGAGATAGAGACATGAAAAACCCTTCAAAAAATCAGTGACTCCAGGAGCTGGTTTTTTGAGAAGATTAATAAAATAGACCGCTAGCCATACTAATAAAGAAGAAAAGAGAGAAGAATCAAATAAAATGATAAATAAAAAATGATAAAGGGGATATCACCACTGATCCCACAGAAATACAAACTACCATCAGAGAATATTATAAACACCTCTACATAAATAAACTGGAAAATCTAGAAGAAATGGAAAAATTCCTGGACACATACACCCTCCCAAGACTAAACCAGGAAGAAGTTGAATCCCTGAATAGACCAATAACAAGTTCTGAAATTGAGGCAGTAATTAATATCCTACCAACCAAAAAAAGTCCAGGACCAGACGGATTCACAGCCGAATTCTACCGGAGGTACAAAGAGGAGCTGGTACCATTCCTTCTGAAACTATTCCAAACAATAGAAAAAGAAGGACTCCTCCCTAACTCATTTTATGAGGCCAGCATCATCCTGATACCAAAACCCGGCAGAGATTGACATGATGTTTTAACTTTAAGATTGTGTGAAAGGGAAACCCATTCAATAAAAACCATACTTTGAATACCCATACAACCATTCTGTTTTTCACTTTCAGTACAGTGTCCAATAAATTCCATGAGGAATTCAACACTTTGTTATAAAACAGGCTTTTTGTTAGATGATTTTGCCCAACTGTAGGCTTATGTAAGTGCTCTAAGCATGTTTAAGTTAGGCTAGGCTAGGCTAAGCTATGCTGTTCCATAGGTTAGATGTATTAAATACATTTTCAGCTTATAATATTTTCAACTTCTGATGGGTTTATTGGGAAGTTACCCTATCATAAATCAAGGAGCATCTGTATGTCAATATTTTAGTAATAGATAATCTCCAATGGTACTTAGCACTGCCCTCTGAATATTTATACATACTTACATGACTCAAATTCTATTCAGTTTTCCTTAGTCTTTTTTCCTCTAAACAGGAATAAAGGCATCAGTTATACCATCTCTTCTCCAACACAGACACAATCTACCCTTTTAGTAATGTACCATTTGTACTATCAACTTTAGAATTGAACAATAACAATATGGGATATCTTCGGACCCTGTATCTGAAATTAGTTTGAGTGAGATTAGCTCAGGTGGCAATGTTCAAATGTATAATTCATTTCTGAATGAATTATACATTTATTATAGAACTAGTAAGAGAAGGATATGTTTTGAGGGCCAGACAGCATCTCCTTTTGCATTTACAAGTTCCCAGCTACCCAGGCTGCTGCAGTGGAGTTCTCTAAACCTCTTTCTGATTGAGCGATGCTCCATTCATGAACTGTTGTTTGCTCAAATAAACCCTTTTAAGTTTATTTTGTCTAAAGTTTTTCTTTTGACAGGAATAATTGATTTAATTCACCTAGGTATAAGCCAGTAAAAGTCTTTCTGCCCCTGTCCAAAAAACCCTCTGAATGAGCTATTGTAACTTGGATATGGTAAATCATCTTCTCTTATTAGGCTTTGTAAGTTTCATTAGTGGGCCATGCAAGGTTCTAATCTGACAATTTTTTTTTAAAGTAACTATAACAACCCAGGGCAGTCCAAGCCATCTATTCAGTTGCTTTCCCTTCAGCTATCAGAAAAGATGCCTTGAGGAGATTCTGTGAGGTCATGTGCCAGAAGTGGATTCTGGGTCGATTCCAACGATTTCACAGGCAATTCTTCTGGAGAGTATCACTAACTCAGAAAAGACAGCTTTAAGGAAGTCAAGAGAAAAATCTCATAGACATGCTATCAAAGAACTGGTTACCCTCAACTTTTTTTTTTTTCCTGTAATAAACAGCCTAAATGGGATACCTTAAAATTGCCTTCAGAGGGCCGAACTCCAAACAAGGTGATTAAAATAGGCTTTTCCTTTTAAAATGACCTTAAACTTGAGGCATTTAGTTCAGAAAGACTGTTTTTTGTTTCTTTGCTTGTTTGTTTTTCAGTCCTCCATGAATCTATGACAAACAGCAGCCAATTGTCAACAGTTGCCAGGTAGAAAAGAATTGAACTAATCTGACGTGGCAGCTCTTCTCCCATCCCAAACTTGACAGTTTTCATGTTATGCTGGAATTATGTGCTCAGAAGGACTTAAATCCTCTCTTCTGATAACCTTATACCTTACACCAGCTCTAAGTTGTAGAAGAAATAAGGAAATTTTACAGTGCTGAAAATGGCCCCTTTGTGACACAGTATTGCTCAGTTTGGTATCTACTCCGGTTGAGAGCATTCTCTGAACCCCAAACATGCCAGAACTTCATAACCACTCCTCCTCTGGGGGATGGGCATATGGCTTCTCCTGATACTAGAATCCCAGTTGCAAGCTGATGGGAAAGATTCACTATAACTACACGGTTTCTGAGCTTCAGTTAAGATTTATTTCCTTGGCTTTGAATGACAAATGTCAGTCTGGTTTGACATATTCCATTCTGGTGGGTTATTTTCTTTTCTGTTTATTAGAACTCCATGTTTTAAGTAAGGACAACAACAAGTAATACCCAAGGATAAAGGTGGAATTGAGGTCTGAGAAAAACCTAGTCATAACTTCTGAACTTTCCACTACCATTCCAATGCTATTTGAAACAATTTTTATTGTGGGATAAGTGAGGAAACTCTTTGCCATAACCCAGCAAACATTTAGGGCCTTTCTGCGCCTCTACCCATACCCCCTATCCCCCTTAAAATCACCCAGTAGAAACTCTTCTGGTGGGATTTTAAAAATTATTTTTGTTTTTTATGGGTAGGTAGTAGGTATATATATATATTTATGGGGTATATAAGATGTTTTGATACAGGCATGCAGTGTATAATAATCACATCAGGATAAATGGGGTATTCATCACCTCAAGCATTTATCCTTTGTGTTACAAACAACTGAATTATACTCCTTTAGTTATTTTTAAATATACCATTAAATTATTATTGACTATAATCACCCTGTTGTGCTATTAAGCACTAGACTTTATTCATAATTTCTAATTATTTTTTGTACCCAATAACCATCCCCACTTCCCTGCCAACCTCCCACTACCCTTCCCAGACTCTGGAAACCATCCTTCTACTCTCTATCTCCACAGGTTCAGTTGTTTTAATTTTTAGCTCTGGGGGGTATTTTTACTATAGTGTATAAAACTTTGTCAAATGTTTGTCTATTTATTTGTGTTAATCCATGAATCTTTAAGAGATTATTCAGGTCAAATGGCTCATTCTACCAATGAAGAAACTGAGGACTCCAAGAGAGGAAATGATTTGCCTAAGATCCCAGTAAGAGAGTGGAAGAGCTGGGATTCGACATCAACACTGCCAACATGCATCTAAGTTCATTACCACCATATGCTTTGTGATACAACTCACTACTTAATAAAAATCAAGTTATAGCAGCAACTTACAATCTATGGAGTGAGAAAAAGGTCTGGTAGATCAATATGTATGCAAGAGAAAGTAAAAGAATCTAGGGAAAAGGAGGGTTCAATTTAACTTTGTCCCCAAAGCTCAGGTACATACTTTAAAAACATAATTTATTTTTTTACACCTGGCAGGATTTTACATTCAACATGAGACAGCAGTAGAATGCATTTCCAGTTTAAGGTTAACCCAAAATAGGTCATGGTTAGAATTTGATTGGGGAGGGAATTGAAAACATGTTTAAAGTTAACCCATAAGACACTCATTGCGTGATTCAGATGCCTCATGTCTCAAGTCTGTTCATAATCCAAGACTCTCTAAACCACAGACAAAGCCATCACACATAAAGAACAAGATCTAAAGTCTAATTTATCCTTTTACTGCAGTTCAGCAGATGAATATCCCAAATTTCAAAAAAAAAGTAAAACATGATTTTATTTATCAGAAATCTGATGTGATAAGAATATTTAATAATTTAACTTTAAAAGAACGTACATCAAGGAAAGTGCATACAAGTGTTTGGTTTGATGAATCATCACAAACTGGATGCATTCATGTAAGCAACCCTACATCAAGAAACCATGCATTATTAGCACCTTCTCTGGCCCCTCAGTCACTGGACTATCCTCTCCAATCCCCAGAGTAATAACTATTTCCTGCCTTCCAACCACATATACTAGTATCTCCTCTTGTGTACTTCTTATAAATGGAATGACGTAGTATGCCCTTCTTGGGGTCTGACTTCTTTTGCTCAGTCTTGTGCTTGTAAGAATCATCCATATTGTTGCATATATTTATAATTGTTCATTCATTGTGCGATTCTATTACTAGTTAGCCATTTTATTGTTGTCGGGTGATATGGTTTGGCTGTGCCCCACTCAGATCTCATCTCAAATTATAATCCAAATTGTAACCTCCATATGTCAAAGAAGGGACCCGGCGGGAGGTGATTGGATCATGGGGGTAGTTTCCCCAGTGCTGTTCTCCTGATAGTGGGGGAGTTCTCATGAGATCTGATTTTTTGATAAGTGTCTGGCACTTCCCCCTTCTCTTTCTCTCTCCTGCTGCCTTTTGGAGAAGGTACTTGCTTCTCCTTTGCCATCTGCCATGATTGCTAAATTTCCTGAGGCCTCTGCAGCCATGCAGAACTGTGAGTCAATTACATTTCTTTCCTTTATAAATTACCCAGTCTCAGGTAGTATCTTTATAGCAGTGTGAAAATGGACTAATACATTGGGTGTTTGAGTAGTTATTCTAAAGATATTTTATAGTGTCAAATTGTTTGCAGAAAACATTAACTCAAAGGGAATAAACTCATATTTTAGAGATCTGGTACAGTCCACTAAGGGAAAATACTAGCTCACATGATGGAATTATTTTCCAAAATTTCCGATCCTGAGGACAGTATTGTATGTTTTGGTGTGGGGCTGTGTGTGTGTGTGTGTGTGTGTGTGCGTGTGTCTAACTCAGTGTCCTCCCAGCCAACAATTTCCATTGAGCCTTTAGTGACTAGAACATGAGGCTGGCAGTGAGGAGACTTAATGCTGCATGCTCCACTCAAGATGAATGGCTGAATTATTGTGACATTAGCAAACAAGTAATTCGTTTCCCATGTCATTGTTCCTCATCTCAAGCTGGTTAGCCAAGCCTTTTCAAAATCCCAACTTGTTCAACCTGATACCAGTTACAGTCCATTTCAAGCTCTTCTGTATGAAATGCAATCTTGTCAGAGGGAAGACACCTGCTCCCAGCAGGAGGGTTGCTCACCAACTGCCAAAGCCTTTGTTACAGTGTCTAGAAACAAAATGATCTTTCCATCTGGAATGTGTCTGCCACCATAACTGCCTGTCTTGAGTTGACTGCCAACCTGTGCTACCAGAACAAGACAGAGAAACATGGGCAGAGAGTGTTGGGAAATGGGTTTCTATGAACTCTTGTCATTGTGATTTTAAAGCTAATTTTCTCTAAATGAAGAGCATGGGTGACCTCAGCAAAATACACTTATGTCTAGATCTGATTTCTCCTTTTGTGGTCCCAGTTCTATCTTATTTACTTCTTATCGCCTATTTCGAATTTTTACAAAACCTCATATACTTAGCAGTGGCAGAGATTCGAGTTACCCCGAGTTACCCGCAGCGTATATATGTGGGCCCATAGCAACTTCAGTCCTTGCCTCCTCAGAAGAAAGAATTCGACTGACGGGCATAAGACAGAAAAAAGAGACTGAGGCAAGTTTCAGAGCAGGAGTGGAAGTTTATTAAAAAGGCTTTAGAACAGGAAAGAAAGGAAAGAACCCTTGGAAGAGAGCCGAGTGAGCACCTGAAGGTCAAAGAGAGAAAAGAAGTGCCTTTAGCCTTGATCCTGGGATTGTATAGACTCACTTTTTCCCCATGATTCTCTCCTTAGGGCTTTCCACATGCGCGGTGCCCTCCTTACCTTTGGGAATTGAGCACACACAGTGTATTTAGGGAATTTTATGCATGCCCATGTGAGGCTTCCTTCCTTTTTCTGGTGGAGTGTACCCGGAAGATCATACTTCACCATTTTTATCTCTTAATGTGCGTGCCCAGGAAGTTGCTTCTCCCTGGGATCTGCCTTTAGTTAACATGTTAACAGGTGCAGACCTTCAGGAAATGGCCTCTCCCTGGCTTTGGCTTCCAATTTATCAATTTTAGAGCAGCAATGCAATAATTGCCGAACCATCACCCAACATTTCTAGTGGGTCAGGGGAGGGCTCTCTCTGCCCCACTCATGGCTAACTACCTATAACAATAATAATTTTCATTTTTCTTCACAGAAAACACACTCCTATTTGGGGTCCCCAAAACTAGTGGGCTGCTGCTTTTCTTCGCCTCTCCACCCCACTCCCCAACCCCTGCCACTCTGGGCTACCAGGCTCCTCTGATCCCCTCAGTCCTGGAAGGCAACTGCATCACACAGGATGGACACAAAGGGATCCATGCCTTTGCATTGAGGCTCTGTCACAGGATGCTCCTTTCTAGCATCCAATTGCCCAGCATCCCATTAACTATGCAGCTCTGCTAAGAACTTACCATGGGTGTCCCTCAGTGGAATTTGCTGCTACTTAACACTGTGAGTCAGGTCCATTTCATGGTTAATAGATGCATGTTCCAATGCCAATTCCCTTCCCCAGATTGGAAATTACCAGTGTGCTCATAATTTCCACTACCTGTCCCTCAGAGTTATGAGGAAGCAGAGGGCTTCTGAAAAGTGTGGCTTTATTTCTATCTTCACTGGTTTGGGCTCAAAATATAGCCAGATATAGTTTTCAAGCGGCAGATTTTAAAAAATTTCACAATGGAAAGTGTACACCAATATAAAGAAAGTATTTTAATTAAAATTAACAAATATTTTTAAGATACTGTTTCCCATAGAAACTCATTTAAAAGAACTGTAAGATTTCATCTAGGGACATCTATCTTACGTAATTGCTGTTAATGGGATAAAGGCCACCCACTTTGATGGCTGAAGGTAGGATACCGAGAAAGAAAAACTTGAAACTTAACTACCTTAAGACATTCTGTAAATTGTAAAGCATAACACAAATGCAAAGGATTGTTATTTTAATTGACCCCAGGAATTAAATTTTTAAAAATTGTCTAAATACCCTTGGTCTCCAAATTGGTTATAATCCTAAAAAACAGCTCTTACTGAACCACAATACAAAAATCTCTCCCCTTTGTACAAATCTCTTCCTCTAAGTTTATTTCCTCTGCAGGTAAATAACATCCCATGGGTTTCATCTTTGCATCCTATTTGATTAAAACAACACTAATTACCAGCTAATCTACCTCACTCTTAACAAACTATTGTGTTCTAACAAGTGTGGTTTCGTTTATTTGCTTTTCCTCCTCTAGGGAGAAAAAAAAGGATGAGAAAAGGTAGATATCAGTTTGAGGTCAGCAAGGAGATTTATAACTAAACTACCAGGGGAATCGCCACCATTTAGCCATAAAGCATTTTCCCCTGCAAGCTCAGGAAGTATTTCCAATTATTTACAAACAGATAACATTATGTAGCTCCCTCAGTATTATAGATAAGTCAACCAAAAACAACTAGTTTGACAAAAATTGCCCAGCATCCCATTACCTATGCAGCTCTGCTAAATACCCACCATGGATGTCCCCCTGTGGAATTTGCTAAGAAAACATAGTGGAATGAGTTGCCCTCTAGAATTCTGGAAGTCATGGGATCAGCAGCAGGAAATGGCTCATATCATTGATGCACCAACTACATCAATTGAAAGATTAGTTGTGTGTGTGTGTATGTGTGTGTGTTTCTGTGTGTGTGTGTGTGTGTGTGTGAGAGAGAGAGAGAGACAGAGAGAGAAAGAGAAGGGAAGAGAAAAGAGAGACGGAGAGAGCATAAATAGATGGTAAACATGCAGCAAGTGTAAGCAAATGTTCTAGAGCTTCCAACTGAATGAATGTTTTATTACAATCTGTCCAGAGACAGCTCAGCTTAGTGATCACTAGAGAAAGGCCTTTCTTCTGGCTCAGCTTTTGAGAGTGAAAAGTTATTTTCCTCATCTTAAGGTAGATAAATTCGTGTTGTACTATGGTATAATTGGGAAGCAATTCAGCCATGCTAAGTCTGAGACTCTGAGACAAAATAAATGACTCTAGTTTAGTGGTGCATATTTAAAATTCTACAAAGCAACAGTTTTGAAAGTTTACCTTTTATTTTCTGCTTTTCTAAAATGCTTCCTCTACAGATGCTGAGAGAGGTCCAGGTCACTTCTGTGTTTGGGGGCTCTTGGTATATTATAAAATACAATTCACATTGAATGGGAGCCCCTGGGCACAAGAGACTCTACACCTGTCACTCTTCTGATAGGTTTACTTCATTTCTACCAGTTCATGGTGCTGAATAAATCTTAGCAGTGGGAAGTGATTGGAAAAATAGGTGGTTCTCACCAGTGGTTCTCAAAGTCAAGTGTCACCTGATTCAGAATGATCTGAAATTCCCATTAGAAATTCAGATTTTAGAGGCTCATGTTAGACCACGTGAGTCAGTCTCTTTGGACTGGGTCTCAGGAGTTTGCATTTATTACAATGCTTAGGTGGCTGTTTTGGGCACAGAAATGTTTGAATGTTTGAGAACCATTGAGATAAGGGGTGGGGACTGAGAGCAAGGGGGCTCGATTTCAGATGTTATTAAAGTTGCTGCTAAGAATCACCATTCTGCTTACATTCTGTGTGAAAAGACCACCTGTCAATGTCCACATTTTTATTGTTTGTTTTTAGAAACAGGGTTTCACTTCTTTATCCAGGCTGGAGTCCAGTAGCAGGATCATAGTTCATTGCAGCCTTGAATTCCTAGGCTCAACTGATCCTCCCCACTTAGTCTCCTCAGTAGCTGAGACTACAGGTGTGCACCACTGTGCACAGCTAATTTTTTTATTTTTGTAGAGATAGGGTCTTGCTATGTTGCCCAGGCTGGTATCAGACTTTTGGCCTCAAGCAGTTCTCCTGCCTTGACCTCCCAAACTGCTGTGATTATAGTCATGAGCCACTGGTACTGGTCCCAATTTTGTTTTTTTAAACCAACCTGTTTCTGCTGTCATGATGAAACACAAGAAGCAGTTACTTTGAACCCAAGGTGCTCCTGCTGTTTCCTTCCTAGTAGGTTCTTGTAGCCACTAGAATGAAGAAATAAACATTTTTTCCTCCAGAAAAGGCTTCTTGCAATATTCTTCAGAAAACCCTGAGAAGGGCCTGCACATAGCTATACCTGTCAGGAATTGACCCTGTGGGACAGAAGCTACCACAGAGGTGAAGAAGGCAGGATAGCAGGACAAGAACTATGTCATCCCTGAGTTGTCCCACTCAACACTGCCCTCTGCACGACTCAGGGAATTCACAGGCTAACATTCTGCCACAGGAGTGAGATGAAGGCTCAGAGATTCAGGGCCAATAAAAATATGTTGCTCCTGTGAACCTGAACTTGGGTGGGTTCCTCCCCTTCCCCACCACACACTATATTTTACTTGAAAGAATATTTTCAATGAGTGCAAAAATGCCTGGCCTCTTCCATGGAAAGGATCTAGACAGTGTCCAAAGAAAACAGAACTAGAGTAGCCCTGGGACTGTTTACAAGGAGTCCCCGCATGGCATCGAAAATGACACCAGATCGCCATCCAGGCTTGGGAGCATCTTGGCTAAATTGCGTCCCTGAATGAGATGGTATAAAAGCTGTAGGTAAACTATAAAGCAATGCATGTGTTGGTTGCTACTCTTACCATTAAGAGCAACAAGCAAATTACCAGATGATGTCATTTGCTAAGTAATCACCTCTTTAATAGAGTGATTCTATCTGCACTGGGGCTGTTAGCATGTCAAAACAAAGCTTTTTGAACCTAGAAAAATTGTGCCTTGTGCTGGCATTTGTTTTGATTCTGAAGGTTACACTACATACTGTAACAGAAGATTTGGCGTACTGCTGAGAAATTATTTATTCCTCTGATTCCGTTCCTCTCCATTGAAATTCTTCAAAGCCCAGTACAAGTGTCACCTTCATGAAGTCTTGTGATGGCCCTCTCTCCAGCCAAAATTAACTGCTCATTCCAGTTTAAAGGTTTTACAAGCACTTGCTATCTGCAAATGGCTATACAGGTTCATGGAGAAGTAGAGATGCCTCTCTCCTTGGTAATGACCTCTCGGAGATCTGGGCCATGACATTTCTACTTCTCCATGAGCCTGTATAGGCATTTGCAGTTAGCAAGTTCTTGTAAAACATCCACTAAATTTAAGTTTGTAGTTCTACAACAGGAGTCACAAATTGGCAGGCCATAGGCTAGAAATACCTTTCAAATGTTGACATATTATGTCTATTAGCAGATTTCACATAGAACTCTGGATATCTGGCATCTCCTATGAATACAATCAGCTCAAACAGAGTAGCAGCTGCCCCAACTGGAGGGGCCACACTACCTCTAATTTTCCACAGTTGCTTGCTTTTTAATCATTTGTTTTACTTGCCGGCCACTGTGGGCACCCTTTTCACAAAGACACCTCTTTTTTTTACCTTCTTATATGTTAGCCAGGATTAAATGCCTCCGTGTATGGATGGATGTCTGTGCTTATGAGGGAGGCAACTCGGAGCCAAAACTATATGTTTGCCTGGATCAATTATTTATAGGCCAAGTGCCAAGTAATCAATTAGTTTGCTGTGCTCTATGACTTAATTTCGTTTTTAAGATGACAAAATGTGATCTGATCGTATTTTGGTTAATTGTTTAAGGCAGCAGTCCCCAGCCTTTTGGGGACCAGGGACTGGTTTCGTGGAAGATAATTTTTCCCTGGAAGTCGGGGTGGGGGGTGGCTTCAGGATGAAACTGTTCCACCTCAAATCATCAGGCGTTAGGTCCTCATAAGGAGCATGCAACCTAGGTCCCTTGCATGTGCAGTTCAAAATAGGGTTCATGTTCCTATGAGAATCTAATGCCACCGCTGATGTGATAGGAGGTGGAGCTCACGCAGTAAGGCTTGCTTGGCTGCTGCTCACCTCCTGGTATGCAGCCTCTTTCCTAACAGGCCACAGATTAATACCAGTCCTTGGCCCAGGGGTTAGGGGTCCCTCGTTTAAGGCTTATTGGCTTTTGTGGAATACTAATCAAGCTTCAACAAGAAGTCAGTACAGATACAATTAATATCAACATTCACACCTAGTTCTCACCGGTCTAAGTTTTCACTAGCTTTTGACACTTTTACAGAATCTCCTTCCTTAATTATTCCTATGAATCCCCGCAAGGGTTTACAAGTTGACAAGGTTTTCTCTACCTGAGGTTTCTGTTTCCCTACTTTCTGTCCCTTTCCTTCACCTGTCCCAGGCTGGTTTCTGACCCCATTGGCTTAGAGAGCAGTTCTGATAATGGCCTCCAGGTCACCAAGTACAATGGATATTTTTTCAATGCCCTTTGTATTTCATCTATTGTCAATCCTTCCACTGTCGTCCATACTCCTTTTTCTTGAAGCTCTCTTATTCTTTGGTCCTTGTGATAGCACACCCTTCTTATATTCCTTCTAGCTATCCGATTTCTTTGTCTAAAGCCTTTTCTTGAATATTTCACTCCGCTGACCATTAATATTTGAGTTCTTCAAGATTGAACCCTAGCCCTCTTTCCTTTTAATTCTCTATATTCTTCCTAAGAAACTTATTCATGTCCTCTACTTTAGTTACTAGTCATGTGCCAGTCATATCAAAATATATATCTATAATCCATATCTTGTCTTTGGGTTCTAAGCCATTAATTACTAGTCATGTGCCAGTCATATCAAAATACATATCTATAGTCCATATCTTGTCTTTCGGTTCTAAACCGTATAGGCCATTACCTACATGGCATCTTCTCTTGGATGCCCCACGAGCATCTCAAGTTTAACTTATCCCAAAACAAATTCATACTCCCTCCAAAATTAGTCCTCTTTCAGGGTTCTGTAGCCCATTAAATATCACAGCCATCCAGTTATGCAAGTGAGAAAGCTGGGAATGATCTGCCTCACCTACCTTCCTACCATATGATGTCCCTCACCAAGCCTGTATATTCTGTCTCCCAGACATCTTGAGCCTGCCCATCAGTCTCCATTTTTGTCATCCTCTCCTAGTCCTGGAGAGCACAGTAGACTTCTCCACATTTTTAAATGCTCTATACTCCCTTCCTACTATAAGGCCTTTGCTCACGTAGTTTCTTTCTTCTGCTCATATACCTCTATCCTCAAACTGTACCTCTTCAGCCAATTATTCCTATATCTTCTTTAGCTGTTAATTAAACATCATTTATCCAGAAAGTCTTTCTTGATCCTCTGTAGTTCAGTCGGTAATGGTGCTAATTATAGTTTTTAATTATAAACTCATTTTTGTGACTGATTAATATCTCTTTCCCACAGTGTGTTTTTGCTCATAATGCCCCCAGGAGTCTCTTGAGCTCTTATGTAATGCAGGGGGTACATATATATAGGGTAAAAGGTATTCCTTACTAATTCTATTGATCAGAAATATCTGAGTCCTAGGTCTAGCCTAGCCAAACACACTGTGATCCCTCATAGAGTTACTTTCCATTTCAAAGTAATATCAGATCTACAGAAACAAATCCAAAAGAATTTAGATCTATTAGATCAAATCTACAGAAATCATCTACAGAACAAAGCTAATAGAAATGCCTTATTGAAAACAAGAATGGATTTCTATATGTGTGACTCCATACACCTCTACCCAAACCCTAAATTTAAAATTCTTTTATACCTTCAAAAGGGAAAGTGTCAGATGGATGGCTAATGGCAGAGTATGTAAACTTGTTTCAGTAAAACCATTAAAGGAAAACTGGGAACAATATTTTGATTGATTTAGCACAACAAACAAGTTGCATTGTTTGCTACTATCATGATCTTTAGCAGTTGCATAGTATAAATCATTAGTCAATCAAGCACTCAATCTACCGTGTGAACACTAACAAAAATAGGCTAGATATGATAATTAGGTGAAAGTCTGATCATTCATGAAAATGAAAACAGGACTTCTCTCAATTGTGTGGTTGTATATGGCCATCTTGGTCCTCATACACTCCACCAGCTGTTATTCCATTACTGTAAGTTTCCCCTAAAGCATTGATACCTTCTTCAACTCATGATAAGTTCCTACATCTGAGACATGAAAAGTATTATGACTGGGTTTAGATATTTTCAAAAGAATTCCATAGACTTGCAGAGTTCAATTTCCAATCACTGTTTTCCTAATTGAAAATTTCCCAGTATGATTGCTTGGGGAATGGAGAAACTATCTTTACAGGATACTTCTTAGGGTATTGGTAGGCAGACTTCAGGAAAAGACATGCATAACTAAGAAGGAGGAGATCATAGAAAATATTAAAAGTCAAAGGGTCATATTCTAGAGTTATATCCTATAGGTGGTAAAAATTTTTAAGGCAAACAAATGAACAATAAAAGACAAGTATCTTTCAAGCAGTCTAGTTTCGTTTCTCCAGGTTTTTCTGTGCGTTTGTGGTCTCTGAAATATTGATTTTCAGTGACATCAATTCATCCCTAGGTAAAGTTTAAAATTGTCATATGTTTTTCACACTTGGCACACCTCATCTGGATATTTCCCAAATCAGAATAGACCTTCAGTGAACAAAAAGTAAGAGAGAGTTTTTGAGTCAAGAAGGATGAGCTTCGAGTCACCTTTTCCACAGATATTCTTATCAGAGTTTGTTATTGTTTGAAAGCTGATCATTTGCTGATCTGCCATGAGATGTTGAATGGAGTTAGTGCTGTGCTACACTTCTGAGCACTGGGAATCATTTGGAAATCAAATCTTCTAGCGCAATCAATGACTGTCATTTATCTTCCAAAGGTACATTTGACAAATCAGATTTTCTCATTTTCCTCTATTGTGACTTTCAAGCATGCTTCCTGTTAGAGAAGAAACACGGAACTCTCCTTTCAACTGCTTTCCATACAATTAACATCAAAGAGAAACAAATGACTCGCAGTCACAGGTAAAAAATTAGCCAATTACATACTGAAACTGGGACAAACAATAATGTCAATAAAATCGACTGGCACAAGAAGCCAGACCCATGAAGCCAGGACACGTGGCAGAACATAAGACTTTTAGTCTCTGCAGAATCTCACTCCCCTTCCATTCTGTCACCCACTAGCAAAACTGGATAAATAGACAATAGATAATGGAGACTGGAATGAAAACCCATGGCTCTGGCAGAGGTCATTTAGGGCCAATTTATCCAGGACAGCTGTGTAAGTCTGTGGAATGGACAAAAGCACTTCCCTCTTCCCCTTATGTAAACCTTCACATAAAGGCGTTAGCTTCATAGCACTTGAGACAGATGAACATTATTTCTAAGACATAATTCTTTTTTCTCTGGCATATAATTGGGAGGGGAAGAGAGCCATCGGTTAAAAATTCAAATACTTAAAAATTTGAACACTGTTTGCCAGACATTAAGAATAAATGGCTTGATTCAAGGTCAGGCGTCTTTGCAATGAAACGATCAGCCTGAGACATCACTGAGCTGGCCACCACACCATCTTCACAGCGCATCACTCTCCGAGCGGTCAGGGACTTGAGGCACATCCATCTGGATTGAGTAGACAGGCCATGGTGATCCAAAGTGACAGATTCTATTGCTCAATGGTCTTGTCGTTCCAGTTGATCAGACACAGCTTCAATTTTGACTAGGAGTTTAGAGATGGCAATGCTCAATGCATTCCAATTTGCAGTGATACTATAAAGGGGTTAGATGTTGAGCTCCCATTGGTTATCTGGAGTCTGTGTGGTACAGATAATAAGCTATAGGTCCCATTATCCCCGGTGTCTGAATCCCTCCCCAGAAGAAAGTTAGGTGCTTAGAGAGGTTTATTAACTATTTAATGCCACTTAGAATACCATTTCATGCATTATTGCTACAGTAATGCACTCTTACACTTGCAAGGGAGCAGAATAACCATTTCCATGAGAGGTAGAGAAATGCCACTTTGGCTTGGCCTCTGACATCCTCCTAACCATCTCCAATCATGCCATTTTCAGGGGCGGGAGTGGCCTTCATATATTATGGTCTGTTGTGGGACAGGGAAGAGGGTTTGGCCTTACTTAAAATATAAGTTTGGACTCTTATGATTACAGTATTTTTTAAAGGCCAAAATACCTAGAGTAACTTTATAATAACCAAAAGCCAGTTTGGACATAGTATTTTTTTGCTTGTCAGTGGGTTTATTTCTCTCCCCTTAAGGCTAGAATGGCATTGGTTATCGAATGCTTTTTTCCTGTCGAAGAAAGAGAGAAGTGGAAGAGGGACAGTGCTCCTTGTCCTGTATCCTTTCAGACTGCACTACATGTTTCCTCACACAGTATCCCGAGGGCTGGCTGTGGGGCCTGGGGAATGGGGTGATGAGCCGAGGTCAGCCCAGCACCCACAGCTGCCATCCGGACGTGGAGAAATGAGCCATGCCTTATGATACCCACGTGAAGGTCTAATGACCACATGGAGTGGCAGGCATTAGAATCTAATAGAAAAGTCTTTGAAAATTTAATCGTCATATTATGCAACAGATTCCTGGTCCCATTCATAAAGCATCAAAGTTGAGACTCAGATTTTTCTATTCTAAAAGACAATGGACCTCTATTACACAACTCAAAGAAGAAAATCCCAAGATTGGCTAACTTGAAACCCTCAGCAATTTTCTCTTCGGTTTTCTTTTTTTCCTGCTACTTCTGACCTGCAAGCAAAACTCCACTGTGACTTGACAGAACTCTCCTCTCTCTAAGTGATTTACAGAACAAAGGCAGCTTTAAGGAGGTGGGAGTCATCTTTTTCACAAGGTGTTTTCTGGGCTGACTTACCATACCAGGAGCTATCCTGGAGTCATTTTATCAGTCCAGTTCTGAACTGTGATAGCAATAAATGTTGCTAAGGGGCTGCATTTCCCTTCAGAATAATGTCTGAGAAGTGTTACCAGAGCAACCATGCCAAGTCAAAGTCCAGCCAGGGTGAATGGGAAAGGAGTGTTCCCAAGGAACGGCCTGAGACAGGGTTCCAGGTATTGAAATATTCAGATTTGAAGCTTCTGGAAGTCCTTTCAGTGACCGCAAATGAGTGTGTATGTGTAGATGGAGGAGAGGAAGGGCGGAGAGAACAATGTTTTCTACCCTTCAATTTTTTGCCTTTAAAAAATAAATTAATAGACTTTATCTTTTAGAGCAGTTTCTAAGTTTACAGAAAAATGAGCAGAAACTAGAGAGTTCCCTTACACCCACTCACCACCTCCTCCCATTTTCCCTATTACTAACATTCTGCATCAGTGTGGAGTATTTGTTGTAATCAATAAACTGATAATGATATGTCGTTATGAATTAAAGTCTATGGTTTACATTAGGGCTCACTCTTTGTTTTGTACCTTCTATTGGTTTTGACAAATGTATATTAGGAAGTATCCACCACTAGGGTTCACACAGAATAGTTTCACTGCCCTAAATGTTCGCTGTGCCCCACCCATTTCTCTCTCTCTCTGCCAACCCCTGGAAACCACTGATCTTTTTACTATTTCCGTAGTTTTTGCCTTTTCCAGAAAATCATGTAGTTGGAATCATATACTGTATGATTCCAACTTTTCAGATTTTTTTTTTTCATTTAGGAATGTGCATTTACATTTACTTCAGGTCTTTTTGTGGTTTGATAGCTCATTCCTTTTCATCACTGAATAATATTCCATTGCGTAGAAGTAACTGTTTGTTTATCCACTCACCTGCTGAAGGACATCATGGCCGCTTCCAAGTTTCAGCAGTTTATGGATAAAGGTGGTGCAAACATTCATGTGCAGGTTTTAGTGTAGAAATAAGTTTTCTGCCTTTCAGTCTTTTAGTACACAACTTTGATAATTTATATTAGAAATCTCAGCCCAGATTCACATAACCCATGGTCAGGGAAGAATGACAAGTATAACAAGCACGCATCCCGGACATAGCATATGGCCTTGCAATTATAGTTGCTTGATAAATGCTAAATGAACAATTGAATGAGCAAATAAATAGGCTCACTTAGAGTGTTATGAACTGAATATTGCCCTCCCCCTGCCAATTCATATGTTGAAGTCCTAACTCCCACAATGACTTGGAGATAGGACCTTTAAGGATGTAATTAAGAATAAATAAAGTTATAAGGGTGGGGTCCTAATCCAATAGAACTGATGTCCTTATAACAAGAGGAAGAGACATAAGAGATATGTGTGTGTGTGTGTGTGTGTGTGTGTGTGCACGCGTGTGTGTGTAAAGAGTAGGAAGGCAACTGTCTACAATTTAGGAAGAGAGGCCTCACCAGAAACCAGAAATCTTGGACTTTGACCCTCCAGAACTGTGGGAAACTTTATTTCTTTCGTTTAAGCCACCCAGTCTGTGGTATTTTGCAATGGCAGACTGAATAAACCAATATGCAGGGTCACTCATGGTGTTATTGGTAAGCTTAGGGTAAAGAGTAGAGATGTAGCCTTGTCTATTCTGGGCAGCCCTGTGGATTTGCATTTACCCCTAGGCTCAGGGGGAACTTCACTCTACAGAAGCTGCTGAAAGGGGATCTAATAAGGCATCCCTGACTATTTTCTTGGATTGTTTCCTATATATGGAATTCCTAGAGGTGGGATTTCTACGTTAGAGGGTGTTCTCAGTTTTAAAGAGCGTTACATGTGAGGCCATGTTACCAACAACACCCCATTTACACTTCCACCAGGAGATTTTTACATTTACCAAAGTGAGCTGTTGTCACTATAAAAAGTGAAAGTAATATAAACTTGTCTACTTCATAAGTGAAACATATCTGACAATTTTTTTAAGTTGGTATTTATTTGTATTTATTGAGGTGGAGTATTTTTATTTCTTCTGTGACTTGCCAATTTATATATTTTGTTCTTTTTACTATGTGTTCATATTTTTCATATTAAGTTGTAAGAAAACGTCATGTATTAAGAAGACTGACTCTATCTTTTCCATGAATTGCACATTTTTTTCATGACTTTCTTTTGACATATAATTTTGTGCAGGTATTTTGAGTGTACAATTCTTCTTAATTTTTATGTGACTGTAATATATTGGTCTATTCATTTTTTCTACCTTAAGCATCATATTCTCACCCATAACAAGGTTCTATATGTGTGTGTGTGTGTGTGTGTGTGTGGTGTGTGTGTGTGTGTATTTGCATCTAGTACTAAGTTGTTTGGATTTTTGCAATTAAATCTCTAATGGTCCTGGAAATTGTGTATAAAGTCCACAATTGGAATCTCCTTCTGACTCTTTTCAAAGAAGTGTGAATTAGCTTCCTTCTCTTCCTAATCCTTTTCTCTATTTCTCACTGCCTTTAAAGAAAAAGTTGGAACTAAATTTGAAGATCTTCCATCAATAATCTAAAAGAAGGGTCAAGAAAAGAGAGCTAAGAAAAGAGGATAGAAAGAAAAAAGATCAAGAGAAAGTTTTGGGTTTAAAAAACCAAGTAGAAAAGTCACTTTAGTTTTTCCGTCTTCAAAATAAGCAGGTTGGACAGGATAATCTGTGGAGCTCCATTCCAGTTCAACTTTATAGGATTTGAGGATTCTGAGGGTAAACCACATCTCTTATCCCCTGTCTTTCTAAAATGAGACTAGTGTACCCTAAACAGCTATAAGCCAAAATGACTTCTAAGCTCAGGAAATACTGGAACCAGAAAGGATATTAGAGGACTTTTAACCTCAATCAAATCATTTTGCTGATAAGGACACTGAGTCCCAGAGAGGTTAATGGACCTACCCAAGGTCCCAGAACTGGTCAGCAGTAAAGTTCCAAAGTTGGCCTAGGCCTCAGGCCCCCAGACCTACATGCAGCTTCCCTTCCTCCCGGATCTTCAGCCACTCCTTTATTTACGCTTGCCTTTCTTTTCTTGAACCTCTTTTTGTTCAAAATTCATTTCACTCCAATTACGACTTTGCCCGTCCACTAGATGTGACAGTGTTTGATAGTGAAAGCTGAGAAAGAAGGTGGCTTGCAACAAGAAATATGTAATGGATAGCTTCTTTCTCTTGGGAGATTTGCTGTGTGAGGCCACCGTGTGCTTTAGCCCATCAGGCACTTTAAAATATTTTCCCCTGGGAGCCCAGAGATCTTTTCACTTCTTCTGAGAATCTGATTGCAGCCAGAGCAACAAATCTTCCATTTTTGCCTAAAGGCAATGAAATGATTACCTATATCCTTAATTTAAATTCCCACTGACAGCTCAGACACTGTTGCAGCTGGAGGGGGCGATCTGACCTTCACATCTATTGTCAGTGCAGAGACAGAGGGGAATTTTATTGACCAGAGAAGATAATGTGCATTAGGGAAGCCAAGCAAGGATGCTCTGACCTATCGGAATATAGTACAGGGTCAAAGGGCAGAGGATTAGAGCTCCGTCGCATCGTTAGTGTAAATGCCAATTGTGTCCCTTTGTGTGCTTTGCCAGGACTCTCAGCTGACCGCCTGTACCTTGGGGACTGACAAGAGAGCCTCTTTCAGCTGTTCTTTGCTTATCTATGGTACTGAGAAAAGCTTGCTGCCAGTCCCCTTGGGACTACCGCTTGACAAAAGGGAAAACAACACATTGCAAGATCATGAATCCCAGAAATTCCATCTGCATATTTCCAGAGCCTCTGGTACACTGGGTCACTCCTTAGTGGGGCAGTTTACTGTATTTGCCTTTAGAAATGAACCCTCAGAAATCACTCCGGGGAATGCCCAGTGAACAACTCTGCTTTTCCCCACTCCTGCTTCTGCTAAGTGTCTCAGAAAAGTGCCTCTCCAGAGACACTTGTTCCTGGTAATATCCAGCCCCAGTAATGCATGAGTCCTGGATGTTTTTGTTGTTTACTTCATTTCTCACATTCAATATACAGTAGAAACAGAGCAGGCTTTGGGGCCCAGTGTGAGTTCATCAGATGTCCTGGGAACTGACTCTCCTAGGGTCTGCCTTTCTCTACTGCAGGGACACAGCACTGTTCTTTCTACATGGCAAGCACTCTCCTAGGTGCTTTACACACATTTTCTCATTAGGTAGGTATTACTAGTATCCCCCCTTGACAAATAAAGAAACTGTGGTGCAAAAACTAAGTAACTTCCCCAGGATGATACAGGCAGCAAGTGTAGGAAATGTGATGTGAACCCAAAGCTTTTGAGCTTTTGACTCCAAAGCTCAGGTCCTTAGTCCCTGAATTTTTCACCAGGACTTTCTCTTTCCCTACAGTAGACACTCTTGATATTCCACCAGATCCACATGAGCCAGCAGTGCATACTCCCTCAGTACAGTCAGTATTGACCCTTGACAGCTCATGGCCTCCTCTTCTACCTTGGAAGTTGTTTCTCACCCCACTGCCCCATTACCTCTTTATTTCTGGAGTAGCTCAGTCACTAACTGACCAACTTGAGGTACAAAAGGCTGGTTCCCTTACCACAAGCATGACCAACTCTGAGGAGCAATGCTTGCTCCAGAGTTCTCTGTGAGATCAGGCAAAAGCTGGACCCCAGTGGAGACCACATCCTTACTTAGCTTAATTTCTTGTCCTAGCCTACTTTCCTCACCTGCCCCCACAATGCACACTCATACTTTTTTTTTGAAACTAATTTCTTAATAAATAGGTTGAATGAAAATCCCCATCTCAGGCTCTTCTTCTATGGAAGCAAAACTCAAATACTTCCCATCACTCTTGCCACCCCTCTGTATTGGCTTCATCCGCAGACCAATTCTTCCCATATGCCATCAACATGGCACTAGTAGTTCCAGACCTAGATGGTGTCCTTGCACACAGAGCTCCTTTCTCACCTCACATTTTGGCAATCCTTTAAGATAAGCTCTCAGTGGTCAGTCTGGGCCCCATGCCAGTGTGCTGGGGTGAAATGGACCTATGTGATTGCCAGTTGCACATGGAGGGAGACAATATCAACAGAGATGGAGGGTGCTGAGATGCCGGCGGGAAGTAGCTCATGGGGCCAAGAAGATTGACAGAACGGTCTGAGGTTTCTTTTAAGCTTTGCTGGCATGTCACTGTCATCACAGGATCGAGAAACCTTGCATTCACACGTCCTATCATACTGGAGCTAGGAAAACTGTCACCATGGTTAGATGGTGTGGCTCCTGGTAAACATGGGGCCAGGGTTCGCTGGGTGAGAGGCAGAGGGAAATAAAAGGGAAAAGAGTGGAGATCCAGGAGATAACAGACACCCATCCAGGTCTGGGTCTGTATGGGCAAATGGGCAACTGGATGGGAGATAATAAAACCTGTTTTGCATAATTCTCTGGATTCCATGTATGTTTGTAATTGGCTGTTGAAAATAAGCTTTTCTTCTGATAATCAATGGTAGCTGTAACTTTCCAGATATTGTAGAGATTAACAGCACATTGAGTCTCCCAACAACTCTGGAAGGTAGATGGTATTAGCCCCAATACAGACAAGAGAAGAGTGGCTTCTCAAAATTACACAGCAAATCTGAACCCAAGCCAAGATGCCAGCTTCCTGTCTTTGGTACTTCGTGAGCTAGCAGATGGTGGTTTTGTATTTGCTAGGCAGAGGCTGGGGAGCTTTATAAGCTAGAGGAGAGTCTGAGTCATAAACAAAGGAATGAAGGTCAAAGTTTTCCCTTCCCCATTTCTGATGAGCCAGTCTGGGATACATCTACAACTACTGGCCACTAATGACTACTGAAGTAAAACATAGGTTATGGGCACTATAGTTACAATTTTATCTATTAGGGGCTCAGCATGGAGCCAGAGCCAGGGCTTGGCTGGTTTCAGACAGGCCAGATTGTGAGGCCAAGATCCTGAGCATACACCCACTGGGGAGGCTCAGACAACTTGGGCAGATTTTCAGGATAGTACGGAGGAAGGTCTAGACTGACAGGTTGTGCCCAGCAGGAGGAAGGTACAGTCACACAGGTGTTATGTGGAATTTGGCTGAGATAGGTGGTGATTGTTATCACAGTGGTCCAGCAAGGATCTTCAGTGATGATAGGAGTATTAGGGAAAACCATGAACAGGTAGCAATCAGAGCAAATAAGGGTCTGGCGCCAGAATTTTAATTCACTGAAGGCCTAAAGAAGGGGAAGCAGAACTTTACTTGCTGGAATGAAGCTCCAATTCTTAAGTTTATTGCGGCTGGCCACGGGCCACTGTGAATGCCCAGGGGACAAGATTGGTCATCAACAGATGTTTGAAAGGAAGCCAGAGAAAAGGTCCTGGGATTCCCTTGGAGAACCCAAGATTTTGGAGGGATTGGATGGTGTCTTCATTTATTCAGGTTGTTATAACAAAATAATATCAACAACAAGACTTATAAACAATAGAATGGGTAACTTATAAACAACAGAAATTTATTGTTCACAGTCCTGGAGGCTGGAAAGTTTAAGATCAAGGTGTCAACAGATTCGGTTTCTAGTGAGGACTTGCTCTCTGCTTTGCAGATGGCACTATCACACTGCAATCCTTATACGGTGAAAGGAGCAAACAAGCTCCTTGGGGCCTCTTGTATAAGGGCACTAATCCTATTCACGAGGGCTCTGCCCTCATCACCTAATCACCTCTCAAAAGTCCCACCTCTTAATACTGTTGGGGATTAGATTTCAGCATGTGAATTTTTGGAGGAGACAAACATGTAGACTGTGGCAGAAGGCCTGTGTGAATCAGTGGGTGTAAAAGCAAGACGTTTCGTGTATTAAAGTTATTAACACTTCGTTTTAACCTATAGCTGAAGAGGTCTAGGGACACAACAGTTACTATGGCTGAGTAACACATCATCCTAAGACTTAGTAGCAGAAAACAAACACTTTATTTTGCTTACGCTTCCCATGGGTCAAGAATTCAAAGAGGATACAGAAAAGACAGCTTTCTTCTGCACTGTGATGTCTGGGGCCTCAGCTAGCAAGACTCAAAGGCTAATGGTGACCTGGTGGCTGGGACTGAAATCATCTGGAGGTGTCTTCACTCACATGTTTGGTTGTCCATGTTGGCTGTCATAAAGGGCAAGAAAGACCCAGGAAAATCTGCCATCTGCAGAACACATAGAGGGTTTCAGAGTGTGCCAACATGGAGCTACAGTCCTCACTTGCAGAGGGCACGAAGTTGGGGGTAGATTAGTAGTATGCATTTTTCAGACTCAAAATCGCTTTTTGAGTCTGCTGCAGCCACATGCCAAAACCTGACAGATAAACTTATTTATTATCTTTCTGGGGCTCCCACCTTTTCTCAAGTCCACTTGGTGGCAGCCTCCAATTCAAGCAGAACATGGTCTGAATAGTTTGGGAAATAGTTATGAAAATGGGTGTGAAAATTATGATGACTAGGTCAAAGAATGTTGTTGCTGGAAAGGATTTTGGCAGCTATCTAAATCAGTAATGTTTAACAATTAATAAATGATCTTAACCTCTTTTATTCAAACAAAACATAAGGTCAATGACAGATATTTAGACAGAGAAAAACACAGCTGATCTGATGAGAGCAGAGATGGAGGTCCACAGTGTTCACCTACTCAGCTGCTCCTTGGACACCTGTGTGGAACCCTAATGGCTCTATCCCATGATGAGGACATTAAATCCCAGAGAGATGAAATGAATCACCCAAGGTCACCTGGCAGATTTTCGATGAAGACAAGACATTCCATGCTCATGGATAGGAAGAATCAGTATCGTGAAAATGGCCATACTTCCTAAAGTAATTTATAGATTCAATGCTATCTCCATCAAGCTACCACTGACTTTCTTCAAAGAATTAGAAAAAAACACTTTAAATTTCATATGGAACCAAAAAAGAGCCCATGTAGCCAAGACAATTCTAAGCAAAAAGAACAAAGCTGGAGGCATCATGCTACCTGACTTCAAACTATACTACAAGGCTACAGTAACCAAAACAGCATGGTACTGGTACCAAAACAGATATATAGGCCAATGGAACAGAACAGAGGCCTCAGAAATAATGCCACACATCTACAACCATCTGATCTTTGACAAACGTGACAAAAACAAGCAATGGCGAAAAGATTCCCTATTTAATAAATGGTGTTGAGAAAACTGGCTAACCATATGCAGAAAACTGAAACTGGACCCTTTCCTTACACCTTATACAAAAGTTAACTCAAGATGGATTAAAGAGTTAAATGTAAGACCTAAAACCATAAAAACCCTAGAAGAAAACCTAGGCAATATCATTCAGGACATAGGCATGGTCAAAGACTTCATGACTAAAACACCAAAAGCAATGGCGACAAAAGCCAAAATTGGCAAATGAGATCTAAGTAAACTAAAGAGCTTTTGCACAGCAAAAGAAACTATCATCAGAGTGAACAGGGATCCTACAGAATGGGAGAAAATTTTTGCAATCTATCCATCTGACAAAGGGCTAATATTCAGAATCTACAAATAACTTAAACATATTTACAACAAAAAAACAATTACCCCATCAAAAAGTGGGCAAATGATATGAACAAACACTTCTCAAAAGAAGACATTTATGCCACCAACAAACATGAAAAAACAGCTCATCATCACTGCTCATTAGAGAAATGCAAATCAAAACAACGAGATATCCTCTCACACCAGTTAGAATGGCGACCATTAAAAAGTCAGGAAACAACAGATGCTGGAGAGGATGTGGAGAAATAGGAACACTTTGACACTGTTGGTGGGAGTGTAAATTGGTTCAACCATTGTGGAAGACACTGTGGCAATTCCTCAAGAATCTAGCACCAGAAATACCATTTGACCCAGCAATCCCATTACTAGGTATATACTTAAAGGATTATAAATCAATCTACTATAAAGACACATGCACACGTGTGTTTATTGCAGGACTGTTCACAATAGCAAAGACTTGGAATCAACCCAAATGCCCATCAGTGATAGACTGGATAAAGAAAACATGGCACATATATACCATGGAATACTATGAGGCCATAAAAAAGGATGAGTTCATGTCTTTTGCAGAGACATGGATGAAGCTGGAAACCATCATTCTCAGAAAACTAACACAAGAATAGAAAACCAAACACCACATGTTCTCACTCGTAAGTGAGAGGTGAACAATGAGAACACATGGACACAGGGAGGGGAACATCACACACCAGGGCCTGTTGAGAGGTGGGGTGTTAGGGGAGGGATAGCATTAAGAGAAACACCTAATGTAGATGACGGGTTAATGGGTGCAGAAAACCATCATGGCACATGTACACCTATGATACAAACCTGCATATTCTGCACAAGTATTCTAGAACTTAAAGTATTAAAAAAAAAATTTAGGGTGAGAAGAGCCTGCTATAGAAGAGTCAGGTATTAGATAAGAAATTATATGTATCTTAGGCTTTATATTGTTTCCTTAACATTGACGATATGCTATTAATTATTAAGAGATGCAAGTTAAACAAAAAGAATGAAACTCAGGATTCTAACTCTCAGACTAGGGCTGTTTCTAATTTTTAAATGAATACTTTTAATATATATTACATAAGTAGCATTTTCATTTTAGAAGATTTTAAAGATACAGACATGTACAAGAAAATAGAAATCATTCTTAATCCCATCATGAAGGAATAGCCATTTTTAACATTTTAGCATATGCCTTTCCAGCCTTTTTATCTTTGTATATACACATAGGAACCAAACACAAACATTGTTCTACAACTTGATTTTTTCTCTTCATAATTTCATATGAGTATTTCCCATGTCATTAATTTTTTATAACATCATTTTAATGGTTTCATAGCAGTCAATCCTAAGGCAGTGCCATGATTTATTTATCAGTTCTCCTGTTATAAGATATTCTATCTATTTCTTCAATTTCTTCCTTTTTGCAACTATAAAGTAAATTGTGACCAACACCTTTGCAGATACATCACACACATCTGGGTTAATTTGATTATGACACATTCCTGGGAGTGGATTTCTGGCTGAAAATGTACAAACATTTTTTAAAGTTTTTTGAAACCTTCTGCCAAATTGGCTGGGATGCCTTCTCTATAGCACCAGGGTGCTTCTTCCTAAAAGGCCACTCTGCGTTGTGTGGTACAGATGTTCACCCTTGGGAAGAATGATATTCCTTGTTTTTAGTTCTCTTTACAAGATACAACCATAGCAACATAGAATTGGAAGGAACTTCAGAAGCTAGAAGCTAGATGGACCATCTCTCTCTCTATTCTAACTAGTAGAATTTAACCTGAGAGTGGGGAAAGTGGGGAGAAAATTAGCAACAGGAAAATTTTTAAATGACACCATTCCAGGGTCATTTACAAAGGTAACATGATTTACCATTGCTCTAGTTTGAATATTTGACCCTCCAAACCTCACGTTGAAATTTGATCTTCAATACTGGAGGTGGGGCCTAATGGTAGGGGTTTAGGTCATGAAGGAGAATCCCTCATTAATGACTTGATTCTGTCCTCACAGTAATGAGTGAGTTCTCGCTCTGTTGGCTCCTAAGAGAGTCCCCTTGAGAACTGGTTGTCAAAAAGAACCTGGCACCTTTCCCCTCTCTCTTGCTTCCTCTCTTGCCATGTAATTTGCACACACTGGCTCCCCCTTGCCTTCTGCCATGAGTGGAGGTTTCCCGAGGCCCTCACCAGAAGCTGAAGATGGTGCCATGCCTCTTGTACAATCTGCAGAATTTGGAACCAAATCGACTTCTTTTCCTTATAAATTATACAGCCTCAGGCATTTCCTTAAAGCAACACAAATAGAATAACATATTTATAATGAGATAAGAATCAGGATTTCTTGCTTTAGCCTTAGTTGGTATTTAGGTGTATCTGGCTGTTTTCAAAGGACTGGTGGGGTGTGCCTGGCAGGAGTGTCTTCAATAGAGCATCTTAAGGAAACATAGTTGATTAAGGGAACTTGGAAGGAATGGAGGATTCTGAACACAAGGATTGTCTCCAGGCCTGTATGAGTTTCTTCTTCAAATCATCACAAATATTTTATTTCTTATTTTAGGGGCTTAAAATAACAGAAATGTATTCTTACATTTCTGGAGGCCATAGGTCCAAAGTGAGTTTTATGGAGGTAAAATCAAGATGTAGACATGGTTGGTTCATTGTGGAAGCTTCAGGGGATAATCAATGCTTTGGCTCTTCCAGGTTTTGGTGGCTGCCAGCGTTCTTTGACTTATGGTCACATCATTCCAGTTTTTGCCTCTATTGTCACAATACCTTTTCCTGTTCTGTATTCAAACCTCTCTGCCTCCCACTCATAAGGACACTTCTGATTACATTTGGGGCCCATTCAAATAATTCATAGTAATCTACCTGTGTCAAAAATACTCATTTTAATTATATCTAATCACTAGTCAGTTTTGTCATATAAGGTAGCATTCAAAAAGTTTGGCGATTAGTGGCCAGGCGTGGTGGCCCATGCTTATAATCCCAGCACATTGGGAGGTCGAGGGCGGCACATCACCTGAGGTTGGGAGTTCGTGACCAGCCTGACCAACACAGAGAAACCCCGTCTGTACTAAAAATACAAAAAATTAGCCTGGCGTGGTGGTGCATGTCTGTAATCCCAGCTACTCAGGAGGCTGAGGCAGGAGAATCGCTTGAACCCAGGAGGCGGAGGTTGTGGTGAGCCGAGTCCACGCCATCACACTCCAGCCTGGGCAACAAGAGCAAAATTCTGTCTAAAAAAAAAAAAAAAAAGTTTGGCGATTAGGGCCTGGATATCATTTTTTGGGTACCGCAAGGACCAAATGCAAAACTTTGCTAAATTTGGGGTCAAGGAAGTTGTGATAAGAATGTCAAGGGAAAAAAGCTATGTCTTTAAAGCCTAGATACCGGTAGACTGGGCTAAGCAACCAGGAGCAAAAACAGGGCAGCAGCAGTATTGGGAAACTTAGTATCAGTCACTGAAGTCATTATTCACAATATAAGCACCTTTGTCTCAAATATCAGTGCTCTTGGTCTTGGACTCAGCACTTAGCTTGGAAGACAGCAGTATAATCATGTGCTTAGCTTCCACCATTGTTATTACTATAGCAATCTGGAATAGAAAAGAAAGAAATTTTTTAAAATTTAGCCAAAAAGACTGAGAGCCTGCAGAGATTATAGCTATGCAAGCCATTTGAGGATTTGAAGACAGACTATATTGGTTCCTTTTCACTGCTATAACGAACTACCTAAGACTGGGTAATTTACAAAGAAAAAGGTTTAATTGATTCACAGTTTCACATGGCTGGGGAGGCCTCGGGAAACTTACAATCATGGCCAAAGGGAAGGAGAAGCAAGGCACATCTTACATAGTGGTAGGCGAGAGAGGGGGAAGGGAACTTCAATATCTTTGGCTCATTTTTTGTAGCATCCCTATTGAGCATAAATGTTCACCATTCCTTGAGTTTTTGGAAACAAGTTTACTGAATAAGGCATTTGATTAGATTATTATTTTCTTTTTTTCCTACTTCTACTTTTTGGTAAATAAAGTTTTACTGATACACAGCCATGCACATTCATTTACATATCTTCTATGGCTGCTTTCAATTACAACAGCAGGTTGAGTAGTTGGGGTAGTTATCATATGACCTACAAAGCCTAAGATATTAACTGTCTGGTTCTTTGCAGAAAAAGCTAGCTAATCCCTACTTTAGAGCCATGTGCTGTCTATGTTGCACCTTCTCCCCCTTCTCCTTCTCTTCTTCTTCTTCCTCTCCTTCCTCCCCCTTTTCCTTCCCTCCTCTTCCTTCTCCTCTTTCTTCTTCCCTTCCTTCTCCTTCTCCTCCTCCTTCTCCTCCTGCTTCTTCTTCTTCTTGATCTTCTTCTTCCCACCTTCTTTTTTGTCTTCTTCTCCTAATCCCTCCTGCTCCTCTTCTTTTTCATCTTCATCTCCATCTTTCTCTCCCTCTCCTTCTTCTTTAGCTTTCTCTCTCCATTCCTTCCTTGCTGACATCCTTTCTCTCTCTCTTTATCTTTCTCTTTTTTACAATCCTTTAAAAAGGTAAGAAGAAGTCTTAGCTCTAGGGCCATACAGAAGCTTCTGACTATAGTCTGCAGCCCCTGCTGTAATCTACAGCATTGATTCTAATTGTGTTATTTAAGACTGTTTTCATGCAATTAATATAAAACCCAGCCCAAAATAGCTTAAGCAAAGGGGAAAGGGGATATTATTGGCTCACATCAATAAAGAATCTGGAAGAATCTTTAATTTCAGGTGGAGCTCACCCCAGAGGTTTACAACTTTATCCCCAGGGGCTTCACATCTCTATGCTTCTCTCAGCTCTGCCCTCTTCAGTGAGTGGGCTTTGTCCTCACCTAGCTCCCTTCATTGCTGCAGAAATGGCTGTCATAGTTCCAACCACCACATCCTTTTACATATCATCCAAAGAAAACTCTCCCAATAGCTCCCTTGGAAAGTGAAAAGCCTTCTTTCTTAATGGCTTCCAGCAAATATCTCCCATTTTATTGGCTCATATTGAGTGAACTGCCCATCTCTGAACCAATAACTGTAGCCCAGAAATGGACTTCTCTTACTATCTTAAGATAATTTCACCTAAATATTTTGGGCTATGGAAAAAGACTGGTTGTCCCAATGGAAATATAGACTCCTATTTTACAAAGAGTGCTCCAGGGAGCAGTAACATCAGCATCACCAAAGAGAAATGCAGAGTCTCAGTTCCAACTCCATGCATACTGAACC
This sequence comes from Hylobates moloch, assembly GCF_009828535.3. Lineage (NCBI taxonomy): Eukaryota > Metazoa > Chordata > Mammalia > Primates > Hylobatidae > Hylobates > Hylobates moloch. The sequence goes on along the minus strand of NW_026652289.1, from coordinate 92,073,618 downwards.
AGAACATGTGTTTTCACAAGACCCCCAGGTGACTCATCTGCACATTCATGTTTGAGAAACACCGATTACTCTTACTAACAAAGGGAAACGGATGCTGAGCAGAAGCAACAGGTAACTACTACAGAATTTTCCTTGTGATGGTGTTAAATTGATTTTGACAGGATTTTCCATAGAGAAGATTACAAAACGATTTGAGCAGTTATCATTTATCAGTTTGAATGTTTTCGGTGACAAATAGGAAACCTCCAACTCAACAGTCTTAAAGAATAAGGAAAAAAAAATCTTACAAACAAAATGTTACTCAGTAGAGTAGCTCTCAGGCTTGCAAATTGTTTTTAAAATCTTTCCTTGAAGACTCCCAGTGGGCCTCTTCTCACATTTCATTGGCCAGGACTGGCATCCCTGCCCACTTCTAAGCCTGTTTCTACCAAAGGAAGTCTGCGTCATTTGTTTGGGCAATTCAGAATGTACCTGTGACTCGTGAGAAGAAGGAGAGGACACCCAACCAAATCTGGTCCCCATCAGAGAGGAAGAAGGGCCATTGATACCCAGGGACCAGCCGCAGTGTCTTTGGTATGATCGTGAAATTTCCTAAGATTGCTACTATTTATGCTAATAATTATTCTAGGATGCTTAATTTCTTTTTCATTGCCTGTTATTTTATAGCCCTACCTTAAAATAAATAACTTTATTTGTTTATGTATTTTTTAACATGAAGCAAGAAAAATTTTTAGTGAGAAAAGGAAAATAGGCAAACAGCAGGAAAGAGTTTTCGTATTTTGACTTCTGATTGAGTGTGACAAAAGGCAACATAAATAAAAAAGGTACTTGACAGAATCCTTTACAAAAGAGATCTTATTTGTTTTGTGTTTGGGCAGCACAGCCTCCTTTTCTGAGGTCTGCAGCTGGGGGTCAGACTGTCTGTATCTACCGCGATCACTAAAAGTTTTGGCATTGTGCTACTTAAGCCCCGGGGTACGCATTTAAATTGTCATATTTGGTCTGCCTCACGATGACATTCTTCTGCAAGCAAAGAAAAATAGAGTATGTGGTTGTCGTGAACGAATAAAACAAGGTACACTTGCCCGTCACACAAGGAAGCTGGGGGCTTCTTAACACTTAGACTTGTTTTCCTTCATTAGGCTAAATACCAAATTCATTCTCAGTTTCCTGAGAACAAGGCCCAGTGCTGGGGTGAATTAGAAGGCAGTTAATTATGCCCAACGCTGTGTCAATCCCCTATTGAAGATGTAAGTGCTTGCAAGGAAAGGGTGGACGATCCGGAGCCCCCCAGGGGCTGCAGCCTGTGAATGGATGGCCTCTCTTCAGGGCTCTGTTTAATAAGGGGGCTCTGCAGCAACCCTGGGCCCCCTGCCTCGTGACCCGCCACTCTGTTGTGGTAGGGGGCAGTGGGTGGTTTTGCGCTGGCTTTATTTGGTTGTTGAATGGATGGTTTCCTCATGATTTCCTTTGTTCCCATTTTATTAGCAATCTTCCTGTGCAGACGAGTTTTGGACAAGTGTGGATGCTGGAAGGATTTCTATTAGGGATTTCACAGGCTTCAAAATGGTCATGCTGGCACTTCACCAGTCTCCAGTAGGTTTTACCCTTAAGGCAGGGTTGTTTTTGCACATTCTTCTTGGATTTTACAACAGTAAGAGCATTTACCATAAATGAGGTTCACATAGCCGCCAAGCCCTGTGTCAGACCCTTTAAGTGCAGCTCATTCAGTGCTTTCAACCATCCTTTGCCATGGGTAATATTATTTTCATTTACTGATGAACAACTGAAGTTCAGAGAGGCTGTGACTTGCTCATGGTCACACAGCAAGTAGATGATAGATCTACAGGTAAAACACAACTTTAATTTATACTGAAGACTGTGCTCTTTAAGGCCCAAGGGTGAGAGGACCCTTGGTTTCTCCCTGTTATTTGGTTTTATTTATAACACATTTGCAGCCTCCTAAGAAAGAAAGGCATTGGAGGCAGAGCAGAGCCAGGATCAGAGGCTAAATGTTTGGAAATCACAGGCTCACAGACTGTCATTTGTGTGGTTGTACTAGTGAAAAACTAGGAAACAAGAACTTCCTTTGGTGCTCCAGGCCCTCAAATTATCATTTGGGGTGGGTCCCTGCTTCTCCAGGATGGATGCTTTTCTTTGTTTATTGCCGTATTCCCGGAACCTAAAAGTGCCTAGCAAATATACAAAAAGCACTGTATTAGTAAGGGTTCTCTAGAATTAACAGGATCTCTCTCTCTCTCTCTTTCTCTCTCTCCGTTTGTGTGTGATTGTCTGTGTACATGCACACACACACACACCACATATATATGAAGATATTTATTATAAGATATTGGCTCTTGAGACTATGGAGGCTGAGAAGTCTCATGATCTACAATCTACCTTCGGCAAGTTGGAGACTCAGGAGAACCAGCAGTACAGTTCAGAGGCCTGAGGTTCAGAAAGCTGATGGGATAGATTCCAGTCTACATCTGAAGGCCTGAGAAGCAGAAACACCGAGGGCAGGAGACGATGTCCCAACTCAAGCAGCTAGGCAGGGTTAATTTAATCTCCCCCCACCCTCCGCTCCTTTTGTTATTCTATTCAGGCCCTCAGCTGATTGGATGAAGCCCACTCACATTAGGGACGGCCATCTGTTGTACTCAGTCCACCATGTCAAATGCTCATCTTTCAAAAACACGCTCACACTGAGGGTAAGACACACCCAGAAACAGTATTTAACCAGTTATCTGGGCATCCCTTGAGCCAGTCAAGTTGACACATAAAATTAAACATCCCAAGCACCAAATGCATTTGAATGGATGGGGAGGAGTGGTGGGGGGTACAGTAAAGGAGAAGGTTCCACTTATTTCTTTATTTTTTAAAAAAATAACCAGAGCATATTATTTTTAATTTGAAGTTCAAATTTTAAATTATTGCTGTATGACATTGGACTAGTTACTAATCATCTCGGAGTTTTAAAGATAATAATATCTGTCGTGGTTTTATTGGGAGGATTGAATAAAATGAGACAAGGAATATAGAGTTTAGCACAATTTCTGAATGAGGTAGGATTTTGATAAATGATGCCTGTTGTCATCATCATCACAGTATTTTTGCTAATATTGGGAATAGTAATGTCAGGTCTCTTTCTAACAGAATGAGGGGCTTGGCTGCTAGACACTTGTGTTTTGTGACTCTCAGAAAAGGAGTTTCTTGTCACTTGCTCACATTGCTCTGCAGGAAATGGGCCTGGAATCCTGGCCATGGTGGGCAGGGTATCTATGGATTTCTATTTTCCACACCAACTGCATATTTCACAAGTCTGTTTCCTGGTGGTTGACTGCCCTCGCATTCTTGACCTACCAGAATCATCATCATTTCAAGAAACAAACATAGGAATATTCCCCTTCCAGGTAAGATAGAGCCTAACCAGCATTTTCCCCAAATGAGTATTTTAAAACTAGAGATTTGTATGGCTCATTTAGAACCATTTTACCAGAAAAGGCAGCCGCAGGGAAAATGACTTAAAAGGACATGTGAAAGATAGACTCAGCTTGTCTTCGTGGTAACAGAAATATTGCTATTATTAATATCATGCACTTAAAGAGTGCTGCTTTCCCAAGGAGCTCAAAGCATTGCACATATATTATCTTATTTCTCCTTGCCATATGCAAGGGAGGTAAAAGACAGAAATAGGCAATCTTCAAAAAAAAAAAAAAAGACACTTTACTGAAGTAGCTTTGGGTTGGACTGGAACCAGATCAAATCATCCCTGTCTGGTAGGGAGAGAGATAATGAATCATATTCCTGAGAGCGCCTGACCTCCTGTTGCACTTTGCTGAACGCTGGGGGAGGTACACCAGCAGGAGGTGAGAATGTCCTGAGTGAGAAACCTGCACCCGCACCTTGGGGAGAGACAGTATGCTGTGAATCTCCGGGCTTTTCAGCTGCCTTCAGAATTCGCAGCTGGTTTGGGGGTCCCACTTCCACCTGGAATTGCACACCTTTCTGAATGAGAGACTGAGGTCAGTGCCTGCCCTGTGGCATTTTGTTGATCTGACATCTTAGCTTCTGATCTTGGGTGTTCATGCAATTCTCCAGCTAAAGTCAGGAGTGTTCCCCATTACACAGAACCTCGCCCTCTAAAGGATATTGGATACATTTAGCATTAGGTAGTAGAAGAGGCACTGGATTGGGCTCTCCTGTTGCACCAGCGAGGGAAGATTCGACGCAGTGTCACACACCTAAGAAGCAGTCTGTGAGTTCAGGCATTTATTTCACAGTCTACACCCTTGGCCAGAATCTACTGCACACATGTCACACTCATGTTCACTTTGACTGAAATTTGACTCAACAGAGAGCTAGCAGTGAAGGGCTTCAAGCCCACATTAGATAAATCCTATGCTATGTCTGAATTGGAGCCTGATGGGGTCACCTTTCTCATTTATAGGTGATGGGAACTTCAGAGGAAGTGAGAGTCTTTGAGGACAAGAAGAACCACTCCAAAGGCTCCCTTGGGACTGTGCGGGGGAGAAAGCTTTACATGTCAGAATCTGACAGACTTGGACTTCCAATCCCAGATCCACGTGTACTTATCTGTAGGTTCTTGGAAAGTTCTTCAAACAGTCTGAGTGTCCACTTCCTCATCTGTAAAATTAGCATCGTAACCTATATGAGGTTGCGGTTTTGAGGCTTTAAGGCACATGACAGGTTATTCCTCATCAAGGGGAGCTCAGATAAGACTGTGGGAAACATATACTGGCTCAAGAAAATTTACCTTTCTGTTTTGCTTCCAGGTTTAGGTAGCTTAGAGCCCTCGGTGTTTCCAGGAATGGCAAAATTGAATACATTCCTCTGGGAAAACTCCAGGAAAATGCTGGCATTTCGCTACTATTTACTGTGAGAACATTTGTTCATTTGTTTAGTTGGTCAGTGAGAGAACAAATATTTAGTAAACTTGTTGGGCACTGGGCTAAATATTACAGGTAACATGATGGAAAAAGACCCAATCCCTGCCCTCAAGGAGTGGCAGCTGTTGTATTTGGTTGATTTTCCCTCAGTTGATGATATTAAAACCCCACGTGGCCTGAGTAGAGTTGCTGAAAGAGCAGTGAAAGAAAACAGCAAATGCTCCTCTGAGTTTACGTAGCCCTGGGAGTTGGCAATTCCAATCACAATTACAGTCTTTTCTGTCAAGGTTGACCTTTAAGGAGATTGCCTCAATTATAAAAGGTCAACATCTCCTGGTTCTGGCACAAGCAAGTCCTGAGCTCGGTAATAAAATATAGCCAAACAACCCCATGGAGTCTCTTACCTCTGCCATCCAGCAATGGCCTGTGGCTGTTAGACTTCTTTGGAACATAGTGGTCATGTAGCTGTCAGATGCAAGGTGTGTACTGGGAAATTTGTATTTACATCTTAATGTCAGTCAGCCTGTGGACTTTTAAATTAGCAATTCAAATTTTGCTTTTATAGCTAGTTAGTCATTATGCCCAAACGAATCAATTTCAAGGATTATGCCCTTCTCCATACAAAAGTTAAGGTATGAGTTAAGGCTACAGTATGTAACTTTTAGAGGACTCATTCCTCCAGGTATGAGGGCAAGTGGGCAAGAACATGCTGTATAAATTCCTGCTTTTCATCTTGCTGCCTTGACACTTCTGGATTCAAACTCCAAAAAGATAAATTACATCTTTTGATATAATCTGTAAGGATAATAGTGACTCTTGACCTCATTGTATTGCCCTGCTGTGAAGCTCTCCATTTGTGTGGACTACAAGACCCCATCTCTCCAGACCCAAAGAGTAGAAGACAGACCGGGTTGAATATTTTCTTCACAGGGACAAGACGAAGAAGAGTTCATAGAGAACAGTGAGCTGGGTCAGACTCATGGCGAGTCTGCGGAACTGACTTCCCACCTGCACAGTTTCTTCTGTGAACCAAACCCAGCTCTATCTTCACATCAATTCCAGAGAGTTGTCCTGTGTGTCACCAGACAGGAAAACTGGTTTATTCTTGGGCCAGTGGCACAAAATCAAGCTGGGGACTAATTTTTCTTGATTTTTAAAATTTTATTTTAATTAATTATTGATTTATTGATTGATATAGGGTCTGGCTCTGGAAGTGCAGTGGCATGATCTCAGCTCACTGCAACCACTGTCTTCTGGGCTCAAGCGATCCTCTCGCCTCAGCCTCCCAAGTAGCTGGGACTACAGGCACGTGCCACCACACCCAGCTAATTTTTTAAATTTTCTGTAGAGACAGGGTTTTGCCATGTTGCTCTGGCTGGTCTCAAACTCCTGATCTCAAGCAATCTGCCAGCCTTGGCCTCCCAAATTCCTGGGATTACAGGCGTGAGCCAGCGTGCCCAGCCCAATCTGAGAACTAATTTTAAAGCATCTTTTCACGTAGCATAGATTTCCTCATCAGGGGACTGGAATTTCCAGCTCTTGTGCCCTTGATATTTGAGTTGCTTTTTAAGCTCTGGTTTTCAGTCACTGGAAGATCTTTTGATAAAATACTATTATCGCACTTCTTTGCTTACTCTTAGAATAATGCTGATAGCAGGACACTTTCTGATACGGTGGTTAGACATTTGCATTGGCTTTTGGATAGTATGTCAGTTGTTAAAATTTGGACTTTTCATAACATAGAAAAGAGCTTCTCACCTCTGGGCCACAAGGTTTATGGATGAATTGAAATTTTTATAATTATATCCAAACAATTTTAAGTATATACATTTCTCTGGGGGAAAAGAGCTGATGTTCTTATCAGACACTCAAAGCAGTCAGTGACCTAGAAGAAATGAAAAACCACCAATCTAAACAAGGTTTCCTTAACTTCAGTAGCTGGTAGGCCACTCGGAGACATTAAAGGTCAATTATAACTGGAGACAGAAGTAGTAGGGAAGGTCCATCTGCAGTAAAGGAAGGTGATTCTCAGACCCCTAGAAAGTGTGAGTATTGTCATCATGGGCCTGGAGCCTGGTTCAGATGGAATGTATTTTGGTTTTTGTGCCTGTATTCTGGCTTCACAATATACATCATCCCGTTGCTCTGTGATGAGTTTTTTATGGAAACACCTTGTCCAGAGAAGCACCTTACTTATTTCAATTACACATTAATTATAATTTCATGGGCTTCTTATTGCCAAAAAATAGGAAAGCCTTGCCAATATGAATTGTATTTTATTCTGGCCAGGTGCAGTTTTACTTTTATGGTATCAGAGGAACACCATTTTTGTATGCAGTTTTCTGTGTAAATAGTAATGGAAAGTAAAAAGCACAAAGCCAATGAGGAGAACTGTTAGAACCTAAATCATACAAGAAAAGGGTATGGGGAAAAGAAATGATTCATAAAATGAAAGAGAAGCATTTAAACCCTTCCTCAGTAATAAGCTCAGAGAGATTAGAAAATATATTCACAAAACAAGATTTGAATGCCATAAAAAGACACTGAGAGAACAAGAAAAAAGAAAAAGCCTCTGCTGATTAACATACAATTGCCAAAAGTAACCAAAAAAATCAATAAAAGAATTAAAGTCTATGGTATTTCTCAGAAAATAGAAGAAAAAGACAGAAATGGGAAAAAATGCAAGAAAAGATAAGAGACATAGGGAAAGGAAACATCCAGGGAGTGCATATTGGATTAATAAGCTTCTTAGAAAGAAAGAATTAAGAAAACAAAAGGAAGAAAATAATCAACAAAAAAAGTAATTTTCTCAGAGCCGCAATATTGGCACCATCCAATGGAAAGGACTTACACAGTGCTGATTCCAAATAACAGAAATAAACCTTCTCTAGACATAGCCTTGTGAATTCAGAACACCAGGGATAAAGAGAAGACCTGTAAATCTTTCAGAAATTATTTTCCCAAATCCCTGCAAAGGAAAAAGAATGCAACTGGCATCAGTCTTTTCAAAAAGCAAGGTTGGAAGGTAGAAGACAATGAAGCAAGAAACTTCAAATTTGATGGAAAATTATACTCAAGCTCAAAGTTTATGTCCACTCAAGTGGGAGTTCAGAATAGAAAGCCTTTTAGACAGTAAGTATTTAGAAAATGTACATCTCATTACTGATAAGTTTGAAATATCAGGTTGAGAAAAGTGGAGGAAAAGGGGCAGCTGAGCGGCTGCCAGAGAGAGTTGCCAAAATTAGGCCATGGCTTTAGACCCGTGGGACACCACTCCCACCTCCATTGAAGGCTGAACATGCAGTTTGTCTCACGGTTGCTACTGGGCCTGGGCACTAGGCACCCTAATACCACTGTCTTGGGGTCTACAGAAATTCATCACTCTGGCCACTGCCGCCAACCCTACCATCCAGACTTAACACTTAATGACGCCCACTTCTTTTTAGTTCTTAATTTAAAGTCTTGAGTAGTAAAATTTGATAGGCAAATTCTAGGTAACTTGTTCATGGCCTAGATGGAAAGGATATCAGGGAAGTAGACTGGGGCATTTTGAGCTTTCAATAGAGGAACTTGGGCTTTGACTCCAAAAGACACACCCTGTGGAAAATTCCCCTACATGGAGAGTTTAGGTTCTGAGTATAAAAATATTTACGAATGTCTTTGCAAGATAGCTTAGACATGTTTGGTGATATGTTCAAGGCAAAAGCACAGACTGAAATGAAAAAAAAATTAGAAACTGCAAGGAAAACAAAAGAAGGAAAGTAATGGTCCAACCGTGAAGCAAAGTCAAATGTAATTTGATTTTATAGAATTAATTGAGTATAATGGGAAAACACGCTTTTAGCTTTGATGCTAGAAAATTTTCCTACCAATGACTCAAGGATCCCAAGGTGAGACCTACAAAGAAGAGGTAATCCTGACATGCTGTTCAAATACAGGAATGAACAGCATTTGCATGATCATGATAATGTAAACAGGTTTTTATTTTTGTTTCCAATGTTTTCTTTTTTTCTTTTTTTGAGATGGAGTCTCGCTCTGTAGCCCAGGCTGGAGTGCAGTGGCGCGATTTCGGCTCACTGCAAGCTCCGCCTCCCGGGTTCACGCCATTCTCCTGCCTCAGCCTCCGGAGTAGCTGGGACTACAGGCGCCCGCTACCGCGCCCGGCTAATTTTTTGTATTTTTTTTTTTTTTTAGTAGAGACGGGGTTTCACAGTGTTAGCCAGGATGGTCTCGATCTCCTGACCTCGTGATCCATCCGCCTCGGCCTCCCAAAGTGCTGGGATTACAGGCATAAGCCACCGCGCCCGGCCCGTTTCCAATGTTTTCTATCAGTTTACACAAAGTACATTTGCTTGTGATTGCAGGACATAATGTAAACAACTTTCGTAATGCTAATGGATGGGTGACAGGGAGGCATGTAGAGGGTGGAAGGAGAAAAGGTAGAGGAAAACGTAGGATACAAATATATTCATCCTACATTTAAGCCTACATTTCCATAGAGTTGATTTTTTGTTTCGATTTGTTTTCTATTTTGGTGTTGGTACTGCCTGAATTTCAGTTTTAGAAGATATCAGCAAAGATCTGCAACAGAAAACTATATTTTCAAACTAAGCTCCTTATTTTGACAGAAGTTGTTGAGTTCGAAACTAATTATTGTCTGTAGATCAATGGATTGCATAAATGGCAAATCAACCTTGACAAGATGGAAGAAATACAATCATTAGTGAAGTCCTAACAATGCGGAAGAATTGACTGTGAATTTAGGTCAGTTTGTCTGCCTCGAAACACTTTTACTCTATACTATTTCATACTTGACGAGTCCTTACTGTGTGCTTGACATATTTTGTAATTGTTTTGTAGGCAATTTGGAATCGCCAGTATAAAAAAATGTATTTATTTAAGACATGTGAATGTGTAGAATATGGACAGCATAGTTAACTAGAAGTTTCAACATAGTACAGGAAACAAGGGCATAAGTATAGTAAGATTTTGGAATAGTACCAGTGGTTAGAATATGGGGGTTGAATGTGCAGGGAGGAGAAGAAGTCTGCTAAAGTATGAGAGTGCAGCAGCGCTGTGTTTCCAGAAGACAAGAAAATCTAGATCTGGAGTCAGTGTTTCACAGTTCCTTCACAGTAGGGACTTCAGATTTGGCAGGCAATGTAACGGGCCCAAGAAGGGGACCTCCTTATGCATACAGGGTGGTACCTGCCTTTTTTTTTTTTTTTTTTTTTTTTGAGATGGAGTCTCGCTCTGTCGCCCAGGCTAGAGTGCAGTGGCACGATCTCGGCTCACTGCAAGCTCCGCCTCCTGGGTTCAAGCCATTCTCCTGCCTCAGCCTCCCGAGTAGCTAGGACTACAGGTGCCTGCCACCACCCCCTGCCAATTTTTTATATTTTTAGTAGAGATGGGTTTTCACCGTGTTAGCCAGGGTGGTCTCGATCTCCTGACCTCATGATCCACCCGCCTCGGCCTCCCAAAGTGCTGGGATTACAGGCGTGAGCCACCGCGCCCGGCCGTACCTGCCTTTTTAATCATCAAAAACTCGACTTCCAACAGACTGGGTTTTGGGGTTGCTTCCTCATTTCCATGGATCATTCCTTGTGGCTGTAAGAAAGATACAGCAGCATAGGCATATTTTATTTCCTTGGAAGTTAGTAGATTTGTCCTCTTTTGTGGGGTGTCTTGTATATTCAACAGGGTGAGAGACTTAGGGAGAACTCTAGGTTTGCCTGGTAAGGAATTTACTCTTCTTGCCAACTACAAAGCACAAAAGAATCCAGTTTCTATAAGCTTCCCAGGAGACACATGCTATGAGTAAGATGCTTTCTAGTACTCCAAATTTTTCCTAATGCTTCCTCTTTACTTCAATGTTAGATTCATAATTCTTTTTTAAAATTATTATTATTATTATTATTTGAGACAGGGTCTTGCTCTGTTGTCCAGGCTGGAGCGCAGTGGCACAATCCCAGCTCACTGCAACCTCTGCCTCCTGGGTTCAAGTGACTGTCGTGCCTCAGCCTCCTGAGTAGTTGGGATTACAGGCGTGTGCCACCATGCCTGGCTAATTTTTATATTTTTAGTAGAGACAGGGTTTCTTCATGTTGGCCAGGCTAGTCTTGAACTCCTGGCCTCAAGTGATCTGCCTGCCTTGGCCTCCCAAAGTGCTGGGATTACAGGAGTGAGCCACTGTGCACGGCCATAGGTTCAGGATTCTTAACCATTTTTGTAAATATTTGAGAAGAAGCTCTGAAGACAAATACTAAGCTTGATGGATAGTTCCAGTGCCTCCAGCTTTAATCCTGTTGCATTCAGGTGAACACACATTCCCTTGGTCGTGAGTTAGGCAGCCATACCCAAAAACAGTCAGGCTAATTTCACACACTCACTCCTGGTCATAATTTTAGTCATCAAAAGACTGTCCTTTATGTTTTTCAAGATTCTTTCTGAAACCTTTGACGAATCATGCCTCTTAGTTTCTGTTGTTAATGTGGGATAGGTCAAAACATTTGCCCATTCTTATTTGTGAGAAAGGTCATGACTATTACTACTTCTCACCGTACCCTTGACCTCCACCCTATCTGGCCCTTTTTAATCATAGTGTTCATGACTTGCCAAGAACAGAGTTCTTGGGCTGTCTAAACGGAACTCTTGATCTTTCTCTTCACTGTTCCTTCATCTGTATTCTTCTGCTCATGAAGACATCTTCATCTTTCCAAATGCTGATGCTGGGAACTTGGAGCAATCCTTGATCTCTATTTTTTCATCACTCACTCTATACAATCTCTTCCAAGTTCTATAGATTTTATTTTGAGTCCATCCACTATCTAAGTTTATATTCCCTCGAGACTAAGCCACCTACATCTCTTTCCTAAACACCAAAAATAGCCTCACTAGTTTCTTGCTTTCTTTCTTGGACCTTGGAGTCTATTCTGCACATGATTGTTAGAGTAATCTTTTTTAGAAAAAACAAACAACAACCCACACAGTTGTCATCCTGTCACTGTTGAGCTTAAAATCTTTCAGTTGGCAGTCAGTATACTTAAAGTACAAATTTCTTGACATGGTTTGCAGTAGTTTTTGATATGGGCCTTGCCTCCATCTCCAACCTCATCTTGGCCTGTTCTCCTCCTGACCCCCAGCCCTTTGCTCATTATCAGCCTCCTTCCATTTAGTTGAATGTGGCCAAACTCTTTCTCACTTTGAGGCCACCACACACCTAAAAAGTTCTTTCTCTTGGTCTTCACCCGGATTACTCCTTCCTGCCTTTCAAATCTTCCTTTCATTACCACTTCCTTAAAAACGCTCCCTGTGATTTCCAAGGTATATAAGATCCTCTGGTCATACTACTTGCACCATAGAATTTATCACAATTTGAACTGACAAGTTATTGTATGTGCATGTATGTGTATTTGTCTAACATCTATCTTCCCAGTCAAGCATGTGTTCCATACAAGAGGGGACTTTATCTCATTCATTTTTCTATTCCCAACAGAATACCTAGCATGTGGCAACTGCAAAAAAAATCGTTGAGTGTTTGAGTGAATGGAGCTTAGCCCACTGAGGGCCAATTACTGTATCATTAGAGTCCTCAAACATGTGGTCCTGAGTTTTGAGTACTCAACTGAGGAGCCACATAAAAATTTGAGGTTCGATTTGACATTAGTGAGGATGAGGGCAAACCCTGCTACAAACATGCAGAAAAGAAGGGACATGGGCCAATGGGATTGGGGAAAGGCAGAAGTAAGAAAGGATAAAGCAGAGGCCAGGCTAGACTTGGATTTGTCACATCTGTGAACAGCTGCTTGCCTTTAGAGCTGTGTTCTTCTATAAAACTATAGCGTGAGTCACGTATATGACTTTATATTTTCTAACAGCCACATTATACAACAAAAAAACTAATGAAATTGATTTTAATAAATTATTTTAATTTATTCAATATTATAAACGATTACTATTTCAACATGTAATCAATGTAGAAAATTAACCAGATATTTTACATTCTTTTTTCATATAAGTCTTTGAGATCTGCTCTTACTTTATACCCACAGCCCATCTCAGTTTAGATCAGCCATATGTCAAGCACTCAATAATCACAATTGGCAGGCTGATGACTACCATAATGGACAGAGCAGGCTGATAGGTTCTTTCTTATATTAGTCTACTTGGTTGCTATGACAAAATACCATAGACTGGGTGGCTTAAGCAACAGACAATTGTTCTCACAGTTATGGAGGCTGGGTAGCACATGATGAGGGTACCAGTATGGGTGAATTCTTGGTAGGGGCCCGCCTCCTGACGTGCAGACTGCCCCGTCTAGTTGTGACCTGGCATGGCAGAAAGAGAGAGAGAACTCTGGTGCCTTCCTCTTCTTATAAGGACATTAATCCCATCATGGGGGCCCCATCCTTGTGACCTCATCTAAACCTAATTACTTCCAACTACCTTCACATTCAGGATTAGGGCTTCAACATAGGAATTTGGACATTTGGTCCATAACTTCTGAAAGGTTTATTGGCACTGACCATGAGTTTGCCCTGATTTTCTCCTAGTGGGATATTATCATTCAGGTAGGATATGATTCCTTGAGTGGCAAATTCCAAGCAACTTTAATTCTCCTCCAGGCTGAGGGTGGTGTGTAAAGCTGACATGTAAAAGAGGAAGCTTTTGTGTGGCTCCAGATCAAAGAACTACAATGGAATGTTCAGGAGGCAGATTGTACTTAGAAGTTTAAACAATCGGAACTTTCAGGAAACAAATGAGATACTCTCTTGCACTTCTTGTCATTAGAAGAGCCAAGTAGCAGCTGATGTCCACTTGGGCCAGGATTCGATAATTCAATGAAGATTTCTATCAGACAATCCCTGAAGTCCCTTTGAATCATGAGGTTCTATAATTTAATTAAACTTGAAACTTTCCTCCAACAAAACATACTATTTTTCTTCCTTTTCTTGACCTTCATTTAGAAAGCATTTTATTTCCAGAGCAAACAAGTTTTCATCTATAGCTACACATACATAGAGAACTGGAGAACCTAGGCAACTACTCTCATAATTTTCGAGAAAAAATAGTGAAAACATTTGAGGCAAGGGATATCCTTTAACCACATGTTTTCAGATTGCAGTTTGTTAGTATGAACTAAACCTACATGAGTTTTTTCCCTCCATAGCATGTTAGACTCACTTATAATCTGTATAATGTATGTTAGAGATGGCAGCTTATTATAATTTTTATTACTACTTTTTTTTTTTTTTAGAGACATGGTCTCACTCTGTTGCCCAGGCTGCAGTGCAGTGGCACAAACAGCTCACTGCAGCCTCAAACTCCTGGGCTCAAGCAATCCTCCCACCTCAGCCTCCTGAGTAGTTAGGACTGCAGGCCCTCGCCACCACACCCAGCTAAGCAGCTTGTTTTTAAAATGAAATTACAGTTACATAATTGTATATGAAATTATACAATATTCACAAATAGACCAATTTTCTATACTGCATAACGCAGTCAACCTGGTAAATACTGACTTACTATACCAACTTCTCATATTGCTAAATCTGTGCATTTTACTTCCTGTTTGTTGCTAGGAATGGCTTTGTGAGGTCTAAGCCTGTTTGATGCTAAGCTCTTGCCTTCCTAATTCTGAGAAGATAGAACTCAGTCTAGCTAGACAAATAGGAATTCTCCTGCTTTTAACCCGGGAGACAAAATATTAACTTTTTTTTGAAAATAGAAGAATACAAAGAAGTTGATGATATGAACAAGAGTGAATTTTGCAGTCGTAAGCACTCCATATTTTTAATTGCTTTTTTAAAGGACTAAGGGTCAAAGTTGTTTCTAGAAATCTGCAAATTTTCTTTTTTCTTTTTTTTTTTTTTGAGACAGAGTTTTGCTCTGTCGCCCAGGCTGGAGTGCAGTGGCCCAATCTCAGCTCACTGCAAGCTTCACTTCCCGTGTTCACGCCATTGTCCTGCCTCAGCCTCCCGAGTAGCTGGGACTATAGGCACCCGCCACCACTCCTTGCTAATTTTTTGTATTTTTTAGTAGAGACGGGGTTTCACTGTGTTAGCCAGGATGGTCTCGATCTCCTGACCTCGTGATCCACCTGCCTTGGCCTCCCAAAGTGCTGGGATTATAGGCCTGAGCCACCGCGCCCGGCCAAATTTTCTATATTTTTTTGTGATTATTTTCAGTGTGCAAGTGTTTCCTGTAATTGTATAGAGTCTGTTATTAACTCTATCAACTCAGATACATTCACCATGTGTTCCTCAATCCTTATGCCCTGACTCCTGCCCCATATACACACACTGCCCGCCCCCCCCCCCCACATACAGGTGTGTCCTCCCGTGTGCACACATATTCACATATACAAAAATATGCAGCAATAGGAGTGTACTCTGTTAATTCAGAAAATTTGCTCTCTCTGTTCTCAGGTGAGGTAACAGAATGCCTTTGGTTCTTTTTATATCTTCCTAGGTTCTTTGTATCATATCAGTTACCAGAGTCCTCTAAGACTAAGTTCAAAACCTTTAGCTCTATGCCCAAAGAGTAGTTTACAGCCGTGGAAGAATCTATCCTTGTCTTATTTAGAAAGGATTTCTCTCAGATGAAAATGGAAGGCTCTTTCTTTCTTTAACTTTATTGTTTAATACACTCACTCATGCATGCAAGCATTGATTCATCCAGTAAATGTTATTTCTGCATACCTACTTTATGCCAGCCTATGAGAGTAAACCCCATTCTGTGTCCTTACTTAGCTCACAAAGAAGCAAGGGATACATTCATCAAAACACTAACTTCACGACAACATGACCAATTAGGTAGTGGACAAGTGTGCGTGGTGTCAGGGGTGGGCGTGCTGAGGAGGGAGTGACGAGCTCTGCCTGACTCCCAGAAGAGATGGTATTTGAGCCAGGCCTTCAGGAATGCTGTGCACTTCTAGAACTTGGCAGAGGGTGAGGGGCTGCAGCCTAGGAGAGGGAACAAAGCAGGAAAGCACAGAGCATGTGTGGGGAGCGACAGGTGGCATGAAGTGACAGGAGTTGAACTCGAGGTTGCAAAAGCCAAGAGTGGGCAGGTTGTGAGGAGCATAAGGGCTGGGTCTGTCCTGAGAATTTGCCTACTTCTTTCTTGACCTTCAGAATATTTTTAAATTCTAAGTATAAATATGTAGATTAGAAAGTCTTCTGCAATGTTGGATTAGAAAATATGAGAAACAATCAGGATACATTTTGGTGGTGGTGGCCACAATAATGACGACCTCTTCCTCCTCCTCTTCCTCCTCCTCATCTTCCTCCTCCTCTTCCTCCTCTTCCTCCTTCTCTTTCCTCCTCTTCTTCTTCCCCTACTCCTTCTTCTTCTCCTCAATTATCTTCCTCCTCCTTGTCCTCCCTCTCCTGTTATAAAATAGTAGGAATGCATGATTTTGTAATAATTTTGCAAACAATAGTGCATAGAATGCTTGGACATGGGGAAATTTGGGTGCCACTCTGTACTAGTTTTCCATTCAGAAACAAGATGCAGTTATCTCATACACATAAAATGTTAATGAGCTGAGGCTCTGTGCCCACTGTGAACTACCCATGGCCTGGATCTGCTGTGGAGAACTCTGGAGATTGCTGGGTAGAATGTCAGAATTCAAGTGAACTCAAAGCCCTATTGTGACCAAATGACTCTTGGTATGAATAGGGATGTTCACACTCAGGCCTGTGACCACAGACAAAGTAGCCAGCCCACCATCCCTAGATGATTTTCCAGGCTTTGCACCCAGTGTGGCCATAGGCTTGTTTTCTCCTGGACTGAGCCTGAAGATCCTACGAGCAAGTAGGAAAACCTAATGTGAAAATATGTGCCTTGCATAGGTTGTGATGTTCAAAAAGTTACCACAATGGAAAATGACTAATTAACGTTGTTGATTCTGGAGAGCCATTACTTCGATCCTATGAGCCAAGACCATGTTAGTTTGCCAGGCAGGTTAGGCTAATCAGAGTTGGCCAGGATATTTTGTGCATGCAGACACAGCCTGGATCCCCACAATAAATAGTTTCTTGGCCTGATTTTTGATAAGCACTCCTTGTACATAGGGTTACTTCTGAACCTCCATTGTTGACCTAAGGAGCCCACTACTCTAGCCTCTAAAGGACCAGTGCAGCAGGCATCCAGCCTTGCAAGCTCACAGCCATAAACATTTTTCTGAGCTCACATAAGCCCATCCCAGAAACACCTTCATGCATTTCATAAAAGGACATAAAGAATCAATGAGTTGAATTTTGGCAAACCTAAGCTTCTTATACTTTAACTATTTTCTCTAAACTCTGTCTCAGCTTTCTTCATTCATCTATGACAATTCTTCATCTATCATCAGATTTCTCATTATTGATCCCCACTCCACCCCTACCACTCAGACAAGTTGGTTACTTTCTCTGTCTTTGCTCAGCCAACTTCTTTTTTCTTACCTAAATTTGTCTCCATTTAGCTCTTGTGGCTCTGGCTTATTTTTTGTATTCTCCATAACTCTTTCCCCAGTAACCTCTAGAAAACACAAATATCTTCCCTTTTTTAATTTGCATTTTAGTAAATATTTATTGAATGTATATTTTATGTCATTATTGTGTGCTGTGAAGAATATAAGGGCAAGTTAGGATATTTATCCTCAAAGAGCTTACATTTTAAAGAAAAAAACTAGTTAGATAGACAAGTATACCCTGAGGAAAAGGTGACTAACAGTGACTAGAGGGATGAGACCACAAAAGAAATTGCATTTGAACAGAGCTTTAGTGAATGTGAGTTATCTTTGATTTCTGGTTGTGTTTAGCACTTGCTGTATCTTGTACTATGGCATGTAATCACACCTAATGTGACCATCCTTTAAAACATACAATTTATTTCATGCCCAATTTTGTCAACTGTGGGTGGGATTGGTCTCCCTGGCAGAGAGTAAACTCCTTTAGTGCAAGCTCTGTCATCTTTTTTTCTTGTATTCCTCAGGCATACGTCCTGTGCTCCATTAGTCCTAGCTGGATCGTGGACATATTACCGTCATTACAAATATCAATAGTTTGTGATTACTTCAAACAATCTGAAGTTGAAGGACCCCAGATATCCTTTAAAACAGGATATGTTGTACAGAATTATAATAGTCAATGTGAATGCATTTCAAAATACTGCTGTCCTTCTTAAAGCTACTGTACCACTTGAGTCTGCCTAATGCCTGCAAAGGATCCTTTATAGAGGCCTCATTAGAAACATTGAGATCTTGGAACCTAAATTTAGAACTAAAGTAATCTGATGTTGATGGCCACATATCAACCTCTTCTAGAGCACAGTTAACTCTGCCATATGGTCTAGTGTAATCAAAGGGGAGGAGCCTTCACACCAAGCCAGTAGGGCCCACCTGGGAAATGTTGGCCTTTCATTTCTTTTTCCCCATGAACTTGGTATTTAAATAATACTTGTACTGTTACCTGGTGGAGGTTCATGGCCTCAGGAAACTTTGGCTCTTGAGTGATGATTTTCCCCAGGAGTTTTTACAGCCAATCTTCTTCCTTGTTGGAATTGCTGGGAAGTAGGGATCACCATTTGTGAGCAACCCAAAACATGAGGCAGTGACTTCACATTTGGGGTGTCAGAGTTGCCCATTAGTTTGCTGCTGGAAGCAGTATTCTTCTCAGGTGATTCCGTTCCTTTGTCACCTCCCTCAAACTTTAGAAGTCAGCAAAGCCAGAATATTGGTTTATCAGACATCAACATATGTTTATTCCTCCTGCCTCTCCCCCTTACCCAAGAAGACAGAATCGAGGGCTAGCCACTTGAATGTCTCTGTGTGGCATTGCTTTCAAGATTTCAGCTATCACTGTCATGCAGCAGTACCTTTTGGATCAGGAAAGCCTCGCTGTCTAAGGACCTGATTTTCTGGACTGCTAGCTTGTGTTCAAGGATGTTAGTTTCCCAAGCATGGCACTTAGCAGTTTTAGGAAACACTGATACAACTGTAGCAATTTTCCCCAATTTGTTCCTGACAAAGAAGTCTCTTCAAAATTGAGTTGGCTTCTTTTCTTTTATTCGAAAATGCTGGTAAACACAATTAGCTTCATTAACCTCAGTTTCTGTTTCATAACCGAAAATTAGCCTACAATCACTGGTTTGCTGGAAAGCACAGTTGTAATTAGTCTTTAACTGACTGATATGAAAAATCTGTCTCTTCTGTAATTTCTCTGACATCTCAGTGAATATGAAAACATGTCTGAACTCTCCCACATTGGCACTGGGGACAGGAGTAAAAATAAATCAGGGATTTAAATCAAGGATCTCAAGCTGAGACATGAAAACCGATATTCTTGTACGTAGAAATTGGAGACAAGGGGGCATTTGTTGGGGAGGTGATAAGCAGAAGGTAGAAACTATGAAGTCTATTCTCAGCACCATTTCTAACATGTCCAAAGGAGGTTACTGGGACACTGACATCTACAGGCAAAGTTAAATGATTGTCTGTAAAAATGGACTGGGAAAAAAGTACTTGCTCTCTTGGCACAGGTGAAAAATCACTATCTCAGCCCTTGAAATCAATTTTGTTGACGAGCTTTAACAACAATGCCTTTTTTGTGAGCAAGATAAGAAAGTCACATTTCCTGAGCAATCTTGACACTTGCGTTGTTCTCAGGCTAGCACTTAAAGATGGGACTTTTAGTTCTTGTGACCAGAAAAGCTGAGATCATGAGTTTAATCAAGAAACTCTGTGGTCATCGTTCCTCCAGTGGCTGGTACCCTGAGAGAAAATGTCCAGTGCAGGAAAGATGAGGATGTTCATTTTCTTTAGCTCAACTGATAATCTGCTAAGACAAAGGGAAGGTAATGTGAAGTAGTTCAACTAGGTGTTTGGGTCTGAGTTTAACAGAATGTGGCCTGGGGAACCAGGCTGTGACTGGCATCCATTTGGTGAAGTTCATAAATCTGGGTTAGTCACGAGTAGTCTTAGTCCATTCAGGCTGCTATAATAGAATATCATAGACTGGGGAGCTTATAAACAACATACATTCATTTCTCACAGTATTGGAGGCTGGGAAGTCTAAGATCAAGGCAGATTTGGTGTCTAGGGAGGGCCTGCTTCTTAGTTCCTGGATGGCAGTCTCCTTGCTCAGTCCTTGCTCTAATGTGGTGGAAGGGGTGAGGGAGCTCTCCGGGATCCCTTTTATAAGAGCGCTAACCCCAGTCATGAGGGCCCTGCCTTCTTGCTCCAACCACCTTTACAAAGGCCCCACCTCCTACTACTGTCACCTTGGGCTTAGGATTTCAACCCGTGAATTTTGAGGAGATGCAAGCATTCAACCTATAGCACTGAGGTGGCTAATTAAGCATATACACTGAAGTGTGCCCTTTCATACCGTTTGCTCTTAGAATGGCATAATAGAGATGAATATCTCAAGTATTAGAGTCCTTAACACAGACATAATTCCTTTCTTTGCCACTTCACCCCCCCACACACACACTGCTTTGTTCTAACTCTCACTAAAAGATTTTAATTTCCAAGTTGTTTATCTATAGACTTGGATGGTGCCCCCCGGCATGCACCCCCTCAAGTCCTCTGAACTGCCTCCCTGTCAGTGTGGACTCTGGTTCGAGGGCTGTGAAATTGAGTCAAGTTGTTCTGTCTCGGTGCCCAAACTGCAAATGAGAAATCTTATAATTCAAATTGAAGTTCTCCTGTGTCACTCCCTGCACCTCTTATCAAGCCTCATAATAGTGAAATAAAATAGTCACTAAATCGGAAAATAATCCACGGCAGTAAAGTAGCTTTTATTAGGCACCGAAGGCATTGCGTACAAATAAAATAATGAGAGAAGAAATTAATATTATTTCCTCTGTGCTTGTTGGAGAGAGTGGTGTGTGACACTTGACTGACTATCACATCTTTCTTATTCTCTTCAGCATTGTTTATATCAGAGGCTCTGTCTATGCAATAGCTAGGTTGGGAATAGCCATGCAGTGGGGCAAGATAACTGGATCTTATTATTTAGAGTCCCCTGATAGAAGTGTCTGATTTCTATTTTAAGAGAATTCTGTTTTAAGAATTCCCAGGAATATGCCATTTAGGAACAACTGTATTCCAAAGAATGACACTGAGCCTCTTACTTGGAGAAACATGTTTGTGCTTAGTTGTCCCCACTGTACTCCACTTTCTCTGGCCTTACAGCCATAGGCTTTCTCCATTTTATTTTCTGTTCACTTCAAACAAGCATTGCCTATCCTACACGGAGAAGAAAGAGTTTGGGGGTGGTTATTCTGACAAGACATCCAGGGATAGAGAAGCTGTTTTCCCCTGGCATTCATTTCTTGTGTGTTTCTTTTGAGTAATTAAACACAGAAAGGTCACCTAGCATCCTGGCAATAACAGGAAATGGAAGGGGGGAACATAAAGCAAGCAATCAATATGAGGAAGTCAACACTGTGTTTTTGTTTTTCTTCCAGTTTCTTTTAAAAGGGATTAGCTGTTTATCGATTATTCATATGCCACCTACTTCCCCAAAGATTTTTGAGGCAGTCCAACTTGATAGCACCTCAGTAACACCTGCAAGTTCCTAGATTTAATTTCTTGGCAGAACAACAACAAGCTGATACAAAAATCTGATTTGAGTGCTTCTAAATTTCAGTGAAATAAAAAATTTGTCTCAGCTAAAAAACCTGTATTCACTGGTTCCAGTTCTCTGTTCCACCATCCAATCATGTTATTTTCATTTCAAGAAAGTATTTCCTTTCTTGCCGTGCTCGGATGCATGTGTTAAAGCAGCAGCAATTATAAGATTTGACTCTTTCAATTTCTTGCACCTTATTGGCCCAGCCCAGTGAGGAGTGCAATCTGTATCTCCATAGCCCTGGCATTTAGGGGGCCCAGTGTCAGAACGAACCCTCTTTCAATAGAGCAGCTTATCTAGAGAATGACCACTCTCTGGATCAGTTCTTCTCCTTGATATCATGATAGGAGTCATTTTGAAATTCTGAACTCTTTTCATTAAACTGGGTTGTTGCCATTCTGTGAAAATACCTTCAGCTTTCTCACTCCATGGTATTATTGATGCTATTCCTTTGGCCTGGACCTCTATTTAAACTCCCTGATACAATCCTCCTCATTCTTCATGGCTTTGCTGAAAGATGCTTGTCTCATCAAGCCTTGGGTATCGGTTATCAATTGTCACAATAAAGCTGCATAACAAATAACCGAGTTTTAGTAACATACAGCAATGAACTTTTTTTTTTTTTTTTTGCCTACAAGGTAACTGCGTGGTTCTTATGGTCTCAGTTGGTTTCACGCGTGGATCTGAAGACAGCTGTGTGATGGCAGGAAGGTCTCCTGATCTTGGCTTGGCTCTGTCACATGCAAGGGGTTGGTTGGCTGTGAGGTGGCCTAGGATGGCCTTAGCTGGGACCACTATGCTTTCTTTTACATGACCTCTCATCCTCTAGCAGGTTAACTTAGGATTGGTCTCATGGTGGAGACAGGTTTGTGAAAGAAGGGGGAAATGGCAAGGCCATTTCCTTGAGGCTTAGGCTGACAGCTGGCACACCACCACTTCTGCTGCATTCTGTGGCCCAGAGCAAGTCACAAGGCCCACTCAAGGCTTAGGGAACTTGACCCTATCCCCCTATGGGAGAAACTGTAAAGTTACGTCACAAAGGGTGTGGAGAAAAGAATAAAAACTTGGAAAAATTTTTGCAATCATTGTACCACAACTTTCATGATTACCTGTCTGGAGTAGTTTCCCATTGTGCTTTATTTTTACTTTTTTGAAAGAAATTTAAAAATAGGATATCATTTGGGCACTTGTTTTATCTCCATCTATGACTCCTTTAAAATCAGAGGCTGTGATTCATTTATTGTTTGGTCCTCAAGTTGCTTAATGCAGTAAAACAGGCATATGTCAGATTCGAAACATTCTAAAAATAAGGCAAAATAGAAAACATAAGCACATAGAATTTTAAATCTGGAGTAACTTCAAAAGTTTATCTAGTGCATTACCCTGTGTTGCAGTAAGTAAGCCACCCAAAATGAAAGGACAACAAAAAAAAATTACCTCAAAATGCAAAGAAGGTCCTTCCCTAATCAATGCTGATTGCAAAGCAAACACTATTCATGCACCCTAACACTCAAACTTTAATTTTTAAATTTCGTAGCAGACAGAGAAAAGCCATTTTCCTCCCTTCATCTTAGCCTTCACTGTCTGCCTTCCTCTTCTCACTGTGATTCAGCTACACACTTCATCGGTGACAATGACATCTGCTCAGCGTTCAAAGATTGGAACAGTGCCTGAGCACCAAGAATAGTGCTTTGCTCAGTAACTGCTTGTTGAGAACAGAGATACAGGAGGGAATTCCTTCCACCTTAGTGACTCGTGATCCTGTCTAATGAAGGATTTTCCTGGAGGGCCACCACGTGATCCTGCAGAGTATTTTGGCTTCTCTGATGTCTTTTCTTATCTCCCTTCCATCCATGGCTCCCCAAGGAGTCAGTGCACCTCAGAACTTCAGAGCAGGCTGAGGCCCCATCTGCTCAGCAGCTTCCATCCAGCCTTTTGGCCAGAGCTATATTTTAAGACAACAAAGCCAGTCCAGTCTAAGGAGCGAATTCTGCTCTGAAACAGGAAGGGAAGATTGGGTTCTGTATTGATTTATTCATGTTGAGAGCTCTCCACTTTACTGAATGAAATTCAATTAATATTTTAGGTTTTTTAATGAAACTTGTTCTCACAGTGGCTTTTCTTGTCACCATTTATTTGAGTCCTGCATTTCTAGAACTTTTGTAATCAGTATATGCCCACATGGTTCTCCAGATTTGGTTTAATTCCCCTGTCAAATCACCGAGAAAGAAGAAGCTGATTTTTTTTTTTTCACTTGGAAAACAGTTTTTAAGGAAAGACATATTTAGCCTATAATCCTGTGCCTTTTATTTTTAGTTATAGTCTAGTATGTTCTTAACCTCAGATTATAATACAATATGTCTTTCAGATTCATCCTGATTCATTTTCTTTGAACCATTCATTTATCATGCTACGACGATGGCTTTGTGACTTTAGGACAATCTGATCTCTAGTTCCTTGTAGTCATTTAACCTCAATTTCCACTGTTTCCCTATCAACAGAGGTAGTCTAACTGATAGCCCTGCCAGCCTTCTTGCTTCTCAGGATGGTCAACTCTTCTTTATGACTGTCAAGATTCTGTCTTTCCTGAATTTGAGCCTTCCTTGAAAGTCTTTTTTATCAGAAGGGCATAGCTTTCTATTTTGCCTTTACAAAAAGGAAAAAAAAATCTCTCTCTACAAAATCATTTATTTTCTACTCCGTAGTCAGAGTCTATTTGAAAATTCATGAAGTACTCTCTGAAGAGTGGCTAGAAATGGGTACAAGACCTGCAGATTTATAGCCTGCTTCAGCAAGACAGATTGGGTTTCACATAATCCTTTTGAATAAAAGAGATCAAACCCCAACTCTACTTCAGGCAAAACGGAGAGGGACAGTTGGATGCAGGGACCTGATCATCATCAGGTATCTGCCCCTCCCAGATAAATGTAAATACATAGAATAGGCTGAACTCAGTACAGATGAAGCAGGAAGAAGCTTTATTCTTCTTCATCACTCTCTTGCAAACCCACTCTGTTGACAGTTATCCCCTCTGGTCAAATCTTCTGCAGGATCCAGAGCTTTTGCAATTCCTTTCAGGTAATAAAATGTCCAGCTCAGCCTAATAACAAAACCCTAAACTTTCATCCAAATTAAAATGTTTCCCCATCTCCAGCTGAAACGTGTAGAAAAGCAGGGAGGGCATGCAGTTCTTTTTGTCTTCCTCTTCCCCCTCCTCCCCCTTGACAGGACTGAGCCCAAGGTGTAAAGAGTGTAACAGGAAAAAGTGCGCCATGCCCTTGGTACCTGGGGTTTGTATTTTCTGAGTGTGGCCAATGCGAACGTACTGGTTCTTTTGCTTGTAGGACATGTCTGTGGTTTCCTCAGGTACTTTTCCCATCAGGCCTCTGACTGCAACTCCCCGAAGTGCTGTCTCCCACTGGACATTGACAGCACCCCATCAACACAAGGCTTTCAGGAGTCCAGGCCGCACAGTCCACTCCTGAGCAGAGACAGGAAGTGGGGCAAGGAGTTGGTGGAGCCAGAGGCACATGGCATGTGGTCTAACCCTTTCC
This sequence comes from Hylobates moloch, assembly GCF_009828535.3. Classification (NCBI taxonomy): domain Eukaryota; kingdom Metazoa; phylum Chordata; class Mammalia; order Primates; family Hylobatidae; genus Hylobates; species Hylobates moloch. The sequence goes on along the minus strand of NW_026652289.1, from coordinate 92,048,535 downwards.
TCACTTTCAGACCATGCTCCTGGAACCCAACCTCCTGCCCAGTGTCCCCGAACCTGCTTCTAAGGCTTGAGCAAGCCTCTCCCTTTGTCCCTCCTCCCAAAGGCAGATTGCTTCTGGTGTTCATTCTCCTGATCCAGCAGGTGGCTGTTTGTGGGCATGGAATGGAGCTTGGACATGCAGTGGTGGTAGCTACAAGTGTGCCTACAAGGCTATCATAATGAGGGATGGAATCGGGTCAGGGAGGAGAGGAGAAGAACTACATGACCCTTCTTCATGGCCAAGAGACCAAAAATGAAGAGCTTGGGCTCTCTGCACATCACTTTCTAGTATAGGATTCAGTGATGACTGAAGATTCTAAATGCAAACCTAGACTTCAAGATACTGATGAAGGCATGTTTGTCAAGATAAGGGGATGGAACCCATTTTACTTATGTTAATTAGCTTGATGTATAAATGTTTTTTTTTTATTTTTTATTTTTATAGAGATGAGATCTCACCATATTGCCCAGGCTGGTCTTGAACTCCTGGGCTCAGGCAATCTTCCTGCCTTGGCCTCCCAAAGTGCTGGGATTACAGGCATGAGCCACTGTGTCAGGCCCAATTTTTAATGTTTAGAGTTATGTACTGTGGGCCTCAAGGCCTCAAAATTGTTAGGGGCACGTAGCATACAGAGCCTGTCTGTTGGGTTATGTCGCCCTACAGTATTTATCTGTATAGTTCCTGCAAGATGACCTAGTCTGGCTCCTTTCTCTAGAGTCCTTATCTGGCCCACAAGAAATATTCATTTGCCCACCTTTGGTGGAGACACATCCATCTCCTATGCAGGCCTCTTCTCTCTTTCTTCTGCCCCCTTAGGCTGATGGAGCCACAGTTTCTTGCATTCAGATTTTTTTTAGGTGTAGATTAGGTGCTATCCTCTTTGTCTCTCAAATTCCAGAGGACATATATCAAACTTTCTGAGTGGGTCCTTTCAAGTCCTTCTCTCTTGGCTGAAAAAGAGGGGGATGGACCTCTGTCCTCAGAGGGGAGGTTATGAAGGAATATATGGCACATAAACTGTCTCTCAAAATATCTGCACTAGCACTTTTATAGCTTCATTGAAGCATAATCGATGTAGAAAACAACTGCACATACTTAAGATGTATAATTTGATGGATTTATCTTATACAAACACGCATGACTGAAACTACAATCATGATAATGACATATCCATCACCCCAAAGGTCTTCTCATGCCACTCTGTGCTCCTTGCCTCCCTGACCCCCGTCCTCAGGCAACCACTGATCTGCTTCCTCACTTTATGTTTCCTAGATTTTTGTGTAAATGGAATCAGTCTGGTTTGGTTTTCTGTTTTCAGGGGGTGGGAGGGTTGGCTTGTCTTCTTTCATTTAAAATAATTATTTTGAGATTCATCCAGGTTATTGTGTGTTTGGAAAGTTTGTCCCTTTCTACTGCTGAGTAGTATTCCATTGCATGGGTGTACCATACTTACATTTAGGTTGCTTCCAGGATGGGGTTATTACATCAAAAGCTGCTATCAGAATTCACATACAAGTCTTTGTGTGAACATATGCTTTCATTTCTTCTGGATAAACACCTAGAGATGGAATGGTTGGGTTGTATGATGCCTATACAGTTAACATCTTAAGAAATTGCTGAACTGTTTTCCAAAGTGGTCGCGCTGTTTCATATCCCTTCCAGTGTTTAGGAGTCCCAGATGCTGCACATCCTCACCAGCACTTTAACTTGAGCTGCTCTAGTGGGTGTGTAGTCGTGGCTCATTGAGGCACTACAACTTTTGGAACCCTCAATGCATTATTCGCCTTCTTCCCTATACAACTTATATTTAGCAAAGCGTTTTTTAAATCTCCTGAGCTGAGGAGCTCAATAAAATGGGGTTGGAGGAGGGTCTCTGACATCTGTTTTATTAAAATTGAGCCTCGGGGTCTCCAGTGAAACTTAGAGAAATAGGGCAAGTAACCCCTCACATCCTACTGACCTTGCTGAGAATGTACAATGTAATACACTGGGGTGGGCATATGGATTCATTTACCCATACTAGCTGATAAGGTTTGGCTCTGTGTCTCCACCCAAACCTCATCTGGAATTGTAATCCCCATAATTCCCATGTGTCGAGGGAGGGACGTGATGGGAACTAATTGGATTATGGAGGTGGTTTCCCTCATGCTGTTCTTGTGATAGTGAGTTCTCACGAGATCTGATGGTTTTATGTGTTTGACAGTTCCTCCTTTACATGTTCTCTTTCTCTTGCTTGCTGCCATGTAAGACATGCCTGCTTCGCCTTCTGCCATGATTGTAAGCCTCCTGGGGCCTCCCCAGCCACATGGAACTCTAAGTCAATTAAACCTCGTTCCTTTTTAAATTACCCAGTCTCAGGTAGTTCCTTATAGCAGTGTGAAAATGAACTAATACATCAGCTTTCTCTGCCAACCTGGAACCCTGATTATCACCAGCAATTATTCTCATTTTCCCAGATTCTCCAACAAGAAGAGGCTTTATTCCCTTAGCTCTAATCTGAAAACATTCAAGGCAGGACTGTGATTGCCCTTGTTTAGGTCACATTCCCATCCTCAATGTCTTAGCTTGGTTCTCCCCCAAAGCAGATTACGATATAAGGGTATGAATGCAGGTCGTTAATTTGGGAGCATTGTCCCAGGAAGCACTGTGAAGCAGTGGAGCAGTGAGGCAGGAAGAGGATCAGTACAGAATTTGGTAACAACATTGGCATACACAGCTCAACCATGCTGAGGACCCTCTGAGTTTGTGAGAAGCACATCTCAGAATTGCCCCCAGTGGAGGGTGTGGACACTGGGCTATTAAGCCATCATCTTCCATTCTCGCTGGTTGGACGTTCCTTCCAGGGACGCTACCTCTCAAGCATTCTGCTGCCTGAGCACTCTGGCTGGACTTGTTCTCCAGCCAGACTCTTGCTTAGGCAGGGCTACAGTGGGCAGTCAGCGTGAAGGGCAACTCTCTGCAGGAGTCTTTGGGGTAGACTGAGCAGTTGCAGGTGGGCTACCATTAGCGCTGCTACATCTGGATATCCCAGTAATGTGACTTCCAACCTAAGCTAGGACCGGGAGGGGGAAAGAGACCAGGGAAATGCATTTCACAGAAGAATGTGTAGGAGTTGTTCTGGGTACATTCATTGGCATCTGCCAGGAGTTTTACAGGAACAACTTATGGTGGTAAATTGCTGACTAAAATCTTTGCAAGTTTGTTTCAAAATGTTTTAAAATGAAATCTTAAAAAGTAGCCTTAATGTAACTTTTTACTCCGTAATTATTTATTCCTGGTACTCTCCCAGAGATCTCACCGAATAATAGAGACTCTTCCATTTTTTCATTGTTTGCCTTTATCCTTTGGGGAAAACTTTCACCCTTCAGATAGTGAAAAAACTTATTGAGCAACTGCTGTGTGGCTGGCTCTTGTATCAGGTACTAAGAATGCTAAGACGAATGCCCTCAGGCTGTGGAGGTAACTTCTGTGTGTCTTCCCACCAGTAGGATCAGAAGACCGAGGTTCTGGAATAAGAATGTCAGATGAGGCTTTCCCTCTTTCTTCTTACTTCCTCTGATTCCAGAGTGTTTTGAGCACAGCATGTTCATCTCTTTACAGAGTAAGAACAGCTTCTTGTCTTTAGGGTGCAATTTTAAAGAGAAATGTCGCTACTTTTTCGCTGCCAATTTTGAACACCAGACTATGGTTTCTCCAAATTTGATGCTTTATCACATTCCAGGTAGTATAATCTTTATATTATCAACATGTGCACTCCCTTGCTTTTTCTAGCTGTGCCTTTTCTTTCTTCCTGGAATTTATATTTCTGTCCCCCATCTGCCAGCCTTTCCCATAAACTCTCAGGCACAGAATTTATTTCAATTTTCTGTAATCTCACTTTCTAACACCAATAAATAATCCGCCTATCTCTGTGAGGCCCTGCTGACCTTTTGCTTCTTATCAACTTGATATATTTTTACTTTTTGTCTTTCGTTTTTACATATTTTCGCTTTGGTTCTCTGATCTGGCCTCCTTTCCCCCAGTTTTGCATCCTGGCTATCTGATAGTGGCTTCTCAGCCCCTACCTTGTCCTTCTTTTCCTTTGCAGGGATCTCCAGCTGCAAGCTCTTTCACTACCCGCTGACGTGTCCTCTGTGCTCCTGCTTTTCTCATCAGGGCTGCTGTCTGCTTAGTGGCTTGGGTTGCAGCTTCTCTTGGACCCTGGTTCGTTGGCCTGCTGTGCCCTTCTCCTCTTGCTTCCCTGGCCTGTACTCACTGAATTCCCTTCTTTTATCTGACTGTTCCAAATGGGGAATTTGCAGAAATTGGAAAGCATCTTTATCCAGCCAGCACCACCATTAGTGCCCATCATCCACTTATTGCAATGGAACAGTGGAAGTTCACAAGAGAGTTGATTTTGTTGGGTGATACTGTGCTGATGATGCCTTAAGGCCTCTCTTCTGGCACAGCGTCCCCCTCTGCTCCAGTGGACCCTCCCTCCTCTAGTGGCTGCTGTGAACCTATTGTGCTGTGCTAATAGATTTGTTTAATATTTTATTTTGACAGTTCCAAATTACAGAGAAGTTGCAAGAAGAGTACAAAAACCTCCCATATGCTCTTCTTCCTTAGTCTTCCCTGGCCTCCATGACCCTGACATTTTTGAAGATTGTAGTCTAGTCATTTTGCTGAATGTTCTTCAATTTAAGTTTTCCAAAGTTTCCTCATGATTAGACATCAATGATATATTTTATGGAGGGAATACCATGAATGCTGTGTTCTTTGCAATGCATTCTCTCAAGTGGCACACAATGTCTGTCATGTTACTGATGGTGTTAACATTGATCACTTGTTTGAAATGGTGCCTGCCAGATTTCTTCACTGTGAAATTATTCTTTGTTATTAATAAATATAATATGGGTTGTACTTTGACACAATATAAAATTCCATTCCTCATTTAGCTTTTACCCATGATTCTTTGTTTTTTTTTCTATTTCCCAGCCAAGGTTTTCTATTGTTTTTTAAGTTCTGGGGTATGTGTGCAGGATGTGCGGGTTTGTTACATGCGTAAACATTTGCCACGGTGGCTTCTTGCACCTATCAACCCATCACCTAAGTATTAAGCCCAGCATGCATTAGCTATTTTTCCTGATGTTCTCCCTTTCCCCGCCCCTTCCCAACAGGCCCCAGTGTGTGTTGTTCCCCTCCCTATGTCCATGTGTTCTCATTGTTCAGGCCCCACTTATGAGTGAGAACATGAAGTGTTTGGTTTCCTTTCCTGCATTAGTTTGCTGAGGATAATGGCTTCCAGCTCCATCCATGTCCCTGAAAAGGACATGATATTGTTTCTTTTTATGGCTGCTTAATATTCCATGGTGTGTATGCACCACATTTTCTTTATCCAGTCTATCATTGATGGGCATTTGGGTTGATTCTATGTCTTTGCTATTGTGAAGAGTGCTGCAGTGAACATACATGCTCATGAATCTTTATAATAGAATAATTTATATTCCTTTGGGTATATGCCTAGTAATGTGATTGCTGGGTCAAATGGTATTTCTGCTCCTAGGTCTTTGAGGAATCACCAGACTGTCTTCCACAATGGTTGAACTAATTTATGTTCCCACCAATAGTGTAAAGGCATTTCTGTCTCTCCACAGCCTCGCCAGCATTTGTGATTTCTTGACTTTTTAATAATCACCATTCTGACTGGTGTGAGATGGTATCTCACTGTGGTTTTGATTTGCATTTCTCTAATTATCAGTGATGTTGAGCTTTTTTCATATGTTTGTGGGCTGTACAAATGTCTTCCTTGGAGAAGTGTCTGCTGATGTCCTTTGCCCACTTTTTAATGGGGTTGTTTGATTTTTTTCTTGTAAATTTTTTAAGTTCTTTGTAAACTCTAAATATTAGACCTTTGTCAGATGGATAAGTTGCAAAAATTTTCTCCCATTCTGTAGGTTGTCTGTTTGTTCTGATGATAGTTTCTTTTGCTCTGCAGAAGCTGTTTAGTTTAATTAGACCCCATTTGTCAATTTTTGCTTTTGTTGCCATTGTTTTTGATGCTGTTTTCATGGAATCTTTGCCTGTACCTATGTCCTGAACAGTATTGCCTAGATTTTCTTCTAAGGTTTTTATAGTTCTGAGTTTTACGTTTAAGTCTTTAATCCATCTTGAGTTAATGTTTCTATAAGGTATAAGGAATTGGTCCAGTTTCAATTTTCTGCATATTGTTAGACAGTTCTCTCAGCACCATTTGCTAAATAGGGAATGTTTTCCCCATTGCTTGTTTTTGTCAGGTTTGTCAAAGAGCAGATGGTTATAGATGTGAGGGCTTATTTCTGAGTTGTCCTGTTCCATTTGTCTATATGTCTGTTTCTGTACCAATACCATGCTGTTTTGGTTACTGTAGCCTTGTGGTGTAGTTTCAAGTCATTAACCACGTGTTTTTGCACCCATCAATATGTTTCCTGTCCAAATTAATGATTATTGTGATGGTTGCTAAATGGTTGTTTTCCAATACTGTCATTCCTTCTACATTTATTAGCTGGCTTCCCGTCATAAGGAAGAATTTTCCCTTTTCACTGATGAATTTATTCTTTCCTTTATTTATATCAGTCTAGACTCTTGGCTTTCTAGTTAATTCAATGGGTTATAAACAATTCTTATTATTTATTTTGATGCTCAAGTTGCCCAAGTTTGGCCAATAAAAGACCCTATGTATGTGAACTCTGGGCATTTCCTCATCATTCTTTGACCATTTCCTTACTTTCTGTCCCAAAAAGGTGTTCCAGAGTCACTTCCAGACACACCCTGTTCTTCCCCTGACACCAGAGGATCAGTCGTGTGTGTGTGTGTATGCATGTGTGTGTGTGTGTGTGTGTCTATGTAGATAATATTCATTCTATACTTTTCAACTACATTGAAAATTATGAATTTTCACTGCTACTTCCAATTCCAATCCAATACCACGGGGTCTATTTTAGCTTTTCTCCTTTTCATATTTGTACTTCTCTTCCTTGACAGTGAGAAAGCTGTAACCCAGTGCTCCCAATACCTCAGTCTCCCAGTATGTAATCAATCTCTTGACCCCACCCGGCTGCCCTCCTCCTTGCTTACAAGCCCAACCCCTACTTGAGCCTGCTTACTTCAGATCACCCACATACTTGGGTCTGCCTTAATGGCTTTTTGGTACAGGAAGGAAGGAAACCAATTTACATTTTTAAAGAAGAGAAGAGGAAGAGAAAGCAAAAAAGTAATGCTTAGGAGATTTTTTCCAAACCACATTTGTTATTTCCATCTCTTTTTGAGTTTACACAATTACTTCTGTATCATAAAGTTATTCTAGATAATTAAAATGTATATCTTTGACTATTCTGCTCTGATATTTTAATTTTTTGTACAGTATATGGACTGTTCATACAAGTAGTCACTACTCAATTATCTTTGGATGTGAATAGAAATATCAGATACACATTTTAGTGCTTTGAAGAAAATAAATTCTGTTTTGATCAAAACGGGTTAGGTTAGACTTTACAAACATCCCTGAAATCTCAGTGTCTTAACCCAGTGGAGCTTATTTTTTGTTCATGCTATATTATTGCCCAAAGCAGGTGAATAGATGGGGTTCTCAAAGGCCTGGGCTTATGGAGGCTTCATTCTAGATGTGTTCCCATGATGACTATAGTTGTAGAAAGAGACGGTCACTAATTGTATGCCAGCTTTTAAAGTTTCTACTAGGAAGTAAAAGACATTATTTGTGCTGATATTTCATTGGCCAAGGCAAGTCACATGACCACACTTCCCGGGAAGTGGAAAAGTATATTCCTACCATGTGTCTTGAAGAGGAAGCTCTGAAGTAGTTGGAGAAGAGTACTGACTCTCAGAGTGCTTTGGCAAGGGACACCAAGGCTCTGAATTTGGCTCTCACTTTTAGTACTAGTCTTATCTTGTAACATTTCTATTTCTTTCTCTGCAAGACAGGAAAAGCTAGCTCATGAGATTATAAAGAAAAAATAGTACAAGTGTTTCATATAATGCAAAATACTATAGGAAGATGAGAGCATCATGACTCATTTCTAATAGTCATGTCACCAAATGGCAGATAAACTTCCTGGGAGCTGTGTTCATTTCCCCAGTGGATTCCATATTCCAAGTGGTGATAAAGATAATCTTTTCCAGTTATAATAGTAATAGATGCTCAATGTTGATAATTTTCCCAATACAAAAGTATATATATAAATAAGAAAATACAAAGATCCATTATCCTAAAATAGAACAATATTTACCTTTTGATATACATACTTGGCAGTTGTTTTCTATGTATAATTTAAGTAGCTGAAATTATATGTAATATTTTTCTAAATTTTTACTTAACCTTCAACTTTTAATGTTTTCTCATATAATTGCAAATTCTTTTTAATATTATTTTTAAAGGCCACATAATATTTTATAACCAATTAATCATTTACCTGTCATTGGCCACTTAGGTTGTTTCCATATACATGATATTCATGATTGTTTTACTCTGCTTACAATGAGAGAAGAATGCCTTGCGTCTACACTGTACCAGTCCTGGACCTCAGATTCATTTCTTTCCTTCCTCCGCTCTTCTCTACATTATAGTACTCAGGGTCAGTTGGCTTCTGGCTGAATTCACCTAGTGGAAGACACTAACAGGAAAATTGCAGAATGGGGAAAGGAGGAAGTCCAAAAGTCCGTTTCTCCCCTCCCACTCTGCCGTGGATGGTTTCTTTGGCAGTAGCTATGCCTCCCTCTTGGTTACATCCCTCACCAGACAGGCCCTTCGTGGTTCTAGAACCCCACCTCCCAATAAAATCCAAACCTTTGGCTCCAGTAACACCCCCTGCTATTTTGTCCCTCTAGCCTAGGCATGATAGTGGCTTCCTGCTGTTGCTAATCTCTGGGTTTCTCATCATCTTCTGGTTGGTGCTCAGCTCCTTTATCACTTGGGTTATCACCTCCCTGCATTAAATTCTGTCTGTTGGAAATGCTTGAAGAAGTTGATGTTTTCCTGGCTAGACTCTTATTTATTCTCACATTGGTCCGCTGTAGCTTCTATCAGCATTTTCTTTCTCCTCAAGCCAACATGAGCTTGCCTTTATCAGAGAAACTTAGTTCAAGAAACAGAACCCCATTAAAACTTTTCAAATAGAAATGTAAAAAAGATGCAGTCATTAAAAAGATAAAAGAGCAGCACGCATTACCAATAGGCAAGAAGTACAACTAGGAATCATGAGAGAGTTAGACTAGAAAGTTCCTCCCCTTCATCTTTTCCCTCTGCAGAAGAGAGTAAATATGACAGAAAGCAGTACCCTCAGCCCCAGTCCTACGTAACTTCTCAAACCAAGTGGCCAAGATGAGCTACCTAGATCTCCATTTTCCTGTTATCAAGCTCTGCTTGTTTCAGGTGTCTAAGCTTCACGTAATCAGCTGTAAACAGGAGTGGGGTGTGGATGAGGTCCAGACTCTGCAGCTTGCTGAGCTGGAGAGGGTGGGGCAGCTTCTCTGAGAAAGAGCACGTGGGTGGGGGCACCTTGATGAGCAGGTCCCCTACAAGCCTATTATTTAGGGATCCTAAAAATATATGGACTCCTTGTTTCTAAAAATTTGACACACTAGTATGAAAGAAATGTCTTAATATAGGACACATAAAACTGTGGGATACATTATAAAACAACAACAACAACAACAGCTTTTTAGTTCATGGCTGATCAGATAGTAGACTTAGGAAAACCACTGGGGCCTGAAATGAAGAAAAGTTTCCTCTATGAACGGAGGGAAGTGGGGAAACGGGATCAAGGGATGAATATCAAGTATTGGCACTGGGGAAGTTTTATTATACAGTTGTTCCTTGGTATTCCATGAAGGATTCATTCCTTGTGGATACCAAAATGCCCCATACTCAAGTCCCTTATATAAAATGGCACAGTATTTGTGTAACCTATGCACATCCTCCCATACACTTTAAATCATCTCTAGATTACCTATAATACCTAATACAATGTAAATGCTATGAAACTAGTTCTTGTACTATTTTTAAATTTGCGTTATTTTATATTTTGTATCGTTAATTTTAATTGTTTTTTAAAATACTTGTAATCTGTGGATTGTAGAATCTGCAGGCAGATGCTGAACCCATGAATACAGAGGGACAACTATGTAAGCTCGTTAGTGAGTATAAGTGGATTCATTTTATTATGATGATTTAAACTAAGTTAAATATAAATATATGTGTATATATATATGCACATATAGTATATTTCATGAAATAACTTTAATATATTTAAACTGGAAATGCTTCTACATCTGTCTATAATTGGTCAAAGCTTAGTTTTGAAAGAATACACGTTTTTCAAAATGTGTTCCCTGCTCCCTATTTCTGTTATTGCTGCTACAGAGAACCATATGCAGCTGTAAATCTCCAGGCCTTCCCCACTCTAGCATGAAAATTCATTGCAGAATGATTGCTATGAAATGCCTCTTTTTCTTTACTACCATGGTAGGAGATTACTATAAATTATCTTTTTGATGAAAAGAAATTAATGTGTGAGACTCTTCCTTATTACTCAAAGGTGTTTAAGCCCATGGTCCGTCCTTGTGGCTTAACATCAGCATGTACATCGCCACAGCAGGGGTGGATGATACATATCCACTTACCTTCTCACTGGCGTTTGTGGTTTAATGTTCAATTCCCACTCCGGGGGAACTTACTAGTAGAAGATACATCCACGGGTCCCAAGGCTTCCCGAGTCGTTCCCTGTCGGTCCTTACTCTGCTCCCTTTGTCTATACTGTCAGTGTCTATCCTCTTGCCCCAGCCTATGAGGTCCTCCAGTTTCCCATACAGTTTCCTTTTAGCATTTTCAGGTGATAGTTGCCTCTTCATCATATCAATAATTGGAATATCAGCAGACCCTCTACTCTTAAACTCATTTACCAGGACAGTGGGTTCATCATTTTCAGCGTTGAATTTTTTGGCTTTCACATCACTCTGATCTGCACTTCTGTGTATATGAACCAGAGCTGGAAGTCAGATCTGGCTCTGAGGTCAGTCATGGTCACTGTTGCTCCAATTTGGGTGGCCAAGTGTCTCTCAAAACATGGCATCTTTCTAGTGTTCCTGGGAACAACCTTTCCCTAAGGGTTTATCTTTGGCCACATGTTTTCATGTGGCATTTGCAGTGGTGTTCTGGAGGGGCTCATAATAGCTAATGAGAGCCCATTGTCAAATATTCAGGAATTTTGTGACCCAATTTTTAAATTACAGTTTAAAATCAGTCATGGTGGGAGTATGCACACCATGGAAATTAACAAATACTATAAATCAGGGCTTCCCCTGCCCAGTCTGAAATCAGTTTACCAGCACACCACTGCATTTGGATAACTAAAATAAAAATAATACAAATAAAGAGATATTTTTGAAAACACAGGTAATCTGGCAATTTTTATTATTGAGAACACTTTTTAAATGTTTTTATTTTAAGATTCAGCCGAAAAACCACTCAAAGAGGTAAGTGAAGATTGCCTGGAGGAAATGAAAAAATGCTACATATAAAATAAAAAGGTTGATAAACTAGCCTTTGTCAAAACTAAAAACTTCTCATTAAAAAGTACTGTTAAGAAAATAAACAGGTAAGCCACAGACTGGAGAACATAGTAGTACTTTATCTAGAATGTGTAAAGATATCTATAAATAACCAAAGCATAAAAAGATAACAGCTCAATAATGAAATGGAAAAAATATTTGCATAGAGATTTCTCAAAACAAAATATGCAAATGGCCAATAATCACATGGAAATAGGATCAACATCATCATAAGGGAAATAAAATTAAGCCTGTCATTGTGTTAGTCCATTTTGTGTTGCTGTAAAAGAATATCTGAGGCTAGCCAGGTAATTCATAAAGAAAAGGGGTTTATTTTGGCTCACAGTTCTGCAGACTGTACAAGAAGCATGGTGCCGGCCTCTGCTTCGAGTGAGGTCTCAGGAAGCTTACAATCATGGTGGATGGTGAAGGTGGTGCAGGTGTATCACGTGGTGAGAGAGAGAGCAAGAGAGAGAGGGAGGAGGAGATGCCAAACTCTCTTAACCAGCCAGCTCTCACGTTAGCTAATAGAGTTAGAACTCATTCTTTACTGCAAGTAGGGCACCAAGCCATTCATGAGGGATCTGCCCCCATGACCAAGACACCTCCACTAAGCCTCACCTGCAACACCAGGGATCATATTTCAACATGAAATTTGGAGGGGACAAACATCCAAACTACATCAACAACAAAATGTCATTTCACATCTACTAGAATGGCTAACAACAAAGAAGGCATCAAGGATGTGGAACAACCAGAGCTCTCACATCGTGCTGGTAGAAATGAAAAACGTTGTGAGTACTTTGGAAAACTGTTTGGTAGTTCCTTTTAATGTCAAACATACATCTACTCTTTGATCTTGCAATTCTACTCCTACCCAAGGCAAATGAAAACATATCTACAAAAAGACTTGTGTAAAAATATTTATAGCAGCTTTTAATCACAATAGTTCCAAACTGGAAACTCCCCAAATGTCCATCAACAGTAGGATGAATATACACATTGTGTTACATGTATATAATGGACTAGGACTCAGCAATAAAAATGAACAAATCATTGAGGCATACACCAACATGAATGAATGTTAAAAACCTGTTAGGCAAAGGGATCAGACACCAAAGACTACATACAGCATGCTCCTGTTTATATGAAGTTCAGCAACAGACCGAACTAATCTTTGAAATGAGAACAGTGGTGAGTTTTCAGGGGATGGATTTGGTTAGGAGTAACTGGAAAGGACATAAGGCCACTTTCTGGGATGATGGAGATATTCTATGTCTTGATTAGGGTAACGGTTTCACGGGTGAATACATTTTTCTAAGCTCATTATCTATACGTAAATTTAATTCAGTAAGAATAAATTTTAAAAATAGAAATAAGTGCCGCCCCCGCCCCCCCCCGCCAAAAAATAGCAACTTAAAGAAGCAAAATGAAGTATTTAATCAAGTCTCAGGACAATGAGGAAGTAACATTTTATGTGGTTTAATGATAATATCATACAGAGTGTTAGACTGTAAGACAAAAAAACAGATAGCAGAAAGCAACAACCTTGTACTATTATACATTTAGCATGATATTATGTTCAAGCTCTCCACCAATCATTTTATTTTATATTAATGATTCCCCAGGAGAAGTAGTTTCACTTCTGGCTTTTTAAAAGTAGTTTGGCCTGTTTACTCATATTAGTAGAAACAATAAATTCAATAAATCATCACAGCCTCCCACGCTCCTTGGCTGGCATAAAGCTGCTGACTGACGGTGTAGCCGCCAGGCTCTGTAGGACCTGCACTGCCAGGCTTGCTAATTGCTACACAGCCAGGCAGATTTGAAGAGAAGATGATAGGAGAGGAGGCAGGGAGATGAGGAAGTGTGCCAGGAATTACGGAAGACGGTAGGGGCAGCCGAATCAGCATTTCTGAAACTAGGTGTGCTTTGTCTACCCGGGTGTGCACATGGGCACCACTGTACTCACAGAACAACCTGGTTTCTGTGTTTCTCGTCAATATGAGCAGTGTCCGTGGCCATTTGACACAGTTTTTCCAAGTCCCAGACTCCTGGGTTAGCTTTGGCTTAATTGTTAAAGTAAGATAGCTTCAGCTCATTCCTCATTTTGATGACCACACTTTAACTGTTTTGGGGGACATTTCTGAGAATTCCTAGATGGTGTCCAGGTGTCACCTGACAGCATTCTCCCAACCTGGCTCCCTCTCTCAGTCCTCTCTGGCCTCTGCGTCCCTGTGACCCGCAGTGTGAGCACAGTGTACCCAAAGCAGCCTTGTCACCAGGTGGATCCTAAACTTAATGGCTCTTCAAGGTCTTTTAAAGGCGTGAGGAAAGCTGGAGAGTGATTGTAGCATTTGTTGTCTTAGTCGGTTCTGGCTGCTGTAAGAAAAATACCATAAACTGAGGGGCTTATAAGCAACAGATGTTTACCTTTCACAATCCTGGAGGCCGGAACATTCAAGATCAAGGCGGATTTGGTGTCTGGGGAGGACCCACTTCCTAGTTCATAGACGGCCATCTTCTTGCTGAGACCTCACATGGTGGAAGGGGTAAGGGAGCTTTCTGGGGTCTGTTTTATGAGGGCACTAACTCTATTCATCAGGGCTCTGCCCCGTGATTTAATCACCTCCCCAAAGGTACCACCTCCCAATACCACCCCAGCAGGGTTGGGATTTCAACACGTGAATTTGGGGGAACACACATTCAAACCACAGCAGTTGTGCAACGTCACAGTTGCTGAGCTCTCAGTATTATTGGCAGATCCCCATCATCCTGTCCTGAGAGCTCCTTCCTTGGGCCCTGGCTTCCTCATCTTATTGCTGGGCCCTATGCTTTCCTTACTGAATCTCCTTTCCACTCTTCTCTTCCCCACCCTGTTACTGAGACTGGAACAGAGGAAATGAGAACCTCATTTCACATGACAGCAAGCTCTTGTCATTATTATTGCCTTACTGTGCACAGTAATTTAGATTCTCTTGTCTTGAGAACCCCATTCCTGGCCACGCCCTTGCCTCTCTAACGGGGAATCCTTTAAATAAAAGTGTCCTGCCCTCACTCTTAATCTTTGCACACATAGATACCCTACTCATTATACTCAAAAAGCCGCCTTCAGTTTCATAAAATAGTATTTTTGGCTTCCTTTAATTCATTTTTTATGAACTTTGACTTTGTTTTCCTGTTACAGGGGATAGTTAAGTTAGATGTTTGTGGAAGTTCAGCATTCTATAGAACATAGTTTAACCTACAATAAGAAAAAAAGGAGAGTACACAGTTCCGAGCCATCCTGTCTTCATTTCCTTCTTGCCTGGCTGTGTAGCCACTTTTTATTTTATTTTTTTTATTTTTCAGATGTTACTTTAATGTTTCTCTATTATGGGCATTGAGGTTGGGTAAGCATGGGTCTGCCTCTGTCACTGCTTCCTCCAGGCCAGCAAGGCCCATGCAGTCGAACTGAGCTAACAGACAGCAGTTCTGGCCACAAAGATGACCCCACTCAGCAGCCAGCCCATGATGAGCCCGCACATTCATATTCAACACTTTACCGCTGGCTGCTTGCTTTTACACCAGCTCTCCTATCTGATCCCACGTGAGAAGGCTGGTGGAGGAATCAAAGTTCTCCGTACCGCTAAGTTTAGCCTTATCCAGTGTTTCCTGACAACTGTTTTTTGAACCCTGGTCTCCCCCAAAAATAGGCTTTGCCAATTTTTTCATATCAAATAAGAAAACTCCAAGGCTCCTTGCTCTTAGCTCTGGCCTCCACTGCCTTGGTTTTATAATGTAGCAAACCCTTCTTCCACAAGACACCTGACCCCTGGGTGAAGCTGTTTTCAAGGAACAGGGTCACACATGGCTGCCCGGCCTGGCAGGCCTGCAGGCTTGCTGGCTAAGGCCAACTATAAACAAACCTGGATTAGCATTTTAAAACAGGTTTTACCAAAAGGATAACTATTTGTCATAGAAGAAAACACTACTGATGGGAGCACACTGAGACTGCCTTTACACATTCTCCCATGCCTGTCCTACTTTCCTGGGGCAGTATTACAATATTTACCATAAAGCTGAGCATGAGCGTGGGGCCTGTGAAGTTCTGAGTTTACTGGCCTACCGTCTTTCTTCCACTGCAAGGGATTAAGAAACTGGAGCTGAAAATGAAAATGTTCACTCACATTTTCTACACCAGCACACCAGAGGAGACAGCAATAGCTTCTTCCTTTTTTTTTTTTTTTTTTTTTTTTTAACAAATAGCACAAAGAATTGCAGCTAGCCAGCTCAGCTTGGGCCAACTTTAAAAGCCCACCACCAGATACCCACCAAGATAAGCAGCCCCCTCACGGAGGTGATCCACCATCATCTCTGAGAGATAACTAGGAAAAAAAGGAGAGATGCTTTTACAAAAATAACATAATTTGGCTCCTGGAGAAAAGGAAGGGCAAAATGCAGGTGGTGTTCCTTCTTCTCCCCTTGGTGGCTTCCCCAGGTAGAAGCGTTAATAGGCTTAGGGCTTATTAAGGTGAAATCAAAAGGAGAGACAGACAGAGAAACTGTATTAACAATGGTGCTAGAGACTCTGAGGGTTTCCAGCAGGCTCATTTGTTTCAAGGAAGAAGATTTAGGGAGGGGTGGATCCCCCTCTGTCTTCATTTAGCTTCAAATGGAAGAAGAAAAGCGGGAAGTATACAGCTAATGTAGAAGGTATGATCCAAAATGATGAAAACAATTCCACCTTTTCTTGCATAAACATTTATTGAATGCGTATTACGTGGCCAGCACTGTGATTGATATGGGTGATATTAATGAGATTCAATCATTAAGCTTATCTTTGTGAAAGAAGCCCTTCCACTTGCTGAACTGCTGAGACAGCCTCTGATGATTCGAATGGATCAGATGCTAGCCACAGTTCAAATGTCCTGTTGTGGACCATTTCTGAGCCTCTGTAATGGAGTTCTGCAGTGATTTCAGAATCAAGCTAACCCACTCTAATTTTGGAAGCATTTATCTTAGCCTTTTCCCCTCCCAGTTTCTACATCGAATTGTTTGCAACACACTGATATCACTTATGTGAAACGCTAACCAAATTTCTTTCCCACATTCGACCTCAGTTTCTCCATATGTGTTGTTATAAAATCATCTGGTTGTGAGTCATTCAGTCTCTTGGCAGATGCTCAGTGCACTTGAAGCTAGTACGTGCTTGTTTGAAGTCCTTATGGTTCAGTCCTCCCTGTCTGTCAGTCAAGTGTATCTGCTTAGTATTGCTCTATGTTATGTCTATAAACACGCCTGTTGAAAAAAGAATCTCCCGAAATACCAAGCTGATAGGATCTTTTCCAGCTATTGGGCATTGTTTTCTGTTTAATGAATAAAAAGTTTTCAGAAATGTGCATTTTAATTTAAGTCCAGGACAGACTGCTGTCAGAAAGATCTGCTGGAATGCTTTCCTTTGAAAAAGAAGCTGGCAATGTAATACAACAAGCAGCTGTAGGTGGCCACATTATCTGCATTGTCTTTTTCAAGTCTAGCCATGGGGTGTGTGTGTGTGTGTGTGTGTGTGTGTGTGTGTGTGTGTGTTTGGGTTGAAAAGTTGGAATGGAAATGAAATGAGGTATTTTTGCAGAAATTAAGCAATTACTATTTGCTGATGTAATGTCAATTCATAAGTGACCTCTGAACAACAACAAAGCACATCACTCGAAAATTTAAAAATAATCACTTCACTGAGCAAGCAGATGTATTTGTTTAGGTGAAGCATCCAAGAGTTACCTGACCCCTCCAGCTCACCCATACTGCAAAAGATGGGGCCCCTTGTACCCATCAGCCCGAGGAAGGACTCTGAAACCTCTATCGCCTATAGCCCGTGGGTTCTGACAGCAAAGTGAATCACTTCCGGGGAAGACAATGACTTGTTTACTTTTCACTGAATTGAGAAAATTGAAGATATTTCATAATAGGATCTGGGAAAATTTACCAGATGTTTCATTGCACTATGTTCTTCTGTCAGGTCCACAAGATATAATGCTGAGAAAGGCTAATAAATCAAGGTGGGTATGAAAAGCTTAGGGATAAAAATTCATAAAAACTTGAACTGCGGGAGGACACTTTTTCTCTAGCTGCTAAAATATGAAATTTCTTGACTTTTTTGGTGCTTCACAGACAAACTAATATAAACTATACTTCTCATTTTTACTCATTTCTCCCTGCTTTCCTTCTCTTCCTTTCTGCTCCAATTTAGCCAATAAAACGTCCAAATACAGAATAGAAAAATATGTCTTCTAATTTACTTTAAAATGATGACTAGATGAATACGTAACCACTGCTTTGAATGGAAGACTTCAACTGGAAGACTTTTTCATATGACCCAGGAAAAGGCACAAAGAAACAAACCTCGTGATGCTCTAAAATAACAAATTCATTTGGCCAATACCATGCACAGAATGGAAAGCTTTTGCCTCATTTTTCTTCTCCCCACCTTCAGATTTTCAAAGTGTTTTATAAAAGCAAGTGCTAATAAACCGTGGCATTAACTAGAGATCACTGATGCAGACTTTATTCTGGTCATCTGTTACTTACTTCGGGCCACTGTCTGTGCCATAGGAACTACAATCCCAGTTGTCTTAGTTATCTGTTGTTGCATAACAAATCATCCCAAAACAAGAAATACATATGATCTTACACTTGCTTTCTGTGGGTCAGGAATTTGGAAGCAGCATAACTGGAAGGTCTGGCTCAGGATCTCTTGTGAGGCTGCAGTCAGATGCTGACAAGGGCCATAGCAAATGACGCTTGACTGGGGCTGGAGGATCTGACTCCAAGATGGTGCACTCACATGGCTGTTGGCAGGAGGCCTCAATTCCTTACAGAGTGGTCCATAGGCTGCCCAAGAGTCCTCATGCCATGGCAGCTGGCTTCTCCCAAAATGAGTGCTTCAAGTGAGAGAGTGAAAGAGAACTAGCAGGAATCCACAATGAGCTTTATTACCTAGTCTTTAAAGTCATACACTGTCATGTCTGCTTTGTTCTGTTTGTTAGAAACACGTCATGAGGTCAGCCCACATTCAAGCAGAGGAGAATTAGTCTCCAACTCTTAAAGGGAAGAATATCAAAGAATTTGTGGACATATCTTAAAATTATTCCACGGGTTGAATAGAATTTTTAGTTGGTGCAGTTGACAGTGAGATCTCAATCAATACCAGACATTGAAGAAAAAGAAGAAGAAGAAAAGAAAGAAAAAGAAAAAGGAAAGCACAGCTTTGTTCAGACCACTCCTTATCCTGCCTCATGAACTTCCATCTCGAGTCCCATCCGCAGACCTTACTTCATTCTGACAGTGCTCATGGCTTTCACTAACTTCTCCCTAACTCCAGCTGTTGATCTGTCATGAGTAAATCTCAACAACATTCCAACCTGTTAGGAAAAAAAAAAAAAAAAAAACAATAAGGCAGAGGCTCAGGTACCCCAGAAGTCTGGAGTCATAAGAAAACTAAAAATCTGTGAGTTCAGAGGACAGGGGCAAAGTGTACATGGAAAGAGGAGGGAAATTCTCCACAGGTGGGACTCTTCCATCTGATGCATCCCGGAGTTCTGAGAGGTGTTGCTAAGGCCTCCCAGAGGTTTCTCTTGGCTCCTCCTAATGCCAGGGTAGGCAGCTCAGCTCTCCTATGTGTGTCCAGCCTAGCGGATTTCTCCCTGGTCACTCCCCCGCAGCTCCACTGGGCTTCCTGGGCCCAATGCTTGCAGCCTCTATTCAGAAGTAATCATGGTACTAAATCACTCTCTGCCCATTATCATCCAGAGTCTGTCCATAGACAGCTTTATCTCCCACCAGGAAGTCTGTTCTGATCAGCCTTTCACCGGCTTCCTTTCATGCTTACAAAGGGCAAGAAAAGTGGCTTCAGGGACTACCAGCTCACAGGGCACAGTCAGTGGTAATGGTCTTATCACTCGGCTACCTGCTCCTCCTTCCCAAAGGGAGCACCAGTTAGTGTATCTGAGTCAGAGAGTCTGGCTGAACCATCCTATTACTGTTTTATATAAAGCACTTACAGAATTCCTCGAGGGGAGAGGAGTCTCCAAGGGGAACTTGTCTCATTAAACTGCTGCCTGCTTTCCAAGCAGCCAGAGAGGCTCTGAGCAGGGAGATGAGACCTTTGGGGTCACGCTAATGCAGTAACCTCTGGGCACAGGGACAGCATAATGGGGGAATCATTTCAGAGGAGAAAATGGGAAATGAGCTTTTCTCCTTTGCCCCATTTAATGGGGTTAAAGAAGAAACAATGACATTTTTATAGTTGTAAAAATGTGTCCAGTATAGATGCTTCTAGGTTCCTGTACCTAAAAACTCTTTATGATTTGTTCTATTCTTTCTTTTTTTTCTCTGGAAAATTCTCCTCTATCTCTGCTGTATATTATTCTTTACTTAGCCCTAGATAGATTTTTAAAAAATGGCTTCTGAAGATGTGGTCTTTTAAAAGCTTGGAGAAGAAAGACCAAAAATTTCTTTAAAAGGCCTCTGGCCACAATGTCTTTCATCTTTGATTTATAGGAACCATTCAAAGGAACTCTCTGGAAAATAGCTTTTGGTTTTTGCTAAGAAAGCACCACAGAAAACAAGCCAGCTCCCAGGTTGACAGGATGCTCTCTGCAGAGGACTTGGGGATTGCATTTGCAAAGGCTTCCAGAGCAGGCTGGTGAATCTGGAGATGATGGATTCTGGATGCCAGATCATTAGGGAGTTCACTCTACTGGCAGGGTTCACTTTCAGAAACAGGAGATGTAAACCTTCAGCACAGTGGGTGGTATGTCGGGGTATGACTTCTGAATACCATCCTGCCCCACAATGGGGCTGGCAGTTTCTACTTCTCCCCTATCCAAGCTGCTTAGCCCAGAGAGGAAGAGCTCAGTTTGCCTCCTTCTTAGATGGGGATTTTAAACAAGTGTTTACACATTTACACTAGGTGGACTGAGTCAGGGGCAGAGCGAGCTGGTAAAGGTAGTGTGTGTCACGCACCTGTGGCACACCGCCTTCCCATATTAGAGAACATGTGGATATCTACAGTTAACCTCAGACAGGGCAAGCTGCACTTGGCAAAACTGCTCTACTGACCGTCCTTTCCCTGGATAGATTCTTCCTTTGGTGACAGTGCATGCAGCCCCGGTCATTAGAGCTGTAAGCAAATATTCTGATCCTCCTTCTTTAGGACTTTTGGTAGAACTATTTTTTTCCCCACCTTCTTTGAAATAAGGTGTGGCCATCTGACTATCTGACTTGCTTTGCTCACTAAAATGTGGGAAGAAATGATTATGTCACTTCTGTGTTGAAGCTTTAAGAGTTATTACATAATTCACACTTCTTTTACCTGCCAAGGTGACTGGCGATGGTTTTGGTGATTGCTGCTGCCAAAGGGAGGATGCCTTGGATTAGAGGCCCTGCCAACCTTTGATGGACATGTAGGAGAGTGAGAAATAAGCTCCTACTGTTATAAGCCACTAAAATAATTGGCTTGTTTGTTACTGCAGCACAGCTTGTTCTGTTTTTCCTGATTCCCACAATCCCCTTTGGGAAGACAGGGACTATTAGCTGCCAGTGGAAGTGCATTTCATGGAGATAATCTATGTTTGTAGGGACATCTCTCCAGATGAGGGTTTGAAAAGGTCTCATCTCCAGTCCAGGGAACTGTGGATTATCTAGGCCACAGGAAAGAACCAAGTTTTATACAAATTTAGCTTTATATTGATTGTGCCAGGGAGGGATAGGGAATTAACCACTTTTTTCAATTGCTTTATTAAAATATATGATTAGATGAATCTGTGTTTCTTCCTAGGTTTTTATGCAATATGTAACCTCTACAATATAGTATATATGCTATTCCCCCTCTTTATCTGAATACATTTTATCCCTTGAATCGGATTGGGGTAGAAAATCATGAGCTAGTCATACTTAAACAGTAAGAAATCTGGAAGCATTCTTGTCTAGAGCATAATTATTTTATTAATGAACACTTACATCTATCATCTGCAGAAAAGACTTTGAAATAGATCTACTTTAGGACCAATAAAAATAAACGATGTGTTATAGACAGTGGCTTATCACAATTTTGTTTTGATGGGCAGTGGGAAGTATTGTGTGTGAACAGTCTGTATAGTAAGGTTCGGTATACATGAACTATGATTATGATAACTTTACAAACAGAGAAAACTCTTGGATATGTATGGAACTGTTAGCCTGAGTTCCCCAGAACAGAGCTTAAGGAAGAGTTTGAATGCTAATGCTTCCTTGGGAGATACAAGTCCAGGGCATAAAGAGTTAGTCAAGGGAAGTTGACACAGTAAGTCAAAGTGGTAGTTTCTGAGCCAGCCATAGCTACACACACACACACACACACACACACACACACACACACACACACACAGAGCCACTTTTTTGGAGGGCTCTGGAGGTAGCAGGAGGAGCCACTGCACCTCAGAACTACCTGTCAGCAGGAGGATAGGAGCAGAGTTTTCCTGTTGGCTTCTTTCTGCCTCCTACCTCTTAGTGGTCAGGAGTCTCACTGAGGTAATTCCACCCTCCTCCCCTCTATTGGCAGCCTGTGTTACTCAGCCTGTCTGGGAGAAGGCTAATCCCCAGCTCCATGGCTGGTTTCATTTACTTCCCCAAAATAAAGAGGTCCCAGGCTTTCATGGATCGAGTAAGGTCTGTATAGGATGCTTGAGCTGCTGCCAGTGGTGATAGGAAATGGGAAGACAACAGCCACGGATCTCCACTGAGCAAAATCCAAGACCTAGGGACAAGTAGGGCACAGTGATCTGGGGAAGTATTAATACATAATCTGAATCCAACAAAGGTATTTGGTTTCGAATTGTGAGAGGTATATGTCTATGTGGAGGAGATAATTGCAGTCTTTGAAATTTTGTTGTATATGGGCAATTAAGTGCTTGTAATTATAGATGGATGTCAATCTGTTTTGGAGAGCTATAGAGCTTTTCAGAAAAAAAAGAGCTTGAATAAATCTTAAGTTTAAGACCAAGAGATTACAGGCTGTGTCAAAACTGCTATACCTTGAATATCTAGATTGTTGGAAGTCATGAGGCCCCGTTAGCCTGCTGAAAACTTTGAGAGGGTTTGAGATTTGCATTAATTCTACAAGAGAGTGATCAGTAAGTTCTTTATGGCAACCTTCTCAAAGCCAAAGTACTAGAGATGATACTCCTTACATTGCAACAAGTAGGGTTGTCAGCATTCATGCATACACAAACACGCAAACAAAACCAAGCTATTAGGTTACTGATCACTGAAATAGCTGCAATAGTAGACTATGCATACTTGGTCCCAGAAATCATCCAAATATCCAAGCTGTGGGTATCATATACACCAATAAGTCAGACTTATTGGAATGCTTTCCAAGATGTGAGATGATCTGGGAATAAAGGGAGGTATGGTCCAGTATGTTTGGCAATCCTACCTGCAATGCCTAATCTTGGAACACTTCAGCAGCATCCAAGGCTCCAAGGTGTATCACTGTAAAGAAGCCTGCTTACTGCAGCATTTCCCAAACTTAGGTCATGGGAAACCATTCCTTTTTCTATAACAATTATCCCCCTTCCTTTGAAAACTTCCTGTGCACAATTCTTAAGAAACACTGAGGCAAACTCCAGACCGTGTTGAAAGGCAGTGTGATGTGGTAGGAATTCAGGCAGCTGAGAGCCTAAACAGGGTACTCTGGGCCTGCTTTGATGTTAACTCTTGGTCACTTAAAAATCAAGTCATACAACCACACTCTGCCTCAGTTTCCTTCCAAATACAAATAGTATGTTATGACGCTGCCAGAAGGACCAGATGAAGAAGTAAATGTGAAAGCATTTCGAAAAGTTGAAAGGAAGAGCAAGTGAAGTCTCCACTCTTCAAATGAACAATGTGGTCTATGATTGATTCAGTGAGCACTTTCGTTTTTACAAATGAATCCTGCACTGATCTGAGCAGGTTTTATCTTTTTCAACAGACGCTGACATAGTTTTATGAATGCAAACAGCCAAGGAGAGCAGATGTTGAGTGGTTGCCAGAGTGAAATGAGGAAGCCCTGCTGCCAGCTTCCCACCAAAAAGCAGGTGCTTAGACCATTTTATTTAAAACCAGTTCTTTGAATGCACTATGTGCCGAATAAATATCACTAAAATATGTGTGTGGCTTTTCTGCTTTGGAGACAGGAAATGGATAATTGAGTTTAGGGTCCACTCTGTCCACATGTATCCTTCCTGCATATGCGCATCTTTTTCTGCATGTTCCCTCTGGGTAAAAATGGAGAGAACAATATGAATCTTACAGTCCTAGAACACCCAACAGAACATAAAGAGACTTTAGGGTTCATCTCTGCCCTCTCTCCACTTGACAGAGAAGTCAACTGTGACCTAAGAGCCACATCAACTGACCCCTGGTCAAAATGACCCTTGAGAGTGGAGCTGAACTCAGTTCCCTTCAGTGCCAAGGCACACTCTTTCTACTAGTCTATGCTGCCTCTGGTTCCTCCTCCCCAGTGATCTACAGATGCTACTACTAGAAACCCACTAGCCCTTTAAATACAAATTAACCACAGACAAATATTAATAGGATTACACAAAACCTCCAAAGGGCAGCTGTGGAGCAAAGCAGTCTGCTTGCCAGTTAAAACAGCTTTTCTACAAGGGGGTTCTGTGGAATCACAGACTGAAGAAAGACGAGCTAAATTAGGTTGGGTTCCTTAGAAGCAGAGCCTGACACAGCAGAGGGCAGTGGGAGAAGCATAGCAAAGATCTGGCCTTGGGTGAGGCCTTGTCTTAATTTGATCCATGGGAGGAAAGTTCTGGAGCCCACACCACACAGAACAGCTATCCCCTTATAGGAGATTGGCCTTTATAGCCCATGTCCCTTAGGCATTGGCTGTGGGCCTTGAGGGAATAATGCTGGGAAGATGTCTCCTGTCCTCTGAGGGCAGTCATCTGGAGAAGGGGGAAGCTGTGAGCCATTAGCACATACCCCTCACAGCAGGTAAAGTCAACTCACCAGCCAGTTAAAGGGATTTTAACAGACCCCAAGCACCCAAGTGTCTACCCCAGGCACAGAGTATGGGTGCAAAGGAAGAAAAAGCTTTAGCAGTAGAGACAGCAAATGTCAGGCCTCTTATTCTCTTAAAAATGGGTGTTTGCTCAGACCCATCAGGGCTGGACAGAATGGGCAACGACGTGAAACCATCAGAGGAACGTGTTTGCACTTATCACTTTCTGTGGTCATGGTCAGAGAGCTGTGTCCTTCTCAGCTTCACATTTCTTTTAGGGTTTCTCTTGCATTTCAACTGTAATGATAAGCAAAGACATCCAGGAGAAAGGCAGGTGTGATGACATCTGATGACTTGGCAGTCATCCTTGACCCCAAGCTGTTCAGAGAAGTCATCCAGAACTCTCCCATTCTGCAGAGGGGGAGGCTGATGTTGCCTAAAACTCATGGAGTGAAAATAGGAGTGGTGCTCTTACCTAGATAAATTGGAGAGTATTTCCCCCATCCCCCTTCTCAGTTCTCTTTGGTATGTGAACGTGCGTTCCAGACCATGTGAGTCAGTAGAGATGGGAATGTTAATTGATTTGTACAAACATGTGTAAACAGTACTCTTAAAAACAAACTCACTCTTCTTATACTGTGAAGAAAATATGAATTCCTCACATTGGAGAGACTGGGACATGAAGCCCAACCTCTCACATTGAGTTTTATCGTTTGGAAAGGGCTTAGGAATATCCTTGTCCAATTTCCTCATATTAAAATGGAGGACCCTGAGGCCCAGAGAAATGGGAATGATTTGACTAAATGCACAGAGCTAATTAGTGGCAGAAACTATAAGTATTGATTAAAAAAATAAAAACAAAGAAAAACACCTATGAGGCTTCTATTAGGTGCCTAGATGGAGTGCAATTTCTGAAGCAAAGTCATAAAACACAGTGTGGTTTCTAGCTTATGTGCTTGGATCACTGGCACTGGGGACAGTGTTAAAGCTCATACTGGGAGTCAAGTATACCAAGGTGAGCAGGAGCAACAGTGCATGGTGACCTCCCCCTCCCAAAGCATGTCTTCAGAGGGTATGGTGTGGGGGCAGGGGGTATTAGGAGGAGATACTGGGAGGCAGATGTCATGAGATTGGCCTGGGAGAATTTGGGGAAGTCTTTATAGACGAGGATGTTTATGTTGGAAGTTAGAAGATGGATCAAATTTTGAAATTCAGGGAAGGGAGGAAGAAAGATGAGGAGGGCACTGCTGGAATGAAGGTAGAGAGATAGGAAAGAGAGGCATTTCTCAGGGCAAGGCACAAATGGATGTGAGTAGCTGTCCAGGAGAGCTGGAACAGACTCTGGAAGAGAAATGGTGTGTGAGCCCTGGGTCTGGAAATCAAGCTGTGAATGAGGACATAGGAGACAAAGGGATGAAGATTAAGCTCCCAAAGCAAATTATATCAGTGGCCAGTGACTGGAAAAGCAATGATTATAGCCTTTTAACTACGAAATCTCTCTCTGGTCCCCCTTTCAGTCCCGATGCTTAAAATTCACTGTTTAGGATGTATTCCTTTGGGTATTGAAGATGATTTTGACTTAAATATGCCCTATTAAAATGTAATGCCTCTGAGTGAGTTAAGTATGTATAATCCATCAGGTAATGCCTTCAGGAAATTTGTTGACAACTAAATGACAACTAGGTGAAAACAAGATCTGTGGAAAAAGAAAACAGAAAAGGCAGCTGGGAGGGCAGGGAGTTGGGTGCTGAGGAGGCGGAAGGTGCTGAGAGGGGAGGCTTCCACAGGGGGCTTGTGGCTGGCCCTGCCTGTGGATGGTATGTGCAGGCCAGATATGGGGTCAAAAGGAACTTTATCTGGAAGCTGATAGGTGGTGTTCAAGCCCCCAGTTTCGAAGGGAAACACAACATGTTTTAGACAGGGAATTGTCCCTTCAGCCAGCAGTCTCCAGCAGCTAGGATCACACATTTGAATTTGGTTTGAAAGGGAGAAAGAGGGAGTGCTGGCTCAAGTGAGACTCTAGTTTCTCTTCTGCTTATGGGGAAATATAATGGATATGACTCCAAACTGGGATACTCTTAGTCGCTGCTAGGGACCTGCTTCTGCATGTGGCATGCCTACAGACTGGTGCAGGTTTAACATGAAACTTGTTTTAATCATCTCCAGGATATGCACTGCATTTATCTCCAAATTTTGATATATTGTCTGCCCATTCTATAATAACAAAAAGAGCTACTAAGTGACAGAGAAAAGCCTTGAAGCTGTTTCTGTTATTAAACCTTGAGGACTATCTGCCTGTCGTGGGCAGCCTCTGAGCTGACCCAGGATTCATACCCTTGTTAGCATCCTCTCCCACATGGAATAGGGCTGACTTCTGTAACCAAAAGGACACAGCAGAAAGGATGGAGTGCAATTTCTGAAGCAAAGTCATAAAAGACAGTGTGTTTCCTAGCTTGTGTGCTTGGATCACTGGCCCTGGGGACAGCCAGTTGCCATGGCATGAGGACTGAGGCAGCCTATGGGTAAGCCAGTGTGGCGAAGGCCTAAGATCTCCTACCAACAGCCTTGTGAGTGAATCGTATTGGAAGTGGATGATTCAGCTCCATCGGGCCTTCAAATGACAGCCCTCCCAGCAGGTATCTTGACACGAGATAAAGACCCTTTGCCACTTCCAAACTTCTGACTCCCCAGCACTATGCATAAGAAATATTTATTGTTTTTTGCCTCTAAGTTTTGGGGCATTGTTTTACATGGGACAGACACCTAGTACACTATACAATGAAGTCTGGGATAAAATGTGAGACAGCACTAAAAACCAATATACGGTACTCTAAACTATAGGAAGGATATGCATTTCTGTTTGTTTTTTTGAGACAGAGTCTCACTTGATTGTCCAGGCTGGAGTGCAGTGGTGCAATCACATCTCACTGCAACCTCTGCCTCCTGGGTTCAAGCAATTCTCATGCCTCAGCCTCCTGGGTCGCTGGGATTACAGGTGTGCACCACCACACCCAGCTAATTTTTGTGTTGTTTTGTAGAGACGGGTTTCATCATGTTGGCCAGGCTGGTCTTGAATTCCTGGCTCAAGTGATCTGCCCGCCTCGGCCTCCCAAAGCGCTGGGCTTACAGGTGTGAGCCATGACGCCTGGCTGGACATGCATTTCTCTAAACATGTCACGATCCTAAAAGGTTTGTTCAATAATCTAGGGGCCTGGATGGGCCATTAGAATAGTGAGGAAATGTATCAATATGGATTAATTCCTCATCAACATGATAGGTAGATACAAAGGAAAAAGCGCTCAGACCTACGCAAGGGTCTATTATGAAAGGGAGATTACAAGAAATATGCTCAGATGACAGAGAAAGGAAAGCAATAATCACACAGAGGGTCTTTGAGATTTGGGTGGCATTACTGTGAACTTCACTGACTTCTTGCATTCTCGGAAGGTGGAATTACTGAAAACAGGAGGATGACTTACTCCTGGGGAGGTGTAGCCAATTCAGTGAGAGAATCATCAAGATAGCACATTCCGACTAAAGCCATGAACTTGGCCAATTCACTCGTCCTCCCTTTCTAGGTGATATTCCAGCTGGCTTCAGTGGAGACAGCTTCATTCAAAGATTGTCATTAAACAGAAAAGAACCCATGTAGAACGTATGCATTGATTCTTGTGGTGGAAATTCAGGGAAGAAACATATGCAGAGGCACATAGTCAACATGTTCCTTCTCCTAAATGTACTGATAGCAGCCACTTTTTCAGCTGGGAACTAACCCCTCCCATTTCATGTGGCTCCAGTTGTGATTACCAATCTCTTTCTCCTACTTTTCCAGCCAGAAGTACATAAGCCAAATCCCACCAATCAAAACAACCATTTGCCTAGTCAGACGATACCTTCAGGAATGGGCATGTGACAAAATCTGGGCCAAGCAGAGTCTTCCTTGGCATTTCTCTATCAGTGCTCTGAGAAAAGATGCTTTTTTCTTAACTGCATTGCTAAGCAGTAGAATACGAGTCTTGGGTGAAGAGCAGCCATCATGGCTATCACTTGTAAAGAGCTTAAGAAACAGTGGAGATCTCAGATGTGTCTAAAGCTACATTGCCTTAGGACTTTTCAGTGCTATGAGCAAATGCATGCCCCTTTACACTTAGTTAGTTTGAGTAGGGTATCTAACATAGGTACAAATCAATTTATTATCATAGAAAGCAGAAGCGTTCACAAAATAGTGCCCTAGAGCCTTAGAAAAATGAAAGATGGCATGGGCTTTCTGAAGTTCAAAATCTCAAACAGAAAAGAAATACGAATATTAAAGAAAAGACGGGGTAAGACCACTTAAAAAGTTGAAAACTGAGCTGGAAGAGCATAGAAAAGAAATGGAAGAGAGAATAGAACTATTGCAAAGAGGAAGGCCACATAAACAGAAACTAGAAAAAAAATTGGATATAAGCATTGTCAGAGGTATTGCTTACACACTTGATGAAATTATCTTAAATAATAATAAAAATTTAATTTTAATTTTGAATTTAAAAAATAAACTAATAGCAACAAAATGATAAATATGGAAGGCAGACACATATATGTGATATATATGACTTATCTTATATATGCTACTCCTTATAAAAACCCTATGAAAGTAGGTCTCCATCTCATAGGTGAGGAAAACAAGGCACAAGGAGGTTCAGTAACTTATCCAAGATCACACTGAGGTAAAGCGGCAGAGCTGAGATTTGAAACCAATGGTCTGGCTTCGGGGTCCATATTCTAACCTTCTATGTTATACTGCCTCTCCTATGTGATACAAAACAAATGGAGTCTTAAAATATTCAAATATAGAGCCGGGCGCGGTGGCTCACGCCTGTAATTCCAGCACTTTGGGAGGCCGAGGAGGGCGGATCACGAGGTCAGGAGATTGAGACCATGCTGGCCAACATGGTGAAACCCCGTCTCTACTAAAAATACAAAAATTAGCTGGGTATGGTGGTGGGCACCTGTAATTCCAGCTACTCCAGAGGCTGAGGCAGGAGAATTGCTTGAACCTGGGAGGCAGATGTTGCAGTGAGCCAAGATTGCGCCACTGCACTCCAGCCTGGGCGACAGAGAGAGACTCCGTCTCAAAAAAAAAAAAAAAAAAAAAAAAAAAAAAAATTCAAATATACAATCAAAGAAATGCTTATGGAGATATTAGTAGTAATAATCAGATATTATGTGGCACTTATTGTCAGGCAATGCAAAACACTGTGTCAGCAAAAAACCGATATGACATTTTCTATATCCAAATAACTCACGCTATAAGGCAAGACTCTAATGGCATTTAAGCAAATCATAACTATAAGAAAAAAAAATCTAAGTGACAGCATTCAATGATAAACTACAACTGACAACTCAGGGGAAAATCCATATGA
Source organism: Hylobates moloch (assembly GCF_009828535.3). Classification (NCBI taxonomy): domain Eukaryota; kingdom Metazoa; phylum Chordata; class Mammalia; order Primates; family Hylobatidae; genus Hylobates; species Hylobates moloch. The sequence goes on along the minus strand of NW_026652289.1, from coordinate 92,018,490 downwards.
AAAATAATTTGGATTTTTAATTTCTATGTCTACTTTAATTTACACTTTGGCTTTAAACATATTCATGTATTATATGAAAATTACATTTTATTTTGAATGCTTTGGTTCATTACTGCCAGTAGAAAACAAATTATGTTAAAATCTCAATTATAAAAACATAATATGTGATTTTTCTAAAGTACAAAAAATAAATACATAATACTTGGTAAATTATGTATGTCTTCATTTTATTACTTAAACATTGAAATACATCAGTAGGATTAAAAATAATTATATTCGCTTCTCTACAATATTTCTCAACTTTTAACCATATTAAAAAAACTATCATTTTACACATACACGTGTTTTTCAATTTTGTAATTATAAAGGTATATTTGTCAAGGTAGGAGGATAAAGTGTATTTCATTTAACAGTTAGCATTTATAACATTTAAATGTTTAGGCAGAGGGAAAGTGAGTTTTCATTTTACGGTTGCTACAACCTCACAAATATTAAAGCCAGACCGCATAGCATAGAACCAATAATAATCATGAGATGGAGAGAGAGCTGTGTGTTAATTCCCTTATAATTTATTGCAAGGATCAATAGTCACTGTCTAAAGTCAAAATAGGGATTTAGTTTATTTTATTTATTTATTTTTTTTTTTGGCAAGACATAGTCTTTCTGTGTCATCTGAGATCAAGTGATTCTCCTGCCTCAGCCCTGCAGGTAGCTGGGATTACAGGCATGTGCCACCATGCACAGCTAATTTTTGTATTTTTAGTAGAGACAGGTTTCATCATGTTGTTCAGGCTGGTCTTGAACTCCTGACCTCAGGTGATCCGCCCACCTCCGCCTCCCAAAGTGCTGGGATTACAGGCATGAGCCACAGCACTCAGCCAGAATAGAGAACTTAAAAAAAAATTATTCTCAGTCTCTTAATGCTGTCCATAATCTTCTCTTTCAAACTGTAGGCATCTTTTAGAAACTTAAAACTCTTTTATGTGAAGACCAATGTACTTTATCTTACTTTATTTGCTTATAAATTATTAACATTTAGATAAATGAAGCTGAATATATTTTAATAAAAGTAGTTTGCACGGTAACTTCATTTTTTGTGAAATTTGCTTCCCGACCTCCTTCCTTCTATCTGTGTATAGATAGCCAGAATCATGGTCCCTAAAGTTTCCTAAAGCCTCTGTGAGAGGCTCCTTAGCTGGGGTGCCTCCCCATGATTTCCTTACTTTGCTCTTTGTACTCTTTATTGCGTGATTTTTTTTTCCATCAGCAGCTATCATTTTTACAAATATATAAAAATGAGTGTGTCTATCTGAGAAAACAAAGAAAATCATATTAGCTTCACTTACCAGGGGCGAGTGATTATTTGGCAGTTTGTTTAATTGAGGTTTCTTGGCTTGATGGTTATCAGCCAATGTCATCCCGTTTAGGTTCCACTTGAGGTGATTTGCAGCGTCCTTACTCATTTGCATAGCACCATATGCTGCCCTGACGGAATCTTTGCACAGTAAGAAATAATTCCTCTTGACAGGATAACCACTATTACAGCAGGTAGGCCAAACTGGGGGAAGATAGTAATCAAATTAAGGAAACAGTAAGTAGGCAATTACGTGTACCCACCACCAAATGCTGGCACTAATCTGTTCAGGATGTCTGTAGAGCATTTGGCTGGGAACGGCTGGAGGGCCACTTAGAATGTTACTGCAGTGTGAATGTGGGACCTCCTGAATGAACTGATTCAAAAACTGTTTAGGACTTACTGATGGCATGAAGTCCTGGGTTTTGCCATATTTTGAAAAATGCACATTTCAGTCCATGCCTCAAAACCCGAAGGTATAGCCCCAGGATCAAGAATGCAACTACAAATAGGCTTTCCTATTTAGCCTGATGGCCTCATGCATTAGTTTAATAGCCAAATTTTTAAATTGTAGTGTCAAAAGTTAATGTTTAATTATCTGACGGAAAATACAGCTGCAGAGTCTGGAATGTAGTGCTCAGATGACCCTCCCTACCCTCTGACCTGCCACCTCCTCTGTCTCCCTTCTTTGCTGTCAATGAGCAACCCATTTCAATAAGTTGCAAAGGAAGGATGTGATTTTACAAAGTGTCTCATAGAGAGATCTGCTGAAGTGAGCTGGCCACCAGGCACCAAGAATCTCTTCACATTCTGAAACCTCACCCTTTCCTTGATCGGCAGGAAGCAGTTGACTTCTAGATGCCCTAGAAAATTGCTGCTTTTTTTCTCCTCCCTAATGTGTGATCTTGAACAGAGCAAAGATACCCGGCTCTTACCCTCCTCAAGTCAAGCTGAAATGTCTGAGATGAAAAAGTCACTCTGGAAATGACGGGATGTGAGAGGGCAGAGTTCTATTGGACAGCTCCTCTGGGAATGAGCACAGCTTTGTTCTTAAGGAGGTCGAAGGATCCCAAAGGATGCCACTGAGGCAGGAATGCTTTTTAACATCTCCTAAAGTCCAAAGAAAAAACACTCAAAGTGTAATTGTGGAGTCTGATAGCTTTTTTATAACCTGGGTCTTTAGGAACAGTCAAAGTTTACCTGCTGGAGCATTTTGCAAAACAAATCAATTATCTCATTTATTAAAAATTAAGAACCCATAAGCTTCTAATACAGGACTGAAAAAGCAGGGAAACAGTGTGGCAGGGAAGGCTTGCAAGATTGGGGGAAAAAAACACAACATACATTTCTGATTTTAAATCTACCACAAAGTTTAGGTGTTGTCACGCTGTTCTGCATGGCGTTAGCATAATCAAGTTTGCTTACTTTTAGTTTATGAGCTGAAGACTGCAATTAAGCTGGATTTGCACTCTGTTTCTTCTAAACCACAGGCTCCAGCCCTGAACGCAGGAGAGTTGCTAAAGAAGTTGCTCACAAAGGCTAGAGAGAGCAGGCTACTGATTTCCTTCAAAATGGAATAGGAAACAGAAAACGTGGTGAAGTAGAGCTTTTTCTTACTGAACTTCCCATTCCTAGATTCTGAGTGGGTTTCTCCACCCAAGAAGCCTCCCCAGATAGAACAGTCTTGCTCCTCCTCCCTGTACTATAACTTCAAGAACAACCATCTATCAATATTTCACAGACGTTCAGCTAAATCCACTGATGGGATCATCATGGCCATACATCAGTCACAGGCTTTCAAACTTGTCTGTGCATTGGAATCACCTGAGGAGTTTTTTTTGTTTCTTTTTAGAGATAGAGTCTCACTCTGTCACCCACACTGAAGTGTAGCGGTGCAGTCACAGCTCACTGTAACCTTGAACTCCTGGACTTAAGCAATTCTCTTGCCTCATCCTCCCAAGTAGCTAGGACTGCAGGCATGCACCATCATGCCTGATTAATTTTCTTTTCTTTTTTTTTTTTTGGTAGATAAGTGGTATCACTATGATGCCCAAGCTGGTTTTCAATTCCTGGCCTCAAGTGGTCCTCCTACCTGGGCCTCCCAAAGTGCTGGGATTATTTTTACAGGCATGAGCCACCACTCCTGGCTCACCTGAGGAGTTTTAGAAATCACTGATGTCTTGGTCCCACCCAAAAAAAATTCTGATGTAATTGATGTGGGGTGCATCGTAGACACTGACGTTTTTAAATTCCCAAAGTGATTCTCATGTACAGTCAAATTTGAAACCACTTCTAAAGCCGCTGGTTCTTAAAGTGTGGTCCTCGGACTACAGCACCAGCATCAACTGGGAGCTTGTTAGAAAGGCAGACTTTCTGGCCCCACCCCAAGCAGACTGATTCAGAAACCCTGGGGATGAGCCCAGTAATCTGTGTTGTAACAAGCCCTCCGGGTGATTCTGATGCATGCTAATATTTGAGAGCAATTGCCTTACATAAAGCTTTGAGAACCCACGTGTATTGACACCATTCGTGCAGCTGCTGTTGATGTCTCAAAATGGTGTCTTTCTCAGGAAGCAGCAAGATATGATGGAAAGACTATGGGCTTTGGAGTCAGGCCAGACCTGAGTTTGAATCCCAGCCCCATCATTTACGAGCTGTGTGAGCTTAAACAAACACATAATTTAACCTGGATGAGCTTCAGTCTCCTCAGTTCTGAAACCGTGGAAATTTTATCTAACCCATAATGTTGTTGTGAAAATTAAATGGGATAATAGCATCTAAAATGGACTTGTAAAGTACTGTAAATCAGATCTTACCTCCCTGTCCTTCCTCCCTTCTATTCCAAATTTTAACAAGCAATAGAAAGAAGTAATGGGATATTGACATGAGTTGGGCATATTCACTTTCTTGTCAGTTCCTAAATATTCTTTTCTATCCTCTTCTGATAGCATCGTTTCTTCGCACTTGAATCAGCAACATGACATAGGACTTTGGCATCAGGTGAGTCCCATGAGCCAGGCACAGGACCAGGCTCTGACTACTGGGCCACTGAAAGAGAGTCCAGTTGTGGTCTCATCACAAGGACAAAAAGTAAGGTCAGGATACTCAAACCTGGCAAATTCTTCTCCAGAGTCCACTGAGTGAATGTATTCTCAGAGGCATGTCAAACTTTTAGAAGTAGTTTTCTACTTAATTCAGACAAATTGCTTACTTTATTCCAATAATTCCCCTGCTCTGACCTGTTTATAGACTTTGTATTTTAACATCAAGGATTCAGTTTCTCTCCACTGCTTAAGGAAAAGACATCTCACAAGTCCTCTCCAGGACAAGTGTGTCAGTGTAGCATAATACCTAACCGCAGTACCAATAATTAGCATCTGACTAGATCATTACTGCTTAAACCCATAGCCTGTTTAACTCCAGTCTCACAGCAACTCAAGGACGGAGGCATAACTATCATCCCCATTTTACAGATGAGAAGGCTGGAGCTCAGAGAGGTTAAGTGACTTGCCCAAGGTCACACAACTAGTAACTAGTGGAGCTGTCTCCCTGACCCCTCCCCAAGTCTTATATCCTAACTGCCATAATAATGATAATGAACGGCCGGGCGTGGTGGCTCACGCTTGTAATCCCAGCACTTTGGGAGGCCGAGGTGGGCGGATCACGAGGTCAGGAGATCGAGACCACGGTGAAACCCCGTCTCTACTAAAAATACAAAAAATTAGCCGGGCGTGGTGGCGGGCGCCTGTAGTCGCAGCTACTCGGAGAGGCTGAGGCAGGAGAATGGCGTGAACCCGGGAGGCGGAGCTTGCAGTGAGCCGAGATTGCGCCACTGCACTCCAGCCTGGGTGACAGAGCGAGACTCTGTCTCAAAAAAAAAAAAAATAAATAAATAATAATAATAATAATAATGATAATGAACAACAGTAACAATATAAAAATACAGAGCACCTGAGAGATGGAAAGAATTGACTACTAGAAGACATGCACAAGTCTGATTCATGCATAAACAGCTGGATTCAGAACAACTATTATTATTAACAATTCTCCCCTCTCAACCTACTGCTCCCTCTACTATTACTCCCCTGCCCTCACGGACTTCAGCCTTGTTTGTCCCTGGAATAATGAGATGGATTTCCCGAGAATACCGAACCATGTTTTCCAATATTAAAAACATTTCCTTAAAAAGGGAGAGAGTAACCTGCAGTGAAATGACCAAGTGTCCATGCTTGTTGTAGAATGAGCAGCAGCAAAGTTATCAGGGAGAGATGCAGACTCTCAGGACTTGCTCCAGACCTCCTGAATCAGAGTCCAGCATTGAACAAGCCCCCTAGGTGACTGGTCCACACAGTCTGCAGTTCCTAACCAGCTCCCAGGTGAGCCCAACACTGTTGGTCTGTGGATTCTGCTTCAGCAGCAGGGTTCTAGAACGGGTATATCTTCCACTCCTCTGCCAACATACTAGGCTTCAGGTCTCAGTGCTGTGGCAGAGCCCATTAAGTTGATCATATCCTATAGTCTATGCTGACTCCTCCTGCCAGCACCTTCCACCTGAGGGAAGGTGGGAGAGCAGGAGAGGCTCTTTGAATCCCCCTAGGCACCTGCCCTGCAGAGGTACCTGTGATTTAGGGCTTCAGAAGGGGTGCACTAAGCTTCACAGTGGAAGTCTCTCAGCCTGCCTGCATGTGGCAGTGGGAAAAGATATCTATGAAGCTGGTTCTAGGTGTCTCTCTGTGAAACTGTCAGGGCAGGGAATAACTGGGATAAGCTATGTCTCCAGTAGATCTTATGTCCTTCCAGAGGGTGGCCCTAGAGCTGCATCAGGTAAATATGGCATATTTTATAGAAGGTTGCATAGGATATCTGTCTGGGCATAACTGGCCTCTCCATGTTGATTCTGACATGCCCATTTCCTCTTTGTACACATAAGCCATGCTGCAATTCCCTGTCAACCTGGCCTGTGTCCCAGGGATCTGCCCACGCTTGTCTGTTCCATGTCAGCTTCCCCCAGCAGCTCTGTTGTGTCTCCTGGTTCCTGGGCTCCTGGAATGGGATCCAGTGCCCTGTGTCTGAGTTTTGCTCTCCTGATCCTTTATCACCTAGATGTCAATCTAGGTGGCAAGCATCCTTTTTCTTGTTGCTTCCTTGACCCTGGAACCAAAAAGGCAATGCAGTTAGAGGCACTTGAAGGTCTTATGTCCTGAGAAGGATTTAATTCATTCAAACCAGAACTGTTAATCATTCTACTGGGACAGAATCTTTTTGTCCCTCATGGAGCTTTCCCAATTCAGGATAAAGCATCATCACCCATGTAGTTGCTCATGTTGAAATCCTAGGCAGAAGTCATTCCCGAATGCCGCCTTCCATCACAGCCACATCCAGTCCATCAGCAAAGCCTGTCAGCTCTTTTTCCAGAATATGTCTTACGTGTGCACACTGCACTTCCTGTTTATCAACACTGCTCTGATCCACCATCTCTAGGTTATAGCTGTCCCCAACTGGCCTCCCTACTACCAGTCTTGCCCTTCACAAAGAAGCCAGAGTGATCTTCTCAAAATCACTTCTCAGATTATCACTGTAATCTCTCCCCTTCCCCATTTAAAAACACTCAAAATCCAAACAGAACATCATGAAGTTTGACCTTTGTCTCCTTCTCTACCTCTATGTCTTCCTATTCATTCATTAAATGAATGAAAACTTCTCAACTCACTCACTCTACTCCAGCCCCACGGGCTCCTCCCATCCGTGGGCCTCCTTGTGGCCTCTTCTCTCCGTCTGAAACTCTCTTTCCAGGATCACGTGGCTAACTTTCTCTGCTGAAGCCTAATCTTTGAACAGACCTCAAAGATTTTGTCCAAAGAGAGGACCTCCTCTGACCACACTATCTGAAGCAAGTTGTCATACCAACCTCATATTATAATGTTCTCTAGGCCTATTGCTACTGGAATCATCTTGTTAATGTTTCTTTTTCTTTGCTCCTGTATATATCACCACCGGAATATGAGCTTTAGAGAGCAATTACCTTACCTTATCTATTTTGTTCATACATTATAGATCCCCCACAAATTGAAGAAAATGATGGCAGGAGATATGACGAGTGCCATCTTCATTTCTGTGTTAATTCCTTTATTTTTATTTATTTATTTTGAGAGGGAGTCTTGCTCTGTCATCCAGGCTGGAGTGCACCGGCGGGATCTCTGCACACTGCAACCTCTACCTCCTGGGTTCAAGCAATTCTCCTGCCCCAGCCTCCCGAGTAGCTGGGACTGCAGGCATGCATCACCATGCCTGGCTAATTTTTGTATTTTTAGTAGAGATGGGGTTTCACCATGTTGGTCAGGCTGGTTTCAAACTCCTGACCTCAGGTGATCCACCTACTTTAGCCTCCCAAAGTGCTGGGATTACAGGCATGAGCCACCATGCCCAGCCAATTCCTTTATTTTTATAATATTTATAATGCCAAAGAGAATTTTAAAAACTATGCAGCTGGGAGCAGTGGCTAGCACCTGTAATCCTAGCACTTTGGGAGGCTGAGGTGAGTGGATTACCTGAGGTCAGGAGTTTGAGACCAGCCTGGCCAACATGGAGAAACCCCATCTCTACTAAAAAAATACAAAAATTAGCTGGGCATGGTGGCACACGCCTGTAATCCCAGCTACTTGGGAGGCTGAGGCTGGAGGATCACTTGAACCTGGGAGGCAGAGGTTGCAGTGAGCTGAGATTGTGCCACTGCACTGCAGCCTGGGTGGCAGAGCGAGACTCCGTCTCAAACAAAACAAAACAAAACAAAAACCTAACTATGCTGGTTGGAAAATGCCATATAAACGGACTCATGCTTAGACCGTGCTTGGGTCAACCATAACTCCAGCATGCTGCGGCAGCAGGTGATGCTGTGGGGAGGAATCAGGGCTATCTGCTTCTACTCTTGCCATCGTAGTTCAAGGGGGAGAACCCAAACTGCCCACCTTACAGGTAATGAATGAGTCTGTGGTGTCATGTGAAAAAGAAATGAGGTTTAATCAATAAAATCACTGATTTGCCCAAGAAAAGGAAAAATTCTTCTCCTGGTTTCATTTTTTATTTGGGGATAGTTCACTCAAGATCAGAGCCAGTGTCCCATGTAGACAGAGTGACCCAGCTGGGAAGTCTACGTTCCTAACTTGAGAGCAAAAGCATTGGAGAATAGATTTCAAAACTATGCTATGGGTTGTCCAACTATGAAAGGATGACAAAAACAAACAAGACCACAACCTAAGAAATAAAGAGATGTTTCTTGCAGTGCCTTCCCTGCCTTCATCGTGAGTCCTCTTGCTCTGCCAGTCCCCTGTCGGCGTTCCCATAGGGTTCTGTTTTCCTTTCCCTCATCTACACTCATCTACATCCAAAGCTTTTAAGGACTATTCACGTATCGATTGCTGTCTTCAATTAAGATGGTTTTCCTGTGCTGCAAACTTTTATCTCCACTTGCCAGGTAGTTCTTTGTTTTGTTTTGTTTTAATTAGTAGCCTTATTGAGGCAACACTGACCTGAAATAAACATCATATATTTGAGGGATACTATTGGATACATGTGATATGTGTTTACAGCTGGAAAAGAATGACCATAATTGAGATAATGGACATAATCATTACGTCCGAGTTTCCTTGTGCTTCTTTGTCATTCCTTCTACTCCTCCTTCACTTCCCCAGGGAAACACTGATCTGTTTTCACTGTAGATTATTTTAATATTCTCAAATTATATAAAGGAAATGATTCAGTATGTACTCTTTGTTGTCTGGCTTCTTCCATTCAGCTTAATTATTTTGAGATTCATTCAATTTGTGGGTATCAATAACTCATTTTGTTTAATTTCTTAGTAGCATTTCACTTCGTGGATATACCACAGTGTGTTTATCCAGTCACCTGATGATGGACATTTAAGTCGTTCCCAGTTTATGGCTTTTACAAGCAAAGCTGCTATGAAGATTTGTGTACAAATATTTGATGATCCTATCCCTCTTAGATAAATACCTAGGTGTGAAATATTTAACTTTTAAATAAACTCTAAAATTGCCTTTCAAAATGGTTGCACCTAAATTACATTTCCACCAGTAGCATCTAAGAGTTACAGCTGCTTCCACATCCTTTCCAAAACTTGGTTAGACCAGTCTTCTTATTTTTAGCAATTCTAGTAGGCATACTTCCTTAATTCAGAGCATCATGACATCTTCCCTGAATCATTACAGCCTCTTGCCCTCTGCCCTCTTCCATACCTTGTCTGTATGCTATACTTTAAGATACTACTCAGGTCTGTGATATCTTTCCACATTTCTTGCTACCTAAAAAACTATCACCTTCCACAGAATTTGCCACTCTCTCTTCAGCACCACATCCATATTCCATAACAGACATACCTTGAAGGTGCTCCTATTCCTGTGCTTATCAGTTTAACTATCTCACTGCACAGTAATGGTTTTCTGCCTGTTTCCTACCGTAGATTGTTAGCTTGAGGTCAAGGGCTAGGTTTTATTCATCTTTTCACGCCCAATTCGTTTTACACTCAGCACAGAGCCTGACACAAAAAAAGTACTTATTGTTTCTGAAAGATGGAGTGAAAGAAACCCCTGAGTTTCCACTTCATGTGAACTTGATATTTGTAATTATTGCAAGACTCTTCAAGAAAATTGTAATGAGTTGAGGATATGCTGTATGTCCAATTTTATCTACACAACAAATAATTATCTTTTCCTGTTTTCATTTCCTTTTCAAAAGATGAATTAACTTTTCATCATGTTATCTGAGAAATTTACTTTCATAAAAGGGGTGGCTAAATTGGTTATTAATATTTTCTTATATATATGTGTATATATGTGTGTATACATACATACACACAAATACACACACACACATGCCCCACACACATTTACAGTTTTTCAATGTGTCCTCCTGTACATTGGAACATTTAGTCAATAAGACAGTCAATAAGATCTTTTATTTCTTTTACTAAAGAGACAGGGTCTCGCTCTGTCACTGAGACTCGAGTACAGTGGCACGATCAGAGCTCACTGCAGTCTTGACCACCTGGGCTCAAGCGATCCTCCCACCTGAATCCTCCCACCTCAACCTCTTCCCACCCACCTCAAGTAGCTAGGACTACAGACACACACCACCACACCTGTCTAATTTAATAAGATCGTTTTGACTTACTTTATTCTTTTCTCAGTGCTACAGTTGTTGTCTTTAAATAATACCTGTAAGTATTATAGATATTTTTTGTCTGAAAAATTCATCTTAAAAATGGGAAAGAAAAGAAAAAATTAAACACAGCATTGCCTTAAGTGCATTTTAATTCACAACAACCGTTATTAAAAGTTTTCACTTTATTAAGGGACAGTGAGTTATACCACAATTCAAAGTGAAGTTTAAAATAAGATGATCAAATAGCTTCTCTAATAATTTTTCCCCTTTATGAAACTACCATTTATAGTGAAATACGGTATTCGTATTTCTGAGAAATAAACCAGAAAAGGCCACTAGCAAGAGATGATTACACATGATGTTTCCATTAAGAATTTCCATTCCTTTCAAGTTTCAGATCTACAATTTAAGCACTTACAACCCAAGGGAAAAAAGAATTCTAGGTTTGCTCAGCCCTACTTTACAGCATGAAGCAGGACTCTTGTGTGGATGCCCCAGGGACCTCTACAAAAGCCTCGTAACTGGAGCTCACGAATACTTACTACCACTCCCTACTGGGACTGAAACACAAACTGTTTAAGTGAAGTAAGGTAGATGGAACAGAATAAAAGGGATTATTTTGCATCACTCTCTCTTAATGTTCATCTTTCCTTTTGGTAAGTCAAGTATCAATAGCTAGCTGATGTTTTACTTTAATGTTTTTTTCACTATGTGTCTGTGTGTGTGTGTGTGTGTGTGTGTGTGTGTGTGTGTGTATGTAGATACATATATATATCATGCCCATCTCAGGCTTTACCAGCCAGTAGGCACAAATTTTTAACACCTAAATCCATGAGCTTATATTTAACTGCATGCCCCATCCCACTCCAGGGTAATTGGACTTGTTATGCCTTATCTTTTTTTTTTTTTTTTTTAAACAGACAGGTTCTTGCTTTGTTGCCCAGACACGAGTGCAGTGGTACAATAATAGCTCACTGCAGCCTCAGCTCCTGGGCTCAAGTGATCTTCCCACTTTGGCCTTCCAAAGCTCTGGGATAATAGACAAGAGCCACTGTGACTGGCCTGCTTTTCAATTTTGGACTCAGTATTTCCTGGAGACTCTGAAGCCTTGCCCTGATGTTTCTAGAGAGAGACTGTTAGGATTCTAGAATATGGCTCCAGTCTCTACTACTGTTCCCTGAATCCTGCAGGAATTGAACATTAGCCGTTCTCCATGTCAATCAAACTGGAAGCCTACCTCAAGCCCTGATGCCAGAGATCCTAATCACCACTCTTGCAAAGTCAGAAGAAGAGGGAGGAAGGCAGGATTTCCTGCAGAAACTCAGCTTGAGCCTCAAAATGTCACAGCAATTAGCGATCCAGCTCTTTCTTTCTCTCTAGGTGGTGGATCTAAGCCTGTATCACTAGCCCATAGACAAGCAGTTTCTCAGAGTTCTGAGGGCGGAAATCTGCTTCCATCACTATAACAGTGACTTATCTGTTCACTACCTGAGGTTTAAAGCGGTGTGCCAGACATGCCTAGGGCAAAACTTTTGAAGTAAAAGGGGAAAAATGGCTTCACTTTTAGTTTGGAAAGGAAGGTAGGCTCCCAGAGCAAGGTTGCATGACTAGCTCTCAAGTATTTAGAGATATGTAATCCTTTCAAGGTATGTAAACATGCGTGCGCACATGCATACACACTGCCACTCTAGCTGGATGCAGCAGATTAGAGATGGTGGCAAGTTCTTTCACAGGCTTCTTATGGAGAGGTGGGGGCTATTTGCCCTCCCCATGAATCTGGGCTGGCCTGTGAGTGTTTCACCAATACAGTATAGTGCAAGTGAATCTATGTTAGACGTAAGCCTAGCCTTTAAGAGGACTGGTAGCCACTGCCTTGGCTTCTTTGAGCACTGTGCCTGACTAGTACCCTGTTTGAGAAACTTTGTGGAGAGGCTCTGAGCCTACATGGAGAGGAAGAGGACTGAGGCATGTGGAGTGAAGCCCGTAGACCCTCCAGCCCAGCCCAGTCACCACTTGAATACCAGGGACCCCAGTCAACTCCACATGATGCAAAGAAATCAGCCAATTCTTGACCCATATAAAATGATCCTTATTTTAACTTATCAAGTTTTGGAATACCCTATTATGCAACGTAGATTCCTGGAGCCCTAGTTAAGGACAAATATTATAGGGTCCTCCAGGCTGTGTTCAGAACTCCCATCCCCTTTTAAGAGCAGTTCCACTTCTCATCCCCCTGTCTAGACTATTTCCACTGGGCGCAGATCTCTGGGGACCTTGAGACCAACCAGCCTCATTAGATGAGTTTCAAGTTTTCCCCTACTAGATTCACTTACTACATGCAAGGGGGTACACTCAAAATAATGGAGCTCCATTCTCTGCCCAGGCAGGACACCCTGTTACATGTACTTTATTAGTTGCCATGATCGCTATTTTAAAGTTTTATAAAAGGTTAGGAGATGAGGTTTGATCAGGAGAAAAAAGTACATCTTTTCAAAGCTTTTCTTAGAATTTGAGAGGAAGGAATTATTCAAGGATGGGAAATGTATGAGTAATTATGTTACTTTAGTCTTCCTTATTTTTTCTTTGTAATCATGAAGTTTTCTCTTCCCCAAAGCTCACATCCTAAACCCTGTGCTGCACTTCAGAATAAATTCCAAAGTTCTCAATTATTAGTCTCTGTTAGAACTATTTTCTCCTCATTTTCTCTTTCTCTTTCCATGCTAAAATTAGCATTCCTACCAGAGCTCTGTAGTTAACTTAGTACACCGTTCCAGCTCTGAGTCAGATGCCAAGAACACCTTTTCTGTCTGGCTCCCAGCGTGCCTGCATTGATGTACTACGCTGAGGTGCTGAGGACATCAATATGATGTTCAGTGATGCATAGTTGTTTCTATTCTAAGGGATATATTTGACTGTTTATAGAGCAGCAAGAAACAGCCTAATGTTCACCTGCTGACAAAATGAATGTGGATAAGATGCTTCTAGATTTCTGGTATACATGCTTGTGAGCAGTGATCAGCTAAGTTTAGGTGTGGCTTATAGGAGGCAGGAACTCACTGAATCTCAGATTCTCAGATGACCTTTTCATCTGGGCAGAAAGGCAACTTTTCTTAGCTGGGCAAAAGTAAGAAGGCTTCAGGAGTTTGATGTGTCAAATTCACCATGACTCATTTATCAGAGTGGGGGGGGGATAATTTTTTTTTTTATCTTTTCATATCAAGTTGGAGGATATTAGCCAAAAGCCCAAAAAAGAAATCAAACTGGATGAAGAAGAATTGAATGCATTCATTAGGACTTGTTCCTAGTTACACAAAAACTAGGGTGGCTGTAGGATTTATTATACAGACGAGGACACTTTGAGAGTGCAAGGAAGCACTACTAACAATTACACCATGACAGCAGGTGTGTAGGCTTGGACGGCCCTAGGCAAACAGGTATGCATTTCCACCCTTGAAATAGCCCAACTCAAGTTGTCTTATGGCAATAAAGGAGATTCACCGGGCTGCTTTAGAAGAAATGCAGCGGTTAGGTGGGCTTTGAAACAACTCGACCAGTTTCTCTTAATGTCTCTATTCTGCCTTCTGGATGGTAGCTTTTTTATACATATAAATAAATATTTCCCTAGCAATCAGACTGAGAATATAGTAGTTTTATTTCAAGACTGGTTCTTCTTGTGGTCATAGGTGGATGCCAGTAACAGTTGGCATGTTTCCTTTTTCGCATTCAGCAACAGAAAGAACACCTCAATCCCAGCATTCTAAGCAAGAATTGCAAGGCTCAGACACCTCAATGCCCACTGCTATAACTGACAAGGAAGTGGAATGTCGTGTATGGCTTCAACCAACAAGGGTTGATTGGAGCTTTGAGTAAGTTCCGTTTCTTAACAAGTACTCAGGACAGTTTGGAGATGAGTGATTTTTTTTTTCCATGAAAATTCTGGGGAATGTTTTTTAAAAAAAGAGTGGGAATGAATACTGGATAGGTAAGCAGCAAACATCTGCTCTATTGGAAACAAACCTGAAATTTAATAAAGTAGCTTTCTTGGTGCCCTGAAAGTTAAAAGAGAGGGACTCTGATATCAGACTTTCTACATGTAAACCCAGGTTTTACCTTTAGTAACCACGTAAACTTTTACCAGTTTTTTACTCTAAGTCTCATTTCCTCAAACTGGAAAATGGGGATAATGCTAATAACTGCCTTACATGGTTGCTGTGAATTAAACGAGACAATGTATACAAAATGCTTATGACACTTATGACAGAGCCTGTCATATTGTGAGAGCTTAATACACGTTAGCCTCTATTACAATAGTCATTGAAGTGATTGTTTCGCAGGATGTTCATGAGAATGTGTAAGGAAATTCTAAGGTATCAGCAGTAAAGAAATTCATGTACTTAGTTGAGGGAGAAACAGTGAAGGCAGGAATAAGAGCTGAAGGAACTGGGGTGTGAGGGCGGCATCTGGGAGAGAAGAATGATCCCAAGTAAATAGATGAGTAGAGTCAGGGTTCAGCAAATTTAAAATATTCCCATCCAAGGCGAGTCTCTCACTTTAAAACATCACAGCAGACACTCTCAGGAGCCTTTTCTAATGTTTCATGGTCAAGAAATTCTCCCTTATATTCAAGATAAATCCCTGGTTGTCACATAAGCCCGTTTTATGTCTTCACCCAGGATAAAACATAGGTAAAGATTTTAGAGACATAGAGAGCTGAGATGGAGCTTTAGAGATGTTGCGGGGGAAAAGTGACAAGGCTTAGTGACATCCATTTCTTAGTGACAGGGAGAAAAGGGTAGAGTCAGATGCAGGCCCATGATAGTGGGCATGAAAGACGAGGGAGACAATGGTATCTGTGACAAAGAGGGAGAGGGGAGAGGTTGGTCTGCTAGATAAGGAGTTGGATTTATAAATATAAGGTGGTGGTATTACCAGGACTCTGGTAATAAAATCAAAATGGTGCCAGAATAGCAAAGAAGACATTTTCTCTTTTTCTCTTTCCTCTCCTAGATAAGCAGGAAGCTAAAAAAGAAAGGGCGGGGGGACAGAAAAAGATGTTGCAATGACAACTTTTAGCAACATGTACACATCAAAAATTGATTTAATCCAGTCCTACTTTCTGGTGTGAGTGTAGCAGTGGGCGTGGTAGTAACGGTTGGCTTTTCTTTGCCTTACAGGGGCTTTTATAACAAAAGTGGCCCTTTGCCCCAGTCATCTATCGAGTGAGTCTTCTGTCTTACAAATGCACAGTCTGAATCACTCACAACAACCACAGACGTGCAGCAATTTTTGCTTTCCTGTGTTTTCCTATAAATTTTCTGTGGGATTGCATTTGGGTAGACTCTTGAATTTAAAATGAAATTACATTTTCTCATGATTGGTTTCAATAAAAGATAAACTAGATTATCTACATTTTGGTTGTTTATTAATATAACTGAATTAAAGATAAGTTCTCCAACAACTAAATACATTTTAATTACAAAAAGTTATATGAGGTTTTATAAGTACTTAATTTAACTTGCTATATACACTTAGCACCAGGTAATCATTTTGCATTGAAAATAATGAGGAATAAGGATCCATTGTTGAAGTTTGTACTTTGATTTGGGAGGTGCAAATAGCTAGTTGTATCACTGATGGGAAATTGAAGTTCTAGAGAGAATAATGTCCCACTTAAAAGAGATAATATGAAAATAATTTGTTTGTTTCTTGTGATTTTGCTCTTCAAGTACACTTTGCTTGTGAGACCAATTATAGATTTTTCATACAGAACCATTATCTCCATCATCAAATTGATGGCAAATAACACGCTTTTTTTTTCAAATAGTAGTTTCTCAAAGGATAATTGCAACTGAATGAATGAATGAGTAAATAACTAAATGTACCTATTATACTGGAGAAAATCAATTCAGAGTCCTGAATTTGTTCATGAGAAGCATCAAAATAGTATGTGTATTGATGCAAAGTTATGGACATAGTAAAGTTGCATTTTGTGTTTTAAGCTATATCTGACCCTGATTTATTAATATGTTTAAGAATTTAATTCTTGCTTAACTACTTGACCTACTACTGTCCACTAGTCTCAATTATTTAACAGCTTAAACTGACACTTAATAAGTATGTAAATGGAAGGCACCCTAACATAATACAGGTATCTTCCTAAGTGCCAATTATATGCCTCAACATTCCCTTCAATTTGAATGTGTTAGTAAGAATCTAATTACACTGGTTTATAGCTGATGGAATTACAGAAGGAGAAGATTTCTCTCCTACATACTTATTAGACCTCAATAAGTGTTCCTTTGCAATCTGTTGCTATTCAATTACCAAGTAATAACTGTCTTAATGAATCTAATTGAAATGCTTATTTCAGACTCCTATCACACCAAAAAAAGAGGCTTCACTTGGAGTGCTGCCACTGGATGGGGCCTGACTTGTTTATCCAGAAAGAAGTGACTTCCCTGGGAAGAAGGTTGCATTTGTGAAAGCCTGTGCAGCATTTCAAGGACATTCATGTCCTCATCATTCAGGTTTCAGAAAACTGAAGCCCCTACTCAAAAATCTTACTAGTCAAGCCCATGCCTGTGTGCGCACTTATACAGTCATTCTGCCTGAATTTTTCCCTCACCATGAGAAGCTTTTGTTCAGCTTTCCTCAATGAAGACAAAATAATAATAATTAAAATATCAGTAGCTAATATCTGTAGGGTACTTACTAGTGCCAGTGCTGCCTAAACACTAGTTTAACCTTCACAAGTCCCCTAAGAGAGATACATATGTTTACTGACTCCATTTAACAGATTTGGAAACTGAGTATAGTTTAGTCTTTGGCAGAGGGCAAATTCATACACTGTATAGGTTAATAAGTGGCAGAGATCATGATACAACTGCAGGCCCACTGGCTTTGGAGCCTCCCACCCACCTGCAAAAACTATCACAAAAGCAAAGACATGAAATAAATGTTATTTTAGTTGATGCAACCTCTTGTTTCTTGGGAAACTGAAACTTTAAACTCACACGGCAAATATGAAACTAGCTCCAAGTCTCCTGAGCCCCAGTCCTGTGCACATCAACCTACACCATGCTGCCATGCTGCATTAAAAAAAAACAAACAAAAAAACAAAAAACAACAAACAAACAAAAAAACACTCATTGAGCTTGGTATTCTATGTAATACTCTCTGCATCCCCATTCTTTGGTAGCTTTTTTTTTGGATCCACAACTGGGACATAAAATGCATTCATCTCAAGGTCGTGATTGGAATTTGTTTGGAAGATATATTAGAGGACAGTTCACTGTGTTTATTTCATTTAAAGAAAAAATTTAAAGTTTTATTGGCCCAAACAAAAAAGTGATATTAATTCAAGATAATGGCAAATCACTTTGACAGGCACAATTTTTATGCAGATTCTGTGAAGCTCCCTCTTTTAAAACCACCCCTGGAGATCTGGGCATAGCCATGAACCTGCTCACACAGATGGGCTCAGCCCAGAGACTCCCTGAAAAGTGAAGTTCTCCTCAGCAGTATGTGACCCTTCTTGAGTTGCTTCCTCACTGTCAGGCTGAGGGATAGATGCCATGGTCCATCATTGGGACATCTGCAGCGTGAAGTTTCTTCCTCTCCAAAAATGATGATAATGTGGTCATTTCAGGGGTTTCAAGGATTTCTGGTGAACAATATCTCTACGGAATATACAAGGATTTTAGGTGCAGTCCAAATAAAGGATTTGACAAGAATAAAAACAACGCTTTATATAAATTACCTCGGTTTGCTAAAGAGTCACCTTATCACTTACACAGGTGTGGTGTTCATCTTTAACCATTGGTCCTTTTTCAGTAGCGTTTGGTTTCATTGCCCTATGTATGAATAGACAGAGTTGCTCAGGTCTGTTCCCGTCCCATTTTTCTCATTTGAAACTATGTTGTTTCCCTCCAAACACCTGTTGTGGTCAGTGCTAATTCCAGGGGCTTAATTTCCCCTTTGCATTCATCCAGAAACAGTTTGTTGTTGTTTCCCCAGAAAGGGTCTCACTCTGTCACCAGGCTAGAGTGCAGTAACACGATGGTAGCTCACTGATAATCTCGAACTCCTGGGTTCAAGTGATTCTCTTGCCTCAGCCTCCCATCCAAGTAGCTGAGACTACAAGTGTGAACCACTACACCAGCTAATTAAAAAAAATTTTTTTTTTTTTTTTTCTGAGACAGAGACTCGTTCTGTTGCCCAGGCTGGAGTGCAGTGGTGCGATCTCAGCTCACTGCAAGCTCCGCCTCCCAGGTTCACGCCATTCTCCTGCCTCAGCCTCCCGAGTAGCTGGGACTACCGGTGCCCACCACCACGCCGGCTCATTTTTTTGTATTTTTAGCAGAGACGGGGTTTCATCATGTTAACGAGGATGGTCTCGATCTCGTAACCTCTTGATCTGCCCGTCTCGGTCTCCCAAAGTGCTGGGATTACAGGCATGAGCCACTGTGCCCGGTATTTTTGAAAATTTTTTTGTAGAAACAGGGTCTTGACGTGCTGCCCAGGCTGGTCATGAACTCCTTGCCCCAAGTGATCCTCCTGCCTTAGCCTCCCAAAGTGTTGGGATTACAGGCATGAGTCACGGTGCCAGTCTTCTAAGAAGCAGTTTTTAAAGAGCAACAGGTCCTTGTAGTTATCTAGTTAACACAGTGTCAAAATTATGAGCCTGCCAACAGGCCATAATTTCTTTTATATGGAGAGAAAACAATATGATAGAAGGGAGTTATTTAGCCTCTTGAGGAAGCCCTGAGTTCACCCAGCCAGACGACCTGATAGTTTTGAGTGCCATTAATTTGCTGAGCTCTGGGCAAGGTTCCTTCCCTCCCCTTAGGACTTGCAGCCTGGAGAACTACAGCTTATTATTGTTGGAAAACTCCCGGGAATGCCCTTACAATGATGTACACGGGAAATTTGAAGTGGGGAACAGAGAATACACAATGGTGAAATGACAGTTTAACTTAATCCTGTCTTTTCTAAACAGAGAAAGCTCAGAACAAGGGTTTATACAAACAACCAGCAGGCAGGGACCAGCTCTATGCAGAAAGAGTAGTTTACGGAACAAAAAATGGACAATAATTTTTATGTCCAAAATTGATAGTTTTGAAAATGACTAAGGATTATAAGAACTTGAAATCTTTTATATTGAAATTTTAAAATATTTTAAATGTGAAATTGTGAAATGTGATATTTTAAAGGTGAAATTGTATACTTTCAAGCAGTAAATTTAACAGAGAATGTGAACCTTCTTCTGAAACAGAATAGATTGTAAAGTGTTTACGGAATATACACTACATATGGTATTCCTATTTAATTTTTTTCAAAATAGTGAGTTGTTTGGTTTTAAATTTTTACAGGGTTATTTATTAAATGTATTTTTTATTTATGTATTTATTATTAAATTATGAGTAGTTTTACTTTGTTGTTTCTTTAAGGCACGGGTCTTTGAAGAGTTTGCATTGCTCTGTGAGTTACCAGAGGACTGCAATCTTTAATCCAATTCAGACCAGGCTTGCATGTGCTCAGGCCTGTTGCTCCTTATCAGAGGCCCACAAGGAGCTCTCAGTACAGCTGCAGCCTTGGAGAATTTCCCTGTCTCCTCCTGTTCTGTCTCTCTCCTCCTCCTCCTGCTTCTCTTCCCTGCCTCTCCCCCACCCCTATACAGACACACACACACACACACACACACACACACACACACACACACACACACAGAGACTACTCCTTGGCTCTTTAACTTTCCTTTTAAGGCATCAAAATCAATTTTGGGACTCTCTTTGGTACAAAGAGTTGATATGGATTTGATATGGATAGAGTTGACTGATCTCTACTCTGGGTTTGAAGATGCTGATGCAAATGGAAAGGAAATAATCCCAGGCTATTGTGACAGATGACATGATGTAGAAGGAAGAGCACAGGACTGAAGGTGGAGAATCACTTGTTTATGCAACACATATTTCCTGAACGTCAAATACGAGGATAAAGCCATGAAGGAAATAGAGCCCTGTTTCTGCAGAACACACGTTCTGGTTGGAGAAGACAAGTAGCGAATATACCAACAAATAAGAGAGTATTTGATGATGATGAGTGTTTTATGAAGGGGATAAAGAGTGACTGCAGCGCTCAGAAGGAAGCCATTATTTTAAGTAGGGAAGGTCTTCTGTAAGAAGGTGCTATTTAAATTGAGACATTAAAGGTGTGCAACTTTGGATAAATTGGAAACAAGAAGGGAAGTGCATTCTATGGGATCTACTAAGAGCAGAGAGTGACGACCAACTCCAGACCCCAAAGCAAAAGGAGAGTGAGGCTACTGGTACTTGGAGGCAGAGAAAGCCATGTGGAGAGGGCGGCCCGACTGAGCCAAAACCTTCAGTCTGTTGGTCTTGAGCTATTTGAGGGTCTGTTATGTGCAGGATTAGGCTCGGCACTATCGAGGATCACAAAAGTGTGTGAGTTATGGAGGCTTCCAGCAATAGGCTTACAGTCAAGAATGGGAAACAACACATATGCACGTAATTTGATTGAAATGCAGGAAGTCTTAAGGATCATAGGAGGAGTTCAGATAAAGACTAGAAAGTTCTCAGGTGCCAGATTGCTTCCAGCCAACAGATCAGAGGAACTGTCATAGAGGAGGTGGCTGTGTGTGCCCTGGACCTCAAAGGAGAGAGATGATATTCAGATGTGTAGCAGTGATGGGCAGAAGCACATTTTAAGTGGAGGGAATGAAACAGGATAAGCAAATGGCTGGTGATTAAAAAACTCTGGTTGCGTGTGCAGAAAAGAGAAATCTTAGTTTGAGTGGAGCCTCTGCCACATGAAAGGGATTTAGAGTTTGCTGTTTCTGTGAATCTGTCCGTCTTCACCCTCATGCTGTTCTCCTTTCCTTTTTTAACCTATATCTTTTCTCTCTTTGTTTTGTTGACTTTCTCTTTTTTGTTTTCCGTTGTCCTTTTTTATGAGTGGAGCATTTCAGTGCAAGGGCAAATGGGAGTGGAGTGGGGTTCTGTGGAATGTCAGAAATGCATGCTTAACCTAGATTTCCCAAGCTCTCACTCAGTCTTATCCCAGGGATCACTTGACATGATGGGAAATGATGAGAAAAAAATAAACAATGTGATCCCAGAGCAAAGCTTATTTACTTTATCCGTTTAACCCAGTTCTACTGCTTCTCTCTCCATTTCCCAAGAACCAGGGGCAGAAAACATGAGAAAGCAGAAGAGAGACAGATTTTAGAGAACGTGAGTTTGTCGTTTGTCCTTCTAAGATGAGAGGCCATGTCTGCCACCACCAGTTTCAGGGAACAACTGATTCATTTCACAGCCCCACCAATGTATACAACCTGGCTTGTTCTCGAGCCAGGTGCTTTCTCATTGGTGACAGAGCAGCAGTACTTTCCAGCATGCTGTACAATTACCCAGACTGGAGGCCCTTCCTCTGCATGCACTAGCCCCACTTAAGAAAAGATACATAAACTCTCCTGGCCTATGCTGTGTTTTTGGTTTTTGTTTCTTTATTCATCATCAAAGCCCAGTTAAAGTGGAAAACTTAAGCTCAATGCATTTCCACAGATTTCTCTAAGTGCTCTCATGAGGCTCAACAGTACACACTCAATAAATGCACATTGAATAAATGAATAGTTGCAAAAGGGTATCTGGGTTAAAGAATCATGATAATTATGATACAAAATGTACTCGAGTTGCCATTCATTATTTTATCTTTGTCTTTCCAGTAAGCCTTGACCCCATTGTGGAGAGAAACAATACTTTGATTATTTTTAAGTTTCCAGCTACTAGAAGACTATATATGGTCCATAATAGGCCCTGAATGCATACTTGTTTGAAGGAATAAATAACTAAATCACTGAATAAACAATCCTGTCTTCTAAGCCAATTTAGGGAAATGATGGGAAATAGTAAGCCCCTTCTCAACATGAAAGCCATGTTGGGAAGGGCCTTGTATAGAAGACTCAGGATGGTGCATTTTATTATTTATTCTTTTTGCTATAGGGGATGACTGAAGCATTTTGAGTAATCAGTGAATGATTTAGTGGTCAAGGCTGTTTTATAAAGATTATTCTGATGGTTATGTAGAAGATGGATTGCTGTGGTGATAAATCTGATGTATGTCTAAGCTTTTGTTGTTTTCAAAAAGTAACAATGAAAACTTCAATGAACAAGGGGCTTTAAGTTCAACAATAGGTATGGTTGCCTTAATTCTATTGCTTACTGATGGGAACAAAATGTACTTTACCCAGCTTACATGGTCTAAAGGTGTTGTACAGTTTTAGAAGACAACATGTCCTCATGAGACTAGTATAAGTTAAATGTGCTCAATTATTTGTCATTTCTGTAAAGTACGAAGTCTCAAAGATCTTCCATGTCCTTAATCGCAAAAAACAAGACAATCTTCAAACTAGGAAAGAGAAATGTTCCCATTCTCATTTATTAAACATCCCTCTGACAAAGAAACAATGCTCTTTAAAGTGCTGGTCCTAGAATTGTAAGCTTTTTGTAGCCACTCTAAGGTTTGAAAAGTTAAACTTGTAGAAGCAGATTGTTTTGTTTGTTTTTGGCCATCTGAATAGCTGGCATCTAATGGTCACACATGCTATTTTAGTTAACCACTTGGGATTTTCTTAGTCAGAGCCAACTGAAATATGTTGGGCTGTAGCAGAGAATAACTCAAATCCATCTACCCATGATTTTTTGCACCTGTAAAACCATTCGAACACCTCTTTGTTAATATATCATCATAAATATTGATTACTCACTGTGATATACAGCTATACATTTTTTACAGCTCCTCTATCAAGCATTGGAGTCTATTTCCCCTACTTTCTGATCTGGACTGGCTTTGTGACTTGCTTTGACCAAAAAGAGGTGGCAGATGTGATTTTGTGTGATTTCCAAGCCTCTTGTTAATGAGGCCTGGGAGCATCCTCTCTCATTCTCTTAGAATACTGCATTTTGAAAGAAGTCTAGGCAGCCTCTTTGAGGTTAAGAGATCACAGGAAGACAGTGAAAGAGACCATTTGACAATAGAGATCCATCTGTCCCAGATGTCCTAGCCAAGACCCAAGGTATATGAGGCTATCGGGGACAACCAACCTCACAGACAAATCTACTAACTGACTGACTGTGAATGCATAAGTAAGCCTAGTCAACACTCTGTGGAAGAGAGGTAGGCTCTCCCAAATGAGCCCTGCCAAACTGTCTTACAGAACTGTAAGGAAATAAATGGTTATTGTTGTCAGCCATCAAATGTGAAGGTATTGTGGTAGACAGAATCCTAAAGATGGCCCTTCTAAGATTCCCATTGCCTGGTTACTCAATCAAATACTAATCTAGGTACGGCTGTGAAGGGATTTTTCAAATATAATTAAAGCCCCAAGTCCGTTGACCTTCCAATATGATCCTTATGTGATCTTATAAGATATTTAAATGAGCACTTAAGAGCAGCAAGTTTTCTCTGGCTGGTAGCAGAATAAAAACTCATAGGGATATGAAGAATAAGAAGGATTTGAGGCCAGGCATGGTGGCTCATGCCTGTAATCCTAGCACTTTGGGAGGCCGAGATGGGTGGATCACTTCAGGTCAGGAGTTCAAGACCAGCCTGGCCAACATGGTGAAACCCAGTTTCTACTAAAAATACAAAAAATTAGCTGGGTGAGATAGCACGTGCCTGTAATCCCAGCTACTCAGAAGGCTGGAGCACGAGAACTGCTTGAACCCGGGGGACGGAGGTTGCAGTGAGCAGAGATTACAGAGATCGCTCCTCTGCACTCCAGCCTGGGCGACAGAGTGAGACTCCTTCTCAAAAATAAAGAAGGATTTGATATGGCCTTACTGTCTTAAAGATGTAGAGGGCCATATGACAAGAAGTAAAACAACCTCTAGATGATAAGAGCAGCCCCTGCTGACTGCCAGCAAGAAAACTGGGACCTCAGTCCTACAGCCATAGGAAACTGAATTCTACCAACAGTCTGAGACAGGTGTGAGCAGATTCTTCTCCAGAGCCTCCAGATAAGAGCACAGTTCAGTTAACACCTTGATTATAGATTCGTGCAACCCCGAGTGGGGAACCCTGTCCAGCTGGCCCCCGTTTCTGACCTACAGAACTGTGAACTAATAAATGAGTGTTATAAGTCTCCAAGTTTGTGCTAATGCATTATGTAGCAATATGAAACAAAAACAAGAGTTTATTTCATAACAATCGATGACAAATATACACATGAAGATTTTTACAATACATAGAAAAGACATAGCATGGAGCAGAAGATTTCAACTCTCTAAATCAAAATCTTTTGGAGACCACTTTTAAAATA
This sequence comes from Hylobates moloch, assembly GCF_009828535.3. Lineage (NCBI taxonomy): Eukaryota > Metazoa > Chordata > Mammalia > Primates > Hylobatidae > Hylobates > Hylobates moloch. The sequence continues at coordinate 91,993,621 of NW_026652289.1, read as the reverse complement.
CCAATGCCTGGGCCCACCCTAGAGATGCTAATTTAATTGTTTAATTATTCTGGGGTGTAGTCCAGGCCTTGGTGGTTTTAAAAACCTCTCCAGATGATTCTAATGTACAGCCAGGCTTGAAAAGCACCAATATAAACAAATTATATAGGACAGATAAATAGATAAGAGAGAGGGGGAGATTTTCACCCCATCTTCCCTCCTAATCCATCCACTGTGAGATGACCATCTCGAACCTGTTGGTTACTCTATCTGTTGGGTGCTTTTGACTAGAAGAAGCAATACCTGACCAACAATGGGACAAGAAGAACATTTGCCAGGCGCAGTGGTTCATGCCTGTAATCCCAGTACTTTGGGAGGCTGAGGACTGTGGATCACCTGAGGCCAGGAATTTGAGACCAGCCTGGCCAACATGGTGAAATCCCATCTCTACTAAAAATACAAAAATTAGCTGGGCATGGTGGTGCGAGCCTGTAATCCCAGCTACTTGGGAGGCAGAGGCAGGAGAATCGCTTGAACCTGGGAGATGGAGGTCGCAGTGAGTCGAGACCGCACCACTTCACTGCAGCCTGGGCAAAAGAGCGAGACTCCGTCTCAAAACAAATTAAACAAAATAAAAACATTCATGTCTCCTGTAACAGGAAATCCAAACCTGAGGGTCTTCAAAGTTGGTTAGGTTAGCAGCTCTACACAGCCATTAAGGACTTGAGGTCTCTCGATCTCTTTACTATGCCATCTTCAGCATGTGAACCTTTCCCCCAGCCTGCTTTCATGGTACCAAGATGGCAGCTGCTGATCCATGCACCATCTATTGCTTCCACTACCGGAAAGAAGACTTTTCTTCATGTTTTCCCTTTTTCTTAGAAAAGACAACCTTCCTCAAAGCCCTCCCACACTTTTGCTCAGATTCTACCGGCCAGAATTGAGTCACGTGTCTATGCTCTCGCTGAAGGAGAGACTGGAAAAGAAGTATTTTGCATTTTCAGACTCTGTAGGTGGAGGTGACCACTCCCAGCAAGTTAGAAGTAGGTGTAGGTGGGTGGATGGTTAGTAGGTAGACAGCCAAATACTCTGATCCTCCACACATCTCTTTATCCTGATATAAAGACACAGTATTTGTGTGTCTATATAGATATAGATATGGATATGTACTCAGGAATGGGATTATATTATAAATGCTCTTTACTATGGTCATCCTCCCTGTCACATTCTGTTATTGTTGTTATTACCATTTTGACTTCCCGCACTTTATTCAGTAACATACGTTAACACTTGGTGTTTATGCCTTAATAATTTCCTCAATGCTTATATAAATCATAGAATATACATATACTTATAGAATGGAAGTGTGTCATTATTTATTTACCAAAAGAATATTATGCAGTATATTATGACAATCCTTTTAAGTATGTAGAAACACTTAGGTACCTAGCTTACTAGTCTTTAAATGTTATCACTGCTTCCCAGCTCCTCCCACTTTTCCTTCCTATTCAACTTTCCTTTCTATCTCCTTCAACTTTTATCAGAGTCCAGCTAAGCATGAGTACAGAGCTTCCTAGCCTCCCTCATACTTTGTTGTTTGGGATGTCAGGGTAATGTAGTTATGAAGCAGAATGTTCTCTACGTTCCCTTCTGTCTTTCAACTAGTTGCTTGCTCTTAGAGAAGTTTTCAGGGTCTTCTGACACTCCCGTTTAGTTTCTAAGATCTTTCATTCTCTTTCTGCTTTCCCAGTGAAAGCCTGTAATTAATCTGTCCCTCCTAAGCTTCTGGAAGCTACCTTCTCTCCTGAGGGAAATATAAGACCTCAGAGTGATATTTTACATTTCCAAACATGCCACATTCCCCATGCCTTTTGCCACTCACATGGTGGAAGGATCCTAATTATAGGGCTGAAGGGGAATTCATTCTTTCTAGACTCCCTGCCTTCCTTTTCAGTGTTTATTCTGACACTGAAGGGAGTTTTTTCACAAAGCTCTAAAACTCAACCATTCTGCCAAGAATTTTAGTTGTGTTGTTTTTACGAACTGTGACTTTTCCTGTTATGTTTTAATCAGATGTGAACAAAACCAAATAGTTGTTAGACACGTTTATACAGGGATTATCTTATAGATTTCTGTCAAACATAGTCAACCTGAATCTTTCTTGTATGTCTTCTAAATAACTGCATAAATATACTGGTGTTCAAATAAACATGAGAGGAAGAGAAGCAAAAGATAAGATCACTGGCAAAGACATAAAAGATTCAAAGGGAAAAACTGCAAAATATTGTAGCTCTTGGCCACCATCAATTCTGGCACAGGGCAGTAACTTTGTTAGGCTAGAGCCTGACATGATTCTCACCAAATGTGTATAAGGCCCAGTGTAGCAGGGGTCTCAAAATGTAACCAATGTGTTTTCAGTGTTCCCAGGGTACACATTTTAGATACTGGAGATTTAGAAATTGTTCAACTCGGGAGATTTCATATGTACAGTAAAAGCATTCTAACTCCAGAGCTATCTCCTAATTCCCTGGCAGTGGGTGACTAATCTAAAACCAAGAGATACACGTCTGTTACAGGAAAAGGGTCCTGATCCAGACCCCAAGACAGGGTTCTTGGATCTCTTGCAAGAAAGAATTCAGGGCAAATCCACAGTGCAAAGCAAAAGCAAGTTTATTAAGAAGGTAAAGTTGTGAAAGAACAGCTACTCCACAGAAAGAGTAGGGTGCTTCCAAAAGTAGGAGAAACACATCCACCCTAGGTACAATGCTTGTGTGTGTATGTGTGTGTGTGTGTATATATATACATCATATATATATATGATGAAAAAAGATTATGGGGAGATGTGCTCTGCTACAAAGGTTTGTGATAAGGGGTTAATTTTCTTAAGAATCAATATTATTATCTTTCAAGCAAAATTAGGAACGCTTTTGTTCTCAAGATAACAGGATTTTAGGACAATCCCAAGTCTGAGTCTGTTTAGTAAACATTATCAATCTGTTCCCTTAACTGTAAACATCTAGAGGCTAGGAATGCCTAACTTTCTGGGAATGCAGCTCAGCAAGTCCCAGCCTCATTTTCCTAGCCCTCACTCAAAATGGGGTCGCTGTGGTTCGAACGCCTCTGACATGTCCAGTTATGCAATAACTTAATTTTTTTCAACAATGGGGGTAATTTTCTCTATGGCGGCTTTATGCCTTTTGATTCCTAGGCTCATTTTAAGGAAACAAGATCTTCCTATTGAATGGTCTTGGTATTGACATTCTTGATGTAAGTTGGAACCGTGGAAACCCTAATGAAATAGTGTGACATACAACCAGGCCATTAAATGCCAATTCCATTTTGGCTGGCTAGCCTGGTTGAGATTACCCCAAAACATCTTCCCTCTCCTTAAGGTAGTCCATAGCTACAACAGAAGGAGGAACAGAATTACTTCTCCTAAAAGAGAACTTGTTAAATTGAGAAAATTTACTTTTTAAAAAGTAGGGGGAGGGGAAGAATGGCAGGGAACTTTGCAAAAGGGGTGTGGTTTTCCTGACATCCTTAACTGGCATGCTGTCACAGACGAGAGGATTTTGCTCTACTAATTATTTCATATTTTCCCAAGTTGTCATTACCATAATAATGTCATTGTCCTCAAAGCTACCTGCTCTCTATTCATCTTCTTCCTTGCTTTCTGTTATTCTTGAATCTAGGAAAGAAAAGACAAAGGAGAAAATGGGGTTTTCCAGCTTTTTGTGTGGTTGCCCTTTGAGACACAGAGAAGGCCCAGGCTGCCACAGCATCTCCATTCTGAGTTCCTGCTCTGGATGCTAGCCATGTACTCACACCATGCTCTGCCATTGCCTGGCTATTCCGCCTGGGTCCTAGTTCTGTCCCGAGTTCTGTCTTTTGGTATTTTTATAATTTCCACATTTCATCAGTTTATTCCCAGTATCTCCAGCAAAAAAAAAAAAAAAAAAAAGAAACATTTTATTTAGACACTCTAGGAACCAAAGAACATCAAGGTCGATCATAATCATAGATACCTTCCTTGCAGTGAAATCCAACATTCTGGGAGTTTGTTTTCAGTGGTAAATAAAGATTTAATCTTTTCTTGGGACTAGATAACTAAACAAAGTCAGGGGCTGTTTCCAGGATTTTTTTTTTTCCTTTTTAAAACAAACTTAGAATAGAAATGTACAGAGAATTTTCAAAAATGTATGTTTGAAAGAAGCATGTTTCAAAACATGTCAGTTTTAACGATTCTAAGCAGTTTTTAATATTTTTGTACTTTTTTCTAGACTCATATATATGTATATATATTTAAAATAATTTGAACTCTATTGCTTTCTTCCATTTTAGTGTTTTGCTCTTTTCTCTCATTTATGATATTCATGTAAATTAAGCAAACCACATGATGTCAATCATTTCTACCTCTATGAAGTGTGGGTTCCATAGGTAGTTGGAAATAATAGCTTACTAAGTCCTGAAAAGCTGATGGAATTTTTCAGGGTGAAGTCTTAACTGGGCAGCCAGAAGAGGCTATCATCAAATCAGATCGAATCGTAAGAATTGATCTCAAATTTATGAGTCACTCCAGTAACATGCAGACCAACAAAACTCCAAATTGCCTGACTCTGTCTCTGAACCTGAGATGTCATTGAACTTTGAAGCCTAATTCATATCCCAAATGCTCTCTAAAACTCTCTAAACTTTCACATTTGCAAATGTACCCCAAGGGTTCCATTTCTTTCTTATACTTTCCAAAGCTGTCTCCCAAACCCATGGAATGCTCATTTGAGAATGGTTAAAGAATGCTATAATCCTCTTATCTGAAAACCTGATTTGCAAATGCTAAGAAGGTGTATATGCTTTTACTATGCTTATTAGCATTAAGAGTTGCAAATGTCTGGTAAGGCCCTGCCAGCTGACTTAGGATAAGATGCTGGGGCAATCACCAAATTTGTTTCTTCAACAGATTTTTTTGTGTGCTTACTCTAATGCCTCACAGAAGGCTAGGCAGATCAAATGATCAGAAAAGTTTAAGATAGTCTATCTTTAAGATAGTCCGACTCCTAAAGATCTCCCAACCATAGGGAGCAGTGGAAAAATCGTAACTGTATTTAACTCCCAATACACAACCACAGCTCAATATGAAGAAATTCCAAAGTAAAAAATAAACACATTCTCCCCAGAGACTTTCTGCCAGTCCACAGGTGTAGATCTGGCAAGATGCCCAGAAACTTAGATGGGTAAAATTTGGACACATCAGGTTAGTTCCTTGTAATATCTCTGAATGCATCCTTTTGGTTGCTTTCAGCCTACACCTTGTCAATTCAGCCATGGATTCTTTTTTCAAATAATTGATTTGGCATGTTCATTATGAAGGCTCAGCATGTGACTGATGTCACTGAATGTTCCATTTTTCATTGGAAGTTTGGCACGTATTCCTGGATACTGTAATTATTCTACCTTTTTTTGTTTCTCCTCATTATACATGAAGTGCTGGAGAGAGGCCATCCTTACTGACTGAACACTGATATTCCCTTTTCAATCCTCTCACAGAGGGTGTTAGCTTGTGTGTCCGGCATGAGTGTGAGAATATGTGAATTAGCCCTGATTTTTGAATTGACTGTCATTCATATGTCCACAGTTGTCACACTCACACTAATCTTAATTTCTGTACCTTGAAAATGGGAATGACAATCTTATCCCTTTCAAAAAGAAAAAAAAAGACATGTTGGGGATTAACTGAATAGGGCTCAAAAGCACCAGGAAAATGTAAGAGAAGTCTGTCCACATAAGCCAAGCGCTGATGCTTTCTTAGCGGTCAATGGATGTGCTTATTACAGTTTCGAAATCAGAAAACAGACCTCAAACTAGATCTATGATTGATCGGGTGATCAATTGTGAGTTCAACTCTCTGTGAAGCCCCAGGGTAGATACACAAAATGTACAAGGCATGTCTTATCTTTTAATCAGATTTAAATACCTCATGAAATTGCTGTATTCAGAGCCACAGCCTGCCCTCTTACAGTGGTGCCAGAGCAGGGGTGGCCTTGTAGATGGCTTTGCCCAGTGTAGTTAAGCCTTCACAAATACTGGCCACATTTCAAGGACTCAGTAACCACATATGCTAAGCTACTAGGTTGGACAGCACAGATTTAGAACTGGATCAGCATGCAACATTCCACTGCATAGGGCTGCTTGAAACTGACAGATCTTCCTTCTTACCACTGCTCTAACTAATTTGAAGTCAATCTTTACAGCGGCATTGGGTAGGTCCATCTCACACTAATGAAGAACTCTCACAAGTAACAGTGCATATATAATGCTGTATTTTCATACTTTCCTTTACCCAAACTCTGTATATGAGGCTAAGTGTACTCAAGTGCATGTTAAAATGAGATTTATCAACCAGTAATCAATACCTAATTTTTAAAAAGAATTATATTATGAGACAGGGGCTAAAAATATGCTGGTTTTCTTTATATATGAATTCTTGTTGATTCACCATTTGAATGACCAAGACATTACCTCCCCCTCCAGCTTTGCACCCTCCATATCCCCAAGAATTAAAGATTAATTTTATCATAGGTCCATTCCTCTTTATGATATCACATCTATTTGATTAAAAAAATGCAACACTGGCAGAGATTTAAGTGTTTCACATGTTATATATACAAAAAGTGTAAGCATCAAATATGTTAATAGATCCAAGGTAAATGGCTTGAAGTGCACTGTTTATCATAACTTGCTTGTTAATCTCACATATACCCTATATCTAACAGGGAGCAGGCCTCATGCATCCATAAACATACTACCAACCAAGCTATTGAACTTGTAATAGTTAAACATAGCATTCATAAAATAATCGAATTGCAGAGTTGACAGAGACCATAGAACTGTCAGAGAGATGGATGTCAAATCATCTCTTTACCAAAGTCAGGAGAGGTGGAGTGCCCCTTAATCACTAGATGAGTGATACAGTGAGGATTAGAACTCAGCTCCCTGGACCTGGACCTAGGGTTGCTTTGGACACTTTGTTCTTTGCCCTTCTCTGACAAGGAGATGAGAGAGACCAGCTGGGAGAAGATGAGAAAGTTGAACTCTCTCTGATAACAGGAAGGTGAGTCCTCCTGGTGCCAGACCAGCACCTGGGCCATCATGCCACTACCGGACAGAAGAAGAGATGCCCTTTCTTCTTAGCCTGTATCAGCATTTCAAGTGTTCCATCTGGCTTCAAAATTGCCCCTTCCCAGGGTAACCAAGGGCTTAGTCGATGGAATTTCTGGAACCAGAGCACAGTGCCTTGTCCTGGTTAGTTTCTTGTATTTGTCCCACTACTCTCTGGTTTTATGTGCTCCCTTTGAAAAAAATCCCAAGTTCCCTTACCCTACTTCTCTCAAATGGGATCTGAGCATTTATCTCGAGGATTCATAGATGTGATTTTAGGGGACTGTAAATGTCCTGGAAAGGAAAGGGAAATGCGCCTTTCATTCCACAGCATTTATTAAATTATCAACAATGTCTATGATGGAATAAGGCTAAGAACTTCTATAAGGGAGAAAAGGTGCATTTTTTAGAAGAGAAAAAAATCGCTGAACTCAGAAAAACTAGTAAATAGGCAGTAGGCATAATAAATACCAATTTAATGGAAACAGGCAATGCAAATGAATGATAATGCAATGCTAAAGAAGCCTAGGAAGAGGCTGTGTGTGGTGGCTCATGCCTATAATCCCAGCACTTTGGAAGGCTGAGGTGGGCGGACCACCTGAGGTTAGGAGTTCGAGACCAACCTGGCCAACATGGTGAAACCCTTTCTCTACTAAAAATACAAAAATTAGCTGGGCATGGTGGTGAGTGCCTGTGCCTGTAATCCCTGCCACTCAGGAGGCTGAGGCAGGAGAATCGCTTGAACCTGGGATACGGAGGTTGAAGGGAGCTGAGATCGTGCCACTGCACTTCAGCCTGGGTGACAGAGCGAGACAAGGTTGAAGATGCATTTCCCTTGTGTCTTCTTTCATCCATCTGTTCGAAATCTGAGTTACAAATTGACTTCTGCAAGTCAGTGAGATGGGAGACACCTTCCACCCTCTTCTCCAGCACTATAATGGTGTGCACTTACACAGACTTCCTCCCAACGATAGGGTAGTTTGGAAGGCCAAGGTCAGGTTCTGTGGCTGGTGGCACCACCTGTGGTGCTGGGAGCTATGAAATGGGGCAAATAGGCCATCCACTGGTCTTCTTCTCTCACAAAAAGATTCCTGCAAATTTTTCATGTCTCTGGAGTGTTGCATGCCATGATAGGAATAAACAAGGACTTCTGATACCACTAAATTGAGACTGAAATGCAGCACCCCTAATTAGATGACGCTATCAAGGAGAATAAGACTCGAGACAGGAATATGGCCATTCTGCTGTTCAGCAAAGATGCTGCTGAGGCTCCTTGAGAAAACATGACATGGGAGCTGCAGATGGGCTTTGGCCAGGAGTAGCAGCTAGAACCGAGGGCAGGGATTGCTACAACCACCCCATTGTCTCTCTCAGAAGTGGCTTGCCACTGTCAACATCCACGAGAAGCAATGACAGCAGCCACCAACTCATTACGTGCTGAGAGCGAGCCATGGAATCATATTGTTACCTTCCACTTCAATGTTTAGGGAAGAGAGCTCCCAATTTATTCTATTCGTTTAAAACAAGGGAACTGAGAAACTCCTTATACCAAATAGCAGGAAATGTTCACGGGAACCCTGTTTGCCCGTTATAATTTTGAACTGAAATTACGTGAAAAATTTCATGCAGGAAAACAAATCATGAATTTTAAAAATGTCTGTTGATCTAGATACATCTATGGACAATGTGGACCACTACTGTTTGCCTAAAGCATTTGACCGTTGACACAGTACAGTTCAACTGGTTTTCTGAACAGTTTCTCATTTTTTTCAGGGGCTCTGACCTTCAGTATCAGCCTTCCAAGGAGAGAATGGTAGTGTAACCATGACTGGAGAGCAACTGTTCCAGGTAAGAATATTTTGGCGGATTTTAAAAGCAACTCTTACTGGTGTTGATTGACTTAAAAATATTTTAAAAATATAATATGTTATAAACCTCTTCAATATCAAGAGGCAGGATATAATGATTTGTATATTTTATTTTGACTTTACATGCGGTGTTAAAAACCCAAAGTACATATTATTTACACATCCACAATACAAGTTTACAAGGTATCTATACATGTTAAAGTACTCTATAAAACAGTATAGAGCCACTTCACTTGAGGGTTACTTTTTATGCCGTACCATTAAAAAAGATACAATCTGCGTTTACCTTTGCACAAATGGATAAAGCACTTAAAAATTAAATTAACAGGATACAGACTAGATTTAATGTTAGAAATTTCAACATAAATACTGATTGAACTCACATTACAAACTACAAGGAAGCACAATGTTACAAAATGTTATCTGGGGTCACATAGAGTTACTGTTCTGTTTTACACACGCTGGGATTAATATTGGTAAGGTGAATTCATACACGTTTGTTGTTGGTGGACTGAGTAGTGTTTATCATCGGTTGGTTTAATTTATTATTAATCTGTAATATTTTAGTTGCAAAGCTGAAGCGTTTCAATAACAGAAATTTTAGCTTTAGCGCTTCCAGAGATCACTGGAAATCATGTTCTTTACAAAACAATGTTCTTTAAAAAAAAGAATAACTGTATCAGTATTTCACATTCTGTATAAAAATGATCTGGTCTTCTGCAACCTGTCCTCCCCCAAGTAATAGGTACCAACAGTATTGTCAAAAGAAATCCAGTTGAACTCCTTTGCCTGACTACAGCAGGGGCATTCCTCTGCCTTGGTACTTTCTAGATTTGGTTCACTAAACAAGTATGTGGTGTGCAGCATATTAACTGAAACAGTCAGCAGGGTTGCGCATCATCAGCCGTAAGTGGTTTCTGCCAAACTACGTATAAATGACGCTCTATAGTTTCTGCAGGTGTCACATTACCCAGGAAACCTCATTTGAGTTCACATTATCACTGTTGTTTCATCCTTAGGAAAGCAGGAGTGGAATGTTTATCATGGCAAAGAATGTAATGCTGCTATGAAGTTGGATTATGTAACAAATAATTGTTCTAGGTTGTTTCTGTGATTTTTTGAAAAGAGTCTTTTTAGGTGCTGGTTGAAAAACATTTACAACTGGCACTCAGTAAATAATGTGCTATACTGAAAACACTTGACAGATTTTAGTACTTCTATCATTCTCATGAATAAGGCACAAAATGCACAGATTCAGGTAAACTCACATGTGGTATTTACAGTATATTGTCATTACCTGCATGACTTAGGAGAAAATTCTCACATAACACAACACAGACAACATGATTGCACCACTGTTTGTTAGGTTTTTACAGACACCACTGTTTGGTTTCTGTTAAGCCAATTACAATTCCTTTCATATGTCTTTTTTTGTCTTCTATTTTTTTTTTGTTGTTTGATTTTTTTGTTTTTTGTTTCTTACCTTGGGAGGTAGGAAGAGTTAAAGGAGGATAAATTTTACTATATGGGGGAAAAAACGAACACAATAAAAATAAAACCTTATTAGTGTGTCCAAGGTTAAATAGAGTGACTCAGGCTTTGATTCACAGTGGACAGGAAAATTTTACTACTGAATACTGGAAAATAAATCAAGGATACCTCTTAATATCTTGATCTCCTTAAGCTGGCAAGACTGGAATACATGTTTTAATGAATAGCAGCACAAAATCACTTGCAACTCTTACATTCTGGCATTGGGTACCACATAAGTAAAGTTCATCATGTTGATGGTCAAAGGAGCCTCAATTCTATTCCTCTTTCAAAGCTGAACCCAATGGACTCCTGTGGGAAATAGTATTGTCTCTCGTTCGGTCATGCTTAATGTAAACAACTCCATAGCACGAAAAGATGCAATGGGCACCTAAACAAATCCTAGTGGGTACAGAACACACACACACACACACACACACACACACACGCACGCACGCGCGTGCACGCAACAAGTTTGTTGGTGGCATGAAAAAAATGCCACACATGAAAAAAAATGCTACAGCTTGGATCAAAGATTGAATTTTTAGCAAACTGCTTGGTAATCTACAAGTTCATTTCTTTGAGACATTACCATCTTTTTTTTGACATTTGTGCAAGAGGCAAGGTGAATGCATACAAATTAAAATGTTCACATTTAATGGGAAGACCACACATAATGTCAGTCTACATTGAACCCATTTTCAAGTATTTGTTCACAGATTCTTCTGAGTACTGTTATCAGCTCTTTATACTGGTAAGGTAGCCCCTGTGAGCTACACATCTCTTTAGCTTCAAACAAAAGAAATGGAATGACCAGCACCTTCCTTTGTTTTCAGGCAAGTACACAGAAGCCTTGCTGCAGTAGCTACATGTGGCAAGTTCTGATGTTGCCAAAGTTAGAAACAGTTTCTTTGGCCACTTGGTTCTCTTAAAACACAAGCGAGTCTCTTGTTTTAAGGTACCTTTACAACATCATCCTCTCAACAACACGGACAGGATAAAGCCACATGGGAATAGCACACTTGAGGCCTAGTACGTGTATTTGTTCAGTGGTCTCACAGACGGGGTTTGAGGAACAAAGGAAGGCTTTGGTGGCACGTCAGGTTTTAAGGACGGTGTCCTCTTTAGTCCCGTCCTAGGAAGAGTGCCATTACTGGTGTAGCTGCTCTGTCTGGAGAGGGAAGGCTGCAGGTGAACACTCACTGGTGTTCCCTGAATATAGTCCACCTTCGCCCCAGTGGGGGTGGGCATATATCCTCCACGGTTCATACTAGGCTGTCTGGATAACAAAACACCATTTGGTGAGTTTAAGTTTTTAGGCATAGCAGATATAGAGTGCCTCTGGGAGGAATTTTTGTGATAACCCCTTTGTCTTTCCAGAGAAGTCATTGGGACTCCAGGAGTGGTGGGGACATCCACTCGCTTGGTTGGGCTATTTCTGGGGAGAGTTGAAGGAGGGGAGTATAGCGATGCCTCCCGGTTAGGGACTTTAGGTGGGACCTCAGACATCGATGCCATGGGATCCAGCATTAAGTTCTGGTGTGCCATTTGGATGTCTCCCATGATGGCTTTGGGGTTACTATTTGGGTCATTCAGATGCTTCAGGAGATCATTGAGGGTATTTCTGGAATCAACAGAACGCCGGTGATCTCTCTTACTGGATGACTTTGTGAGAGGGTGATCAATGTTTTGAAGCTTCTTTTCAGCTTTGTGAGCATTGGAGTTTGAGAAAGACGTGTTGTAGTCATGGGTAGCATTTGGAAGAACAATGGCACTGGGGATATGCCCATGACTTAATGGGGAATGAGGTGGCGGACTAGAGGGAAAAAACTGAGGGGTTTCTTTCCTTGAAGCCCCATGGCCATGGGCCTTTTCTGAGTGGCTCTTCATGGCCTGCAGGGTCTTCTGGTGAAGCACGGGTGTAGACTCAGGAGTGGGGAGAGCAGCCAGCTCTGGCGGTTGCCCTCGATGGTCCATTACCATGGATTTAGTATCTCCATTGGGTGGTAGCTCTTTCCGACTGGTTAGCAGGTTACTATACAGTTTAGGAGAATCAATATTCTGTTGGTATTCCTTGACAGGGCTGTCAAAGAGACCATTCAGTTTGGCAAAACTTCCACTGGAGTCTGTGCATGACTGGGCGGACTCTGCATCTTTATGGATCTTTCTGTTTTTCCGAACAAACATGTCTCGATAGCAGTATACTGCCACACCTGCAATGAATGCCCCCAAAACAAAAGCAGCAAAGACACAGGTGATGAGGACATTCATGTGGACCATCTGGTTGGACTCTCCAGACTGGACTTCCCATCGTACACCTGCAATAGACACATGGGACAGTGTGAATGAGGTGCTTTTTAAAAATAATAATAAACAGCAAATGGCTTTCAGTGAGCCAACACGACCTTCACATAGTTCATATGCTTAGCTTGGAGGGTCAAGTAGACTCCAAAATTCCTTGTATATTTTGTCTTTAATCAAACTAGGATCCCCAGAGACATACAGGATTGCTGCAAATGCCAGGATCACTCTAATCTCCCACTGATCTGTATTCTTCTGTTCTTTTCCTCCAATCCCTCGTAAAGTTGTTATACGTTAGAAATGTAAGAGTTTCTATCTAAAAAATAATTAGAAGTCCATATTTTCTAAATAGCTAACTTTAAACTCATAGGTTTTGTCTCATAATTTTCTCTTAATTCAGGATTAAAAGGTAGCTGCTAGGATATAGGAAAATGTAATAATTAGCATAAACATATATTATGCTAAAATAATTATTCCAATACAATTATACTAACTTTAATAAGAACATATAATTTGTTCACAAACCAAAAATATCTGCTTGATCACTGTTAGCTATAAATAGAGACTTTCATGTTTGCTTGGATTTTTTTTTTCATTCCATCTTGGGGTGAAGCACTCCTGAATGACCGACTATGTGAGAAATCCAGACAGTCTAAAGAAACATACTATGTATTAGTTAAGTAAACTGTCAAATTATCTGAAGATATTTGAAAATATTTAAATTAGACCTAGAAGAAGAAGGGCAAATTAGTTTATAATTATTGAAATTAAACTCAACCTTTTAATGCAACCACAGACATCTAACAATTAATAAAAAAAAGTTAGTTTAAGAGGTATTCAAGTCTGTTACATGCTATAAACACAGCTATCCCAGAGTAAGGTAAGTCAGAGTGATTTTGAAGATTCTGTTGCTTTAAGTTAGTACTAAGGCCTTTGAACATTAGTTGTTTTTAATTAATGTTTAATTAATGTTATGGAATTCAGTGGCACTGTGAAAGACTGAGAAAGAAAAGTAGAAAAAAATGGTATTACTAAAGAAAGCAAAGCAGAAAGAAGAATGATTATAAAATTGTTTACAACGAAAACATATAAAATGAAAATCAACCGATATAAATCATAAATGACAATGCACTGCCGTAAAAACTGATTGGAAACCTGATACCATAGTTTAGTAAGTACTAAAGAATAGATTTTTTTCTTAGAGTAATATATTTAATAAGCTAACTCAACAGGCAGCCATTTTATAACTGCTCCTATTACGGGCTGAAAATGATAGTTATGGACAAGCACTCTGTTATGTTTTATTGCTTGCGGCATTCAAGCAACTTAGCATCTCACATATCCTTTTCAGATTGCATTTTGAATTGAAGCTAAACAAGAGTCTGGGAAAGGCTCCTAGACAAAACATCTGATATCAGGATATTTGCAATTAATGAGTTTTGTTTTTTGATGTTGCGGCGGTGACCCTCGAAATTCCCTGAAATCCAGCAGGCTCTCTGCTTCTTCAAACAGAAATCAACACAGATTAGATTGTCTGAGTGGCTGCTTCACCAGCCTTTTCTCCAACAGCTTTCCACCTCTTTTATCTTTTAAGGAATGCACTCAGATATAACCACAGAAAGCCAGAGAGACTGTGGCAAGGGGTGGTGGAGGTACAACCGCAGAAGCTCCAGTGAGGCTCACCTCTGGAGAACCACATACTCCTCAGTGACATTAAGGATCAGGTTTCCATGCAGTTAGAGATGAGGTCCCTGCTGAGGCCTTACCCTTTGGGATACCCGATAAAGGATCAGTAAAATCAGAAGTGTTTGGATCATCTTGAACTACAAATTTCCGAGAGCTTGTCAGTTTAGGTCTCCACGTATCAATCACTTTAGGTGTGATTTCTGGGATACTTGCCATTGTGGTAACAGAAGATGAAGATACCTCCATGTCTGTGGTGGCAAACAGATTTTTATTAATATGGATAGTGTCAAGATTTTTTTTGATTGGTCTGTTGCATTTTTAAATAAAGTTTGAGTAAATTTTATGAGAAAGTTTGCTCTAGGATTTTGTAAAAACACGCCTGAGGAAGCTACATCAAATTCCTTCCTTTCAAGGGAAGAATGAAAACTAAAAATTAACAGTAAAGATATATTAAGCAGATTTCAAAATTAAAGATACTCGAAAGGCTCTTAGGAAAGCCCCTGTGGTTACTAATGACACTCATGAAAAAGGTAATATAATTCCCAGGGCAGATTAGTTGCTGTTTCTTCCTTCTCTTGTGAGACATCATTTCATTTCTTTTTATGCATTTTTAAAAGCACTTTCACAGAAGGTTAGAAAATCTATAGGCTTTACTGGGGAAGAAGCTACGATGGAACGTTGTTGGAAAATATCTGGTTGAGTCTGTGAAAATACTTGATTTTGGATGTGATAAACCACCTCTGCCTACAAGGCTGTTACCAGGGGCTCCTGTCCATTTGTAGGTTATTCACTATACTGAGGCTCTGCCACCCAAAGTAAAACAACGAAGGAGGGGACAGACTTTGCTTGTACTCTCTCCAAAACTGCTGGGGAGTTTCTTCCGAAGAGTTAGCAGAACCTAATGCAAAGGCAACGGCATTTACAAACTGAATGAGGATATTCTGATACATAAGATCTACCATCTTTTTCTCCCCCTGAGGAAAGGAATTGCTGGTGAGTTTTAGAAGCAGCAATAGGACCGGGAGTAACTTAACCTTTTAGCATGTCTAGTACTGATTTCCTCCAAATAGATTTTCCCTCAAAATGTAAGCCTACGCTTTTAAGCTAAAACCTCAGAGACCACAATTCTGACTGGTGCAACAGTTAACAGAAGGAGGCTCCAAACAGGTACAGAGAGGCTTGGAGAGCCCACTGAACATCTTAATACATCAAAAATCAGCCTCACTCCACTGAAGCCTTTTCCACACCACTGAGACCACAACATTCAAAGATTCCCAGGATTAGCGCAAACCATTCAAAGATCTCTAAAACTTATAAATACACATTTATGGGAAATGTGTATTTGTTTACTAGGTCATAGGAAAGGTGAGGAGAGATGGGGAAAATAATGAAATTCCGCCATCCATTAAATACAGATGACCAGAAGAAACATTCACAATGCAAAGAGGTGAGAAAGAAGAAAGCTTGGGTGGGCGTGCGTGCAGCTGGAATGCAGTCTATGTTAGCCCATTTGAATTTTCTTAAAGGATGTGGCTTGGTCAATGATGAAGTGTTAACATGCTATACAAGGGTGAAGTGCTCAGTAAGAAAAGTCTTTTGGTACCATCAGTGGGAATATGAGTCAAAGCGGAAAAATGAAGGGCTGCCAAACTGCGCAAAAGGAGGGGAGAAGGGGCTGAAAATGCTGAACTGAAGGAAAGAAAAGGTTGTTAATTCAAAAAAATTAAAAAAAACTAACCAGATGTTGGACCGCCAAATATTTTGTAATCTGGTGTAGTTGAAGTAGGCAAAATTTCTAAAAGAATTAAAGGAACAAGTAATCAGTGAAAAGTAACCAAAAGAAAGCAAAAATCTATGAATTCCAATTAACTAAAAAAGTAAAAAAAAAAAAAAAGACTATAAATTAAAAAGATTAACCTACTGGTTAGACTACCTCTCTCTAGATTTCCTACAAAATTGTAAATGGTGAAGGAAAAAAAAGTAAGCCTCTTTTCTAATGTATCCCCATGACCGAACAGCTCAGCTTTTGCGAAGTTTAAGTTAAATGCTAGGTGGTATGTGTCCTGAGTCATTAAAAAGACTGATTGTAAAATAACGTCCACGTGCAAATGTGGTCAAAAAGAAGCTCCAGGTGGGAATGGAAGATTCTGTCTTACCATGGCAGTCCCCTAGATGAGCTGTGTTGCCGAATTCTGTGTCTTGCTCATATTCTTCAGCACTGTGGTTATGGAAAGCAAAGAAGTCTTCGGTTAACAGCCTTCATAGGAACACAAGTGACAACCAGAGCAGAACCAAGAACACAGACTGATTAGTAAGAATGGGCAGAGAGAACAAAAAAAAAAGCAACATTTTAACATAACTTGCTAAAATGATTATTTCTGTTAAAAACTGGTGAACTAGAATGTTTAAGAGAACAGAAGAGAATCGGTTTTTTCTCCCCATCCATTTCCCTTAAGTATTATTATTAGGTCTACCATTTCCCTTAAGTATTATTATTCCCTTCCTTCTCACATCTCCTGGTTTTCGTTTTCCTGTTTCTCCCATAACAAAAAAAAAAAAAGAAAAGAAAAGTAGTATCATTGGCAGTTTTCTACAATTTCTAGCTTTAGAGACCCTGGAGAAGACAGTTCACCCTAGCTCATGTGACAAAGTATACTTACAGCATCCCTGGGGTCACTCTATCACAGGATCCCTGGCTTAACCAGCCACAGTACGGGTCACGAGATGCAATACAAGACCTGCATAAAACCAAACAGAATGTAACTTGGATTTTCTCATCATCAAAGGTTTCGATGCTGCAAGACCCAGGGTAAGTAGAGAAACACGAGCTTACTTTTTACATGATCCATAACGCTCACAGCGACTGAGGGGGATGCGGATAACGCAGCTAGAGAACGCCACATATAAAGCGTGGTGATCTTTATCCAACTGTAATGAGATGACCTTTTTGTCTTCCTCATTCTCAGCATTGCACCTATTTTTGTGGGATACATTTTGAAGCCATATGTTTAGTCAGTCAAGTGTGGTTTGCTTTAGCAATTACTGAGAGCTGGGAAATCGTAAGGAATATTCTTGGTAACAAACCAGGCAAGTACATAGTTTGGGAAATAATTATGTGATTCATCTACTTCTCTGCTTGGTTGGTTAAATTTCAGGCTGGACAAAGGGTTTTTAAAGATTGCTTTCCTGTTATGATGATAGAAGTGAATTGCATTTGCAAAGGCCACGTTTGACTATAGAAATAAAAAGGATCGTGCTTTAATGCATATAAATTTTCCTGTGTTAGATGGTTCTGGTTCTCTCCTTAGTCCCCTTTGCTCCATTTCTCTCTTCTGTTTCTTGTTTGTTTTTTTTTTAAATGGTCTAAATATTCTCTTACATATTAAAGATAGGAAGGAAACGCTTAACTAGTACTACATTCTGTGTATGTGTGTGTATATTTGTGTGTGTGTGTATGCAAGCTCACAACTGTCTGCTGCATGTAGCATCTTGGAATATATCTGCAAGATAAGAGAGGTGCTGTTGAAATGTTCTCATATTCTACAGGTGAAAAACAAGGGCTGAATTATTTTTAAACTCATCAACTGTTCACCCTCCTTGCCCTAGAAGGCTCAGGAAAAAAACAAACCCAAGATTTATTTCAACGAGAAAAAAACCACAAAACACTATTATGCCAAACCACTGCTAATTTAGAGGGCCAAAAGGACATGACTAGATGAAATACACGCCGAAAATTTTTGAGCAGTGCTGAAGGGCGTTCTCGTAACATATACCTACTTCGCATGGTTGTAGGCTTCAATCTCTTCCAGTAATACGCTGCCGTTCAAAGAGAAAGGACTAGTCTTTGCCAGAACTTTAAGTACCACGCCAGCTTCAGAGCCAACGAAGATGACTGTGTAGTTCTGGTAGGGTCCAGCTGAATGGTCCACTGCGATGGCTGTCAGTCTGTACCTACGAGAGGAGGCGGCACAGATCAGAAGGGGAGGCCAACAGGCAGAGAAAACGTTGAATAGGAAGGAGTGCTTCCCACACAATCTCACCTGACCCGAGTCTTTGTGAACCAAGGCTCGTCGGCAATGGGTGGAACGGCAGAGTCCATCAGGGGATGAGATTTGATGAATGACAGAGTTTCATCCGGGAAATCGATGGAGGTTTTATAAGCTTCAGCAAGGCCGTGTTTTGCACAACAGCCAGGCCTGAAAGGAAAACAGCGTTCTTTTATGCTCTCGGCTGCCCCTGCCACACCATGTACTGTATCTAAGGAATAAGTGTATATTCTCAGAGAAGAGGTCAAGGGAGGAAGGAGAGTGAGTGAAACTAAAGGAGCAACGCTATGCCCCTGAATTCAATGGGTTCTCCATTCACACTCATGGGCTTGCAGGTCACAAGGCTACGTCTGCTGGCTCTGTCTGAGATGCTGCAGAGAGAGGGACCCGTTCCTGGTGTGGGAGCTTGGCCAACCTGCTCCCTGAGGAGGGATGCTTCCAATGACCGGAGGGTTTTGTTCAAGACAAAACCCTTTTCTACTTTTTTTATTTACCTTGGCTTTGGGACTTTGTCTTCGGGAACTGCTGTCCAAACAGAATCTGGAGTTTTCTGTTCCTTAAACCGTCCTTTGAATACTTTTTCAATGTCATCCATGCTAAATGCACAGACAGCAGAACCAGGGATGCTGCAAAGGAAGAAAATCATCAGGAAGAGGCTGGCGACATGGAGCCTGTCTTGGTTGTGACAGGCACGTAGAGAATATCTTTGCAGTGCCGGGGTTCTGCTCTCACCTGTTGAGCTGCGTGGTAAACACGCCGACCACAGTGGGGATGCCATTGATTTGTATTATGTCTGTAATAGACTGCAGAACATCAAAGTAGAAAAACGAATCTCCAGGGACAGAACAGTTCAGCCGAGCCTTCAGAAATGAAGTCCAGTGTTTCTCCAGGACCCGCTGGGAGCCACCCATGTCGTTTTTACATATGCGGGCCACGCGGGAATACACAGCCTGCCCAACGGACAGAAGCAAAGCAATGGGGTTATGAGCATGGAAGGGAATGGAAACAAAATGATACTGTTTAAGGGAGGGACAAAAAATGCTAAAAATACATCTGGTTCAAAAGAATCTAGCAGTCTTCTCTCTAGGGGTCTGTTTAGTAAGAAGGTAAACTAGATTCACCTGTGGGGGAAAAAAGAGCCACTTTCCTGTTTTGCTAAACACGCTCCCCAAGAAGTGAGTTGTCTATCTGCCTTGCTGAATGAAAACCATCCCTGCACTTGGTCTCCAACTTTGCTTCCTGTATTGTTAATGAAACGTGTCATCTTTCAACTTGGCATAGAAGGGGTTGCAATACTTTAAAATCACATGGGCTTTCACTGAAACACTAAAAATTGAATAGGATCGCTACTTTCTATCCTGTCTTTTGACACTGAGAAAGAATAGACTATCAATGGTTTTCTAAAGAGTGAAAAAAGCATCCGTAGCTCAAGGGTACCTGTAGAACACTCTCTGTGGCTGCAGGAAAAAAAGGAAACCTTCTCAAAACTCAAGGCTGCTGTTCCCACTCAGGTTATTGTTCAGATGTTTTCCAGCAATTATTCTCATGACAATCAACCCACCTCTCTGCAGTTGGCCCTATGTATACTGAATTGAGAGCTGGAAAACACGCCAAGGGAGCATCCTTAACTCTATCACAGTGGTCTCAATTTCATGCAGTACAAGTCCACAATTCAAGCCAAACGCATATACTTGCCTTGCCTAAATTATTATGTTCGACAGCGATTTCTCGAAAGAAGAAATAGACATAGTTTCCGTATTCTATGGCATGAAGAAAGTGTGGCTCTGAAAGAAAAATTAAAAACAAACTGATTCCTAAGGGATAATTCAATTAGCATAAGACCCCGACTGCAAAGCATGACTGACAGATGTTGCACAGTTACATGCAAGCCAACAAGAACGCCAATCTGCCAATGACTTTGAGGAGTCCCAATATGGGTGTGTTCAAGCTTCAGGGAACCCGTCATCTCTAGAGTCAGCTAATGGACTGTAAAAAGACCTACAGGGAACTGAACTACAGCAACGGTCTTTGTTTCAACAGATTTATTCATTAACCTATTTAACTAGGGAAGAAAACCTCTTACACTGAAAATAAAAAATTTTGATTTCTAGACTCTGAAGAACAAAATGGCTCTCATACGGACTAATCGATTCTCACTGTTAACTTTCCAAGATGGGTAGATGGCAAGTAGTACTATGTGCATTTAGAAAGTTAGACAAATTGGCATACACGGAGATGAAATCTCCCCCCCCCCCCTTTTTTTTTGAGGTCACCTAGGATGAACACCTGGATGAACTCACTCTCCTGACATGGTTACTAGCCTCCTCATTCCCTGTCAATGCTCCTGTTCACAATCAAAGCAGTGTGTACTTATTCTAAATAAACAATATAAAGTCATGCGCTGAACCTCTTGATGGCCGTGGCTGCTGTCCCCACTTGGGCCATCCACTATCCTGGTGACCCCACGACACTGCTCTTCAAAGGTACCTTTTATCCATTTGGAATCATATTTTATTGTGCGAAGGGCAGATCCATCACCCATGCTTCGATAAATAACGGCATCACTGGCCAAGAAGTCAGCCACTGTGGCAGAATACAGCTTCCCATCTGAAACCAAAGTTATAATTTTGGTAAGATAACCATAATTATACTGCAGTGTGTTAGCTTTGGTAGCGTGTTATGCCCTTTGGAGTGCTCTCACCGGTATTACCATTATCTATACAAATAGGGCTATACCTGATGCTCACCATCAACGTGTGACAGGTCAGCCATGATATTATCTAATTTTACAGATGAGGGATCTAGGCATCAAAAAGTTAAGCAACTTATCTGGGGTCACTGGCCTAGTTAACAACAGGGTGTCATGATACTTACAGTGCGCACTGAAATATCCTTGCCCTTAATTTCTTTTTTTTTTTGAAAATTTGTGCATAGATTTTAGCCTTTCGAACACTTAGATCAAGGTGGGTATCCAAGTTATTAACTTTTACTCTTCCATTAAATTCCTTTTTCGCCTTCAATGTCATTAATCATTTATATTCATTACGCTGAAGGATCTTACCAGCAAAGAGGGCAACATTGGTTTGTCTGGCATCAAATGGGCATCTTGCCAGGCCACTAATTTCTTCCCCATCATATTCTAAGGTACTCAACTACAAAAGAAAAACAAATAGCCAGTGTCATATCTATTCAATGTGCCTGTTTGAAGGCAATACTGTTTTATTCGTATTAAAATTCCATTTGAAGAGTTCTGTCTTTATTCTTTCATAGCACTAGAGATAAATTACTGGAAAGCAGAAAGGTTTCAACTCTAACAGCATACCAGTGAAGGGAGAAAAGTTGATCAAAACAAGCATATCACATAAAATATACTTACCCTGTAGTATCTACACATGGGATTGAATGCATTGGTACCACAAACAAAAACCATCTCATCGTTTCTTGGAACAAATACTTTGATAAAGTTGTGGCATTCATCCTAAAGAAAGTAGTAGTTACATTAATATCAGACATTCAAACATGCTGGCACTGTGGTATCAAGCCCACAGAAAGACTAAGTCTAGCAGACATTTGTCTGTTTAACTCACTTTATGCTTGCCTTTCATAGCACAGTTTTCTCGATCCTGTTGTCTTGATCGCCATGTCAGTTTCTGCATTAATCAAGCAAAACCAAAGTTCAGTTTTTAACTGGGAACATTTTTGGGGGAGGCAGTGGGAAAATTAATCAGGTTCAGAGGGAATGTAAATACATTTGCCAACTACAGTTGCTCACCTTGCTTGGTGTTACTTCTGTTTTGGGCATTTCATTTAAGTTTACTGTATAAACTTGATCCCTGTTGGAAATAAGGCAGGAAAACATATCATGTGAATACATAAAAATGTTAAGCTGCTTCTTATTTGATTTTTACAGATCTGCCTTTATTGTGTTTTAGAGATCATCCGGATTTTCTCTGTCTCAAACAAAGTCAACAAAGAGTACTTTTTCATTAGTGAAATGCTTTTATATATCACTGTAGTCAGAGAGCAAAGAAAGCTCTTCTCTCCAGGCATGGGTCAAACTGCTACTTGGTATTAGCATAGACATATTTCTAATATTTGCTTGAATAATTCTAAGTTAAAAACGCATAAAGAAAGGGTTTTTTTCCCCCCTGTTGCTTTAGGAAAAAAGAATGGTGTATGATTTCTTGATGGCAGTAATAAAATAGTACCGCTGAAAGCCTGAGCTCTGTATTTTGTTCCTGCTACACAACACTGACTCTTCTCAGTGAATATTTCTGGCTACTTGCAATTTTTGATCACAATCACATATTAGTTTTTCATGAACTAGACACATTAATGCAAGCACCACAAGAGAAAAGAATTTTAATCTAATAAACCAATGAGAGGAAAATTACCTGCCAGCAATATAAAGTGTGTCTCGAATTTTCAACATCAGCTGAAAGTCCAGCCTGTGCTGCGATTCATTGCCTGAAGGGCGTCCTCTAAAAACCGGATATTGCCTTGAATCTGCAAGTAAAAATGGGCTAAACCATCATTCAGGATTATGGAGCTGAGGGATCAATAAACAGCATTGATTAGCTGTACATACTTGTTGTAGAAGGGTTTTAACTAAATTCCTCTCTTAAGGTCTTGAATATAAATGAATAAAAGGCAGTGAATGTCAGCAAATGGTCTTTTTCTTTTAACTCAAAATATATAACCTATATACGGGTTGCTGTAGAAAAGCACCCAACAAAACTGCCCCATTTTCTCCAAACACTAGGAAGTGATTACTGATAAACTCAGATGCAAATTCAAGGTTAAGACATAAAAAATCTCTGCCTCTTTCTGAAAACGAACATGCTTAGAGAATGAAAAACAGAAAAGCTTCCTTCTCAGAATAGAAGACTGTTCTTGAGACGACTTACAGTGATAGTCGACAGTATTAAGGGGTTCATCATCTTCAGGAAAGCTGACTGCCCTCAACTGGGAAACCATCAGCAGCAGTATGTAGGCACAAAGCAGGAAGACCCTCATGGTGGGCCAAGGTGAAGTCAGGGTAGCCCCTGCTCAGAAATGCCACTGAGCTACCTGGAAAACAGAAGCAGTTTGGAAAGATCTCCATGCTGCAATGAAGCGGTTTTCTTGTTTGTAATCAGCTCAGTTTTCACCATCAGCTCCCTCCAAAGCCCCTCTCCCACCAGGAATGCTGGCAGTGGTAGATCAGGTATTGCC
Source organism: Hylobates moloch (assembly GCF_009828535.3). Taxonomy (NCBI): domain Eukaryota; kingdom Metazoa; phylum Chordata; class Mammalia; order Primates; family Hylobatidae; genus Hylobates; species Hylobates moloch. The sequence continues at coordinate 91,969,842 of NW_026652289.1, read as the reverse complement.
AAAAACACGGGCAAAAGATGGCAGCATGCCAGGCCTGATTAAGGCATCTGGTTGAGCACAATGAAGTTTTCAGCAAATTCACAAGAATTTTGGAGGTAATCGTATGCCATCACAGCAGTCACCAGAACCATGAGCAGAAATGCTAGCTGCTGACTTGGCCAGAAGATGGGCAAAATTGGGATCCGAATTTTAATTAAATTCCAATCCTCTTCCCTTCCGCCAGTCCTGAAATATACCTAATACGGCTTGTCTCCGCCCCGCATAAAATGCTCAAGCTGCCTCAAAAATAGCCAGAGGGCTGATGATCCTGTCATAATTTCTCCTTAGCTCTTTGCTTATGGTGTTGCCAAATTCCCAGCATTACCCAAGCATTAGCCCTAAATTCTTAAGTCGAGTATTTCCCTATGCTTACTAAGACCAACATGGAGACAATGACATGAATGACCCTGAATCAGGGTGAAAGGGAATTAAAAGAAATACAATGATTTCATGATAACCAATCAAGCAAAGCAAGGCAGGGATGAAGTGGCACAGCTGACACCAGGCCACCAGGGAAGTCTACGTTTTTACATAAAACCATTTGGACACAAACCAATACCCTAAGTACACCGGTCCTTTTAGCTTTATTGAACTTCAGAGCTGTGGGGGTCCTTAGGGACCATCTAGTCCAACCCCCTCATTTTTCAGATGAAAATCCAAGGGCCAAAATAATTAAAGGACTCACTGAATTGTGTGGAGCTAGTTAAGGCAAGATTGGAGTCCAGACTCACATAATCTGGGTCCCTGTCCAGGCTCTTTTCACCAAATGGAAAGGAGAATATAAATGACTGGATTTTTCTCCTTCAAAAATACAGCATTACAAAAAACTCTTGGGGAAATGGATATATTCATCATTTTTATTGAAGTGATGTTTCATAGGTGTTAAATTTAATCAAATTGTACATTAAATACGTGCAGTTTATTACATATCAATACCTCAATAAAGCTATCAAAACACAGCATTAATTGCATTATAGTAACAGTAAAAAATTTAAAAGATCTTTAGTTATTGGCTTATTAAAAAGATAAATTAGGGCCCTGTTGGGTCAATGAGACAGATATTTTTGTGAAGCTGTAAGTGTTCTACTTTGCAACAATAACATCCCTCCCTCAACCAAAACTGTCACTTCTAGCTACGGTTCTGAACAACAAAACATTCAGCTTTATCCTCAGTCTTACATATCTAAGAACTTTAGGAGAGATCATGAGAGTCACTGCAAATTCCAGGGGAGTCCAACCACTAAACCAGGTGTTTACTGTACCTTTTTTATGGACTTCAGGTGAAGCACACAGATATGCATGTTATCCAATGCTCTAAATATTTCTCTAACTAAAGTACAAGTCAAGTATATGTGAGTTTTAAAGTCCCAGTTTTTCAAAAAGAGAATAATGTATTGCAGCAGTTTTTTTCGTGGATGATCAATCCAGCAGTAAGTTAACATGTTTAAACTGCCTTACAAAAAGCAGGTGGAATGGAAACTGTGGTGGCATCATTTTGTACTAAAGTTAAAAGAGTATGGACTTTGGAGTCAGTATGACTTTGTCATGGATGAAATTATACCACATATTAGCTAATTGGCCTGGGAACGTTCTTTCAGTCTCTTTGAGCATTAGTTTCTTTATTTGTAAAATATGGATAATAGCACCTTCTCAGAGTGAAAAGGAAGCAAATGCCTGGCACATAGGAAATTCTGGGAAAAGTTAGGCAGCTCTACCCATTTCCTGCTGGAGAATCCTGGGTATGACCAGATTGACTTTAAGAGTCTCATCAGGGCCTGGGGAAAAGATATCCTAAAATATTAAGGTTATTTGGCCAGTTATTTTTCATAACTAGTTACTTTAAAGCACTAAAGGACTACTTATAGAATAAATTTTACAAATTGTGCCTATGTATTGGACCTGGAAAATAAAGTAACATAACAAAACAAAACAAAAAAGCAATCACCAACAATCCCACTATCCTACCTTGACAACCACAATGACTTGGTTCTAGTTTTTCACTACATCTACATGGTTTCCGTTGTGCTGACAAGATGGTTTCTCGTTTACCCCTTCTTCTGAAGCAATGTCTTCCTGTCTTGCTTTTCCGTACTATTCTGATCACTTATAAAGACCTTCTAAAGTTGAAGTAGTATAAAAGTATAAAATGTTGCCCTAAGAACTAGATTCTGCTTTGACACCAGTCCCAAACATCATCCTCTAGATAGAAAATCACCGAATCTTTCTGCTGGATATCAGGAAAAATAATTAGAAATACCAATTAATCCCAAAGAAGTGTAGAAACATCTGCATTAAAACAAAAAGATCGTTCTGTGTCTCTTTCTCCTCCATGACAGGTAACTGAATGGTTCACATCAGGTAAGCAGAATATCCATGTCCCAGACAGCAGGGCGGGGAGGAGCCCTCACCAGGAAGAGTGTCTCTCAGCTGTGATCCCAGCACTGGGGCTGAGGATGGAATCACTGCTGACTCACCAGCAAGCACCAAGCTGCTGGCTGAGCTATCATTTCCTATAACTCATTCATCTGACACTGCAGAAAGCAATTTCTCCCGATGCCCCACCCCCTACCACTCTAATCCTCCCAAAATAAAGCCCTACCACTAACTGCTTCCTGTCTCTGCATAAAGCTGTATTTTTGAAAAAAAAAAAAAATTATATTCAGACTTGCCATAGTAGTTATAAATGGAGGCATTTAATGTAATACATATTTCAAAGGCTGGGTAGGGGAGGGAAGAATCTGGAAATACCTGAAAGCAGTGTACCAGGAAAGGGATGTCTTTGCATGTAAACCCCTCAGACTACTTAGCTCTGACTTTATATAAGAAGATATATCAGGAGTCCAGGGGTCAGTGAAATCATGATACTAGTTATGCTGAAAAAGGGCAGGCCAAGTAGCAGGATGAAATGTTGGAAAAAAACATAGATCTTGCGATTAGAAAAATCTGAGTTCAAACTTGCTTGTGCCATTTACTTCCTGGCTCTTGGGCCCTGTTTAAATTAACTTTATCTCTTTAAGCCTCAGTTTCATCAAATTTAAAATGGGAATAATTATCTTTATTACCTCAAAGGCTCTGTTTAGGATTAAATGAGATAATCAGTATGAGGCATCTAACACGGAGCCTGTTCCGCAGTAAATCTTTAGTAAATTTTAACGAATATCATCGTGTCTATTCTGGTTACGTCTTGTCTGGCAAAAAGGTGGAAAAAAAAAGCAATGTTCATTCCTTCATCTTGTACAATTATTTGCTAAACTGTTTATGTATACCGTCCTAACAATGACAGGGGCATTCTTAGAGGATAAGACACACCTTCACAGATATACAGGCCTCCAAAAAAGAGGAAATCATCTTCCTCACATGCAAGCTTAGGGTAAAGAACATGCCTACATGAAGTTATTCCTGTTTGTGACACAGTCAGAGAGCAAGGATGCCTGACTAGCTATGTTTATTCAGTTTTTGGTATTTTATATGAACTTCTCCCATACATTCCTAATGTTAAATACTAAATATGATGAGGAAAGCTCTTAATGGGAGTTCAGAGCTGCCAGAACAACCAAGGCATGAGTGACAAGATACTTGGGAGAAGGGAGGTACATGGAGCTTAGCCCCACACTCAGCATTTGATTTTACCTTATGGAGACTTGATGATTTTATATAATATTTATACTTCTATATATTATTATACATAATATGTTGTTATATTTATATTATAATATATTGTTATATTTTTATAATTTTATATTTGCTAATTTCATAGAGCTTAAGGCTCTATAAAAATGAGAGTATAGCTATAAAGAAAAGTCAAATTTCTGGCAGTCACAAGTTTAGGTCCCACCAAGAAGGAAGAGTACCAGTAAATAACCAAAGGCTATCATTTGGACCTGTGACAAGCTACACTCTAGAAGAGCAGAAAAATGTGAGGTAAACCATGTTTTACAAAAATTGCAATCCAATCCAATAAGCTAAGTCCCACACTGAATGGATATAATTTCCCCTTCTAGCTGCTTGCCAGAAAAGATAAGATTACACTTCTTTAGAAAAAGATAACATCATCCGGAGACTACAATTATTTACATACATTGCCCAACATTCAAGTAGAAATTACCAGAAATTCCAAAAACTGCAGCTGAGAGAGAAAAAAAAAACACAATAGAAATAGGCCCACAGGTAACCCAGATATTAGAGTTACCAAACATATGTTTTGAAAATAACTGTGCTTTTTTTGTGCAAGAAAAAAAGATGACAAGATGGAGAATTTCACCAGAGAACTGGAATCTATAAAAAAGAATTAAATAAAAATTCAACAACAAGGCTGGGCGCGGTGGCTCATGCCTGTAATACTTTGGGAGGCCGAGGCGGGGGGATCATGAGGTCAGGAGTTCGAGACCAGCCTGACCAACATGGTGAAACCCTGTCTCTACTAAAAATACAACAATTAGCCAGGCATGGTGGTGCACACCTGTAATCCCAGCTACTCAGGAGGCTGAGGCAGGAGAATCGCTTGAACCTGGGAGGCAGAGGTTGCAGCGAACCAAGATTGCACCACTGAACTCCAGCCTAGGCAACAAAGCAAGACTCCATCTCAAAAAAAAAAAAAAAAAATCAACAACAAAAAAGCACAATAAATAACACATCTTCTTAATAGATGTGTTTAGCAACATAATTGTTAGAGGTAAAGAGATTAGTGAGTAAGAAGACAAACAAATAGAAATTATCAGACAGAAATATGGAGAGCAAAAAGTTTGAAAGAAACAGACAAGAGAGAAAGAGACACAGAATTTTGTGAAAGAATTAACATACTGGAGTCCCTGAGACTGCAGAGAGAGGAATGGACAAAAGCAATATTTGACAAGATAATGGCTGCACACATTTTCAAAACTGATATGATTATAAGCCACACATTCAAGAAATTCTAAGAAGTTCTAAATACAAGGAAATAAAGTTAGACACATCATAGTAAAAATGCTGAAACAAGGAAAATTTTTAAAAATATTACACACTAAGATATATTACCTTCCAAAAAGCAAGAAAAATACGGACAACTGACTTATCAGTAGAAACAATGGAAGCCAGCAGACCATAGAATGACATTTTTAAGTTGCTGAAAGAAAATAAATTTCCAGTCTAGAATTCTACAACCTGTAAAAATATTCTTCAAAAATGAAGGCAAAATAAGGATGTTTTAGACAAAAAACTCAGTTTGTTCCAGATGCAAACTAAAAGAAATATTGAAAGGAGAATTCTTTAGGCAGGGGAATTTATAGGGAAGGTTAATGCAAATTTTTAAACTTTAAAATAAAATTTATTTTGTATTTTTAGTAGAGGTGAGGTCTCACCATGTCGCCTAGGCTGGTCTCAAACTTCTGGCTTCAAGTGATTCTCTCACCTGGGCCTCCCAACGTGCTGGGATTATAGGCATGAGCCATCATATCTGGCCACAAGTTCTTGTTATGGTTATAGCAAAGTAGCCAAATTTGAAATTAATAAATCCCAGATAGAGAAAGTGGTACATAGTCTTTGTCTCCCTGAAAACTAGATAGTTCAAAGGAAATTAGAATGTAGAAATGGGGTAGACTTACTTTATCAGTAGCCCAAAGAACCCAGAGAGATACCACGTTGATTTGAAAGCTATCCTCTAGCTCTCATCCCAAGATGCCACTATACAAAGAGTATCTGCTTAGACTCTCCTACTCCACCTGCCTCAGAATCTGAATGTGGAGTTGGTTCCTTTTAGTTTCCCGATGACTCTTCCAGACCTTGGGCCTCCATGATCTTACAAAAAGTCTTTGGTCGAAGTCCTGCCCCTCCTCCTCTCTTTTACCTGATAGTTTCCCAGTCATTTTCTCTAGCTTTACAAAGACTTTACTAGCCTCAGCCCGTGGTTCCACATGAGGATTTCAGCCTCAAAATCATAAAGCAAAGCATTGTGTGCTCTGATGCTAACCTCTTGTTCTTCCAGTTGCTCAAACTGCTCTACTTTCTCATCAGGACCTTTAGCCCACTAACTGTTCTCTTTTCTGCTAGTCATTAGTCTTCTCTGATCTTGACATACCTCTTTATCCATCTTAGGTTGTCAATGGTCAATCATGTCCATTATTCTGCCTGTGCTCCTGACTCCCCCATCCTCTGTGTCCTTGTCAGCTTTTCTTGCAAAGTCTTAACCTCGGATGAACTCTGCCACTCACCTTCTGCACCTTCTCCAGAGTAGCTGAGCACTAGTTGAGACAACCACACTCTAGGACAACTTGCTAGTAATGTAACAGAATTCTTTGTCATCAACTACAAATAGCATCAAAACCTCCATGGAGATCCTATGTTTCTCAATTAAATTAGACCACTTCCCAAATCCATAAATGTAAATGTAAACTTCCCACTTTCCTCAAGGCCCTGATCTGCCATGTCTCCACACTCTGCTACTTACATTCCTCCCTCCTGCCCCATAACTACTTCACATAGAATATGAAAGCCATAACATGGGAGCTTCCTCAGTTTTCTCCTTTCCCACTGCCAAATACATCATCTCTGTCCCATGTGCATTTTTTTTTTTTTTTTTTGACAGTGTCTTGTTCTGTTGCCCAGGGTGGAGTGCAGTGGTGCAACCTTGGCTCACTGCAACCTCCGCCTCCCAGGTTCAAGCAATTCTCCTGCCTCAGCCTCCAAAGTAGCTGGTATTACAGGCGTGCACCACCACGTCCAACTAATTTTTATATTTTTAGTAGAGGTGGGGTTTCATCATGTTGGTCAGGCTAGTCTCAAACTCCTGACCTCAAGTGATCTGTCCACCTCGGCCTCCCTAAATGCTGGGATTACAGGCATGAGCCACTGTCCCTGGCCCCAGTGTAAAGCAATTGGATTGCTTTAAATCCAATCCCTTCACTCCTTTCTGGAATAAAAAGACATTGATTATATTTCTCTCTTTCTGGTATTTTCTGTAACTCTTAACCATTTAAGTACTGTCCATCAGCACTGAAATTTGTCCATGTCTCTCTCATCACACACACAAAAGGAAAATACCTCCTGTAGCCCTGATCCCACTCAAACTATCACCTGGGTCTTCACTGCTCTTCAGTGGCACTGAAACAAATTTTGCTCTACGCTATAATTTCCTCACCTCCTGCTCATTCTTCTACTTTCTGTGTTCTAGTTCCTCTGTCAGTAGAGACTGACGACCTACAAGTACTTAAAGGCAATGGACATTTTCCAGTCCTATTTCATTTGACTGCTCAGTAGCTTTAGACTCAGTTGACAGTTCACAGCTTTTCCAAACACTGCCTTTCCTTGCTTTTCCTCATACCACATTCTTCTGATGGTTTACCCACCTCTCTGTCTGCCTGTTTGTCTCCCATTAGTTTTCTAGATACAACAAGAATGATCTTTTCAGAATATAAACCTAATCACGGCATCTCATAATCCTCCAGTAACCTTCTATTACTCCCCCAGGATGGAGCCCAAATCTTTTAAATGTGGCCTTCAAGGCTTTTCAGGTTCTGAGTCCTGTCCCCCTCTCACAAGGAGTCCTGTCTCACCTTGGGCCTCTATCCCTCTTTTCTTGTGCTTCTACCACCCTGCCTCTGTTTTTGGCCCTGGAATATGTCATGTCATGCCACCCACCAAGCCTTGCTTCTCCTTTCCCTCTATGACGGCCCTTTCTGCCTCCCATCCTTGGTCTAGTTAAGTCCCCCTAATTTTTCAGAAACTAGGGAAGATTTTTTTTCAGTCCCTTGGGTCAAGTATATCTCACAGTTGTCAATCCCTAAGACAACTGTGAATCAACTGTGAATAAAGGAATAAGCAGAAGAATGAACCACGTGTCCTGAATCACCACATCCCTGCTGAATCTCTTACCGCAAGGTTAGCATTTTGGACTCCAGTTTAATTTAGATTGATTTAATACCACTAAACAAACAACAGAAGGCAGCAGACCCAGGGGGTATGGGCCCCCAGGGCTTCCACTTCCCAAGAGCATGGACTCTTTCAGCAGAGAATGCTATAACTAAAGGAAGAAGAGGGGGTGGAACTAGACCTGTGGCACAAAGAGCACCATTCACTCTGTAGTCTATGACATTTCAGGGGCACTGCTCACACTGTAGTCAATGAGAACGATGGCACCTGGCGTCACAGGAATTATCCATTTACCAACTATGGGTCATGAGAGCCCCAAGAGACTAAACAAAAAAGGAGCCGTGGGTTTAGGTAAGCTGAGAGAGCAAAGAGAAGCAAGTTGATTGCTATAGCTTGGAGCCTATCAAGACAAGGAGGGTTGTAATTGAAGATCAATTATAAAAGGGAGATTTAGGTTTTATATATAAAAGGGAGGTTAAGGTTTAGGTTTATATTCATGTGCCTAGATTCTAGGCAGTGTGTTCTGGGCAGGGCTTTAGATCTTAATGATCACCGTCAGTATTTAATCAGAATGGTATGACAGCTTGGCTGACGCCACAAGCTTTGGAATATAAGGTAATATCCACTGAATTGCAGGCCTTCTTTCACCTTCCATGTGTGGTAAGAAGACTAGATTATTAATCATCACTATATACACAGATTCTAGGAGACCCTGAAGTAGAGGTGGGGCAGGCTACTCTGGGCCCTTCTGAAAAGCATGGGTGCTCCTTGCCTCCAGGCTCACCAAGTAACTCTTGGCTGATGTGGTGTTTTAAAGGAGCAGAGGCTTTTTCATTTAAGGAATCGCTACTGCTACCCCACCCTCTACCTCATGCACGCAGGTTCTGTGTGCAGGTGCCACATCTGAACAAATAAATACATCCTCTCTCACTGTGGGCCATGAGGAGATTGCTGAAAGGCCCCGACTCTGAGACCCTTCCTCCTTCTAGGAATGTGGGTTCCCAGGTTAGAGGAAGAGGCTTCTAGCACTGTTATGTTACTGACACTTAATAATTAACCATCTAAAACTCTGCCCCATGGCATGTGGAGGAAATGACGAAGCAGCTCTGTGACTCACCTTCCATGCAGCTGAAGCCCTGTTGATACATCAGAATCTGTGAAATGTGCATTCCGAAGGAGCAAGCAAGGGCCTGATGGGAGCAGTGGAGACTCACACCATGAGGAACAAACCAGGGATGATTCTTCTCCCACCGACACTGGCAGCAAGAGAGGAAAGAGGCCAGGAACCAGGAGATCTGGGGTCACAGACTGGCTAGCTAGGTGGCCAGAGACAAGTCACTTCACCAATCTGGACAGATTTTACGCAATACAAGGGGGCTGCTAAATTAAAACTGTAGAAACCTGTTTTTTCTCTAAGAATCCATGTTCTCCTCCTGATGGCTAGAGGGATTCCTACTTCCCTATCTAGTGGGATAAACATCCTGGTGTAATTCCCACTGCTCCAGGCTCTTTCTCCTCAACATCCAAGCATTTCAAGTTATTATCATCATAAATAAACAGCCATTCCCCTGACCTTGAGGCTGCCTCTCCTTTCTCTCTCTCCCACTTCCTTTCTCAGCCAGGCTTCTTTGAAGAGAAGCCTGAGTCCATATTCTCCATTTTCTCACTTTTCATTATATTTGTAGCCCACTCTAGCCTAACTTTAATGACTATGCATCAACCACCTAATTGCCAAATCCAAGGCAATCCTCATTTTAAATCTTCCTTCATCTCCTTGAGGCATTTAATCTCACTGGTCATTCCATCAGATCTTCAAACTCCACCTGTGACTCCCCTAGTTCTCTCCACCTATCTAGCTGCTCCTTTTCATCCTCTTCCCAAATTTGTCTTAGCATGCTTGCCCGTTGGATGTGGTTCTTCCTAGTTCCATCCCGGGTCTCTAGGGATGTGCTCACATGACACCTACCTTCTTCACTACCACCAATTCACTAATCCCAGATCACACGTCCAGCACACACCAGTTCCAATCTAGCTGTCCAACTCCCTGCTAGATATTTTGACCTTGGTAAAATATAGGCATTTTAAATTCAGTAGTCTAAAATTGAACTTAAGATACTTTGCCTTGACTTCTCCTCCTGCTGAATTTCCTGCAGAGCATAGGTTTAGAGCTCAGAGTACCTGGCTTCAAATGTAAGCACTACCATTTACAAGCCATGTGACTTTGGGCATGTTACTTAACTTTCAAACTTTCTTGTTTTCCTCCCTGCAGTGAGGATAATAATAGCACTAATATTATTACGATTATTGAATGAGATAACCCATATAAAGCATGTAGCCAAACCCCTTGTGCCTGACAAGAATCCAGTAATTAGGCCGGGTGTGGTGGCTCATGTCTGTAATCCCGGCAATCTGGGAGGCTGAGGTGGTCAGATCACTTGAGGTCAGGAGTTCAAGACCAGCCTGGCCAACATGGTGAAACCATAGTTCTACTAAAAATACAAAAATCATCTGGGCATGGTGGCGTGTGCCTGTAATCCCAGCTACTTGGGAGGCTGAGGCAGGAGAATTGCTTGAACCTGGGAGGTGGAGGTTGCAGTGAGCTGAGATTATGCCACTGCACTCCAGCCTGGGTGACAAGAATGAAACTCTATCTTCAAAAAAAAAAAAAAGAAAAAAAAAGATTTACAACTATTATTATTGTTATTGCTATTTTTCATATCCTTCTCAGGCACTTGTGTTTTAAGCCTAGGAGTCTTCCTAGACGGCCCCCTCTCCACCATCCTCTCCTTTGAACCTGTCAGTACATCCCATTGCTTCTATCTCTTCATTGGTCTAGAACTGACTCTTCATTGGTTTCTGTTCTCCTAGACTTCTAGTACATTCTCCATAACACCACCAGAATGATCTTTCTAAAACACAAATGCTATCATGTTACATCCCTGTCTAAAAGCACTTTAATGGTTCCCGAAGGCCTATGTGTAAAGTCTAAATTCATTTCCAAGATTTACAAGATCCTTCACAATTCCATTCTTGCTAGCTTCTCCATTTCACCTAATGATACTTCCCCACCTGGATCTCAAAGCAGTGTCTTCTGCACACGCTATTCTTTCTAAAATGTCCTTCCTGAAAACTGTCTATTCACCAGCTCAAAACTTACCTGGCCCTCTCCCCTTTCTCATTCTTCCCTCTTCAGCTACCCTGCTCTGCTCAGGACAGCTAGTCATACTATGATATTGTATAAATACTTCTATTGCAGAACTTATCACTCCACAGCAATGTTACTGATTTTCACATTTTCTCTATTGGGCTGTACTACTCAAAGGATCATCTCCCTCTTTACTGCCAGGATCAGGCACAGGGCCTGGCACCTGGCAGGTCCTCAGTAAATACTTAATGAATGGAGGAAGAAATAAAGAAAGAAGGTAGAACACTGACAGGACTCCATTGTGGCACACAGGCCACATCAAAATGAACAGCTCTCCACCACCAACCCGACAGCGAATCTTGAGTCTACCGTCATTCTCCTGCAGCGTTGGCACAACATCCTCATTAGCCTCCAGTTCATGAGCTTCAGGTGCTGCAAAACCAAGAGGTTCTCTATAAAAGGCAACAGATGCCTCTTTTCACACCTACCCATCATTAACAAACTGCCCACCAGAAACGGGCAACACAGGCCAAATAACTAAATGATTTCTGTCAACCTCCCTACCTCCACCACTGAAATTCCTGCTTACTTTGCAGCTTTCCCAGAACAAATGGAAGGAAAGCAGGGCTATTCCTGAGATTAGAGAGTGGATATATGGGACTGGCAGAGAAGAATCCTATGTGACTCTTCACTACCTAACAAACAAATATAAAATGAAAATCAGCTTGCCTAATGGCTGGGTTATGCCTGAAATTCTGCAATGGGAAATTCTTTTCTTTGGCCAATGGCCTTTTTTCCAGTTATAAATTAAGTAATGATAGAACATACCATAAGCCAGAAGCCAGTATGAAGACATTTGTAAGATCTGATCTCACCCAGCGTATCAGAACATGCTGGACTCTGACAGAAGAGAAGAAGGCGCAGGTGGCAGTAGATACTATGGGAGAGAAGAAAGGGGAGGCTGGAGCTATGGAAGTCTGGGTGATCCTTATTAATGCCTTGCTCTTAAAAGCAGTGTCTTCCTCAAAGTTGGGTCAACTTTATTTGAGTTATATTTTAGGTACATGATAAAGCTGTCGACTTAAGTTTTCTGAAAATTAAAAACCTCTTATGCAAGGTTTTCACTTTAAGTCTGGATTTTCTTAAAGCAAAGCACACCAATATCTGAATCAGTAATACTTTGGTTACATATTAATAATTCAAAAAAGAACTGAAATTAAAAAGAGTTGGACAGGAAGGGACAGAAAACAGGATCTAACCTGTCTTTGCCAATTCTAAGCAAACCTGGACAAGAATCCCAGGATCTGACCCGTGATCAGAACCACTGCTCTGGGGACCATAATTCTAGCGACAATTTGCCTACAAGTTTTTGCCTTTCTGCCCTAACTCCAATTGAATAACATTCATTTTAAAGCAAAATTGTCCTAGAAATAATCCTCATTAACAGTGAAAATAATACAAGAAACTAATGAGAATATGAGCCTGAGATGTAAGCAGAAAATCTGCTATCCGGTAAGATGACAAAATATATCAGCCTCTTAAGACATCAATATAATAACCTGCTTTGTGAAAGTATAATGCACAAGGAGCCTTCTACAGCAGGAGACTGTTGTGGCAGAAATGAACAATGGTGTCTCCTTTTTTCAGGGGAACCGAAGGGTTTTCAAGGCTAACTAATGACAAGAGAAATTAAAAGCCTTTTTTTTTGGTTCTCTCCTCCATACGCATATCCCAGCCAGACCGGGCTCCTCCCCTTCAGCCTCCAGGAAAAGGAGCCATTCTAGACAAAGGAAGGGCTCAAGGTTCCAAGGGATGACCCAGATGCCAAAGGACTCAGCCTGTCTGTGGAACACTGGCTTATTCTACCAGATGACCTGCTGAGGCTGCCATATGGCCTGCATGTGACATTCTATTCAGGATAACAGGGCCTGGGTCTATGCCTGGTTCTGCCCTTTGGGCTGGGATGACAGAAGTAGAGTATGTTTGTTCTGATGCTACTGACTTGTCTGATGCTACCACCGTGTAGCCATAGCTTTCAATGTACTCCATGGAGCCTTTTCAGGCTTTCAAAGAAATGAACAATACCCTGGCAAAGAAGGACTGAGGATGGGCTGCTGCTCCTATTCCTGTCTGATGAAGGTCAAGCAGATAAATTAAGGGACTTATGATCTAGGAGTGGTGAAGCCAGTGCAGAACCCAGATGTCACAACAGAGTTCAGTGATCTATGTTAGCAACACTGCCAACAACAACGGGATTTCACTCTATTTTAAAAGGCTCACGTCTTCAGGCTTGATATTCTGCAAAGTGCCTCATCAGAGGTTCTCAGGTGATGTCACGAGTTGGTGATGAGTTTACAGAAGGGTTAAAACTCTAACAACCCAGAGGAAGAGAAGTGAAATTTTAAAAGCCAAGAATTTTTAGTCCCAAGTCCTTTGGTTTTCGGTCACCAAAAATAAGGCCTTTGTATTAATATTTGCCTTCTGTATTTGAAAATACAGTAATAGTTGCCTGTCTCTAACAAATGTAGAGAAAGATTACTGATTGCTCAGAAGGATCTACAGCATTAACCTTATCAGGATTCTGTTAGTCAATCCTAACTTGTTTTTTAAAATCTACTTCCCGGGTGAAGGGGACATGGAACTCTCTGTACTATTATTACAACTTCTTGTGAGTTCATAATTATTTCAAAATAATTATTTTTAATGTATTTTGTCCTACTGATGGAAATGTGGCCCATGATAAGTTAGGTTCCATTTGATAGATCTGGACTAAAAATAGAGCTGTAACCAAGAATGAGAATAATAAACAGCCCAGGTGAATTTTATGTCCTGCGAAGCTCAGGGAGGGCCCAGGCTAAGCCTGAGTCAGTGCGCCTGTGCCTTACCTGCAGCCTTTTGTCTAGGCTCTGTATCTGATGGACTATGAAATTCTGAAACCTCTGGGTCCACAGAGGCAAAATGGGAGTTTAGGTCAATCCATGCAAGTTCTTAAAATCTCAGTTCCTAATTTTTACTAAATTGATCCAAGACCAAGAGGGTATTAAGCAAACTCAGCCCTTGCTGCTGTCAGGGACGGAGCCTGACAAGCGTTGAGCAGTGGAGTACAGGGTAGAGAACATGGCTCTGGAGCCAGGATGCCCAGGTAGGTGCCCCAGATTTGCTGCGCAACCAGAGATCTGACCTTGGGCGAGCTAGTTCACCACTTGGTCCCTCCATTACCCTGTACATTGCGGATAGGATCACAGTAGCAGCTACCTCATAGAGCTGCTGAGGACTGAAGGAGTTCTTGAAAGAGTTTACCAGAGATCCTGGCACATGGTAAGCGCCATAAAAATCACTATTAGACCAGGTGAGTACCAGGAAGCCTGTTCAAGGCTAAAGGTACAACCTTGAGGAAGGGTGTGTGGTTCTAACGCCAGAGATAATTACGCTTCAAACACTATTATATTACTCTTATCTACATTTATTCTCACCTTCCTTATGAATCACCTTGGGGGATGTTAATCTTATCCCAGACATTAAACACACCTGGAGATAATAGGGAGGTTAAAAAATCTGGATTCTACTCTTAACTCAGCCTCTAAGGATCTGACAGACCACGAGAAAGCCAACTTGCCTCTTCCAGCCTCGGTTTCCCAATCTATACAATGAGAACGCAGGTGATCTCCAAGGCCCCTTCCAAGTTGTGACATTTTATGATTTTGAGTTTGGTGCCTGGGTTGAAAAAGGTTCCTTACTCAAAGTAAAATTCCTCCCAATTCACACTTCTAAGTTTTTTGTTGTAGCATTGCCGTTGCCTAGGATACAAAGTGCATGTGCTCCCTCTGTACCCTGAGACAGGAGAGCGCTGCGATTGCTGCCTCTGATGTGTGACGCCGAACGACAAATGAGCTTTGTACTACAAACTGACTGATGCCTTGAACAGGGACCGAGCCTCCACTGGCACTTACGAATGTGGACTTGGCATTCTGATGGCGTCCCAGATGAAACGGCAGAGGGTGCATTTTCCCCCCCACAACCATGTGGCCTTGGGAAATACAGCCTTTAAGTGTCTCTTCGAGATTTCTTGGACCCAGGGGTGAGGTGCTCCCACAGGCTAGCAGATCATGTCCAATTTCTTTTTTAAATTGTACGATGTGCAGTTCACATACACTCAGGACCTCTGTCTAGGTTTCTTAGCCTCTCTCTGCATTCCCAATGTACTTTGCAGCTGGTATTTAATAAACTTCTGTGTGTGGGTGGGGATTGGGGTGCCTAGCTCTCATCGATATTCAGCCTAGACCAGGGTTTGGGGAAAGAGCTTTTCACTTAGTGTTTTATGCTCTTCAAAGCAAATATGTCTATCTACTCTAGTCCTTAAAGCTGCCCTTAGAGGCTTAGGGCAGAAGTTATTTTCTCCACTGAACTTCGTGTCAGCTTCAGGAGAACAGAAGTCATGTCTGTCTGTTCTCTACTTTATCTTTATTACCCACCATAGCATCTGGAACTCACTATCTACTTGGTAAATATTTGCTGAATTAGTAAACAGATGCTTTTCAAGTTCAGTTCTTTAACAAGGAGTTAAAGAACTGCCGGAGGTCATACTGCTGATAAGAGGCTTCTGGGTCATGTGTCTCCAGGTCCATTGTTCTATGACCTCCATGGCTAATCTCAGAGAGGCTCAAAATGGATTTGCATTGACAAAAATCAAAACTAGGTTCCACGGTGACATTCACATTGGTCTTACAGCTATGGGGCCAAGAGGGACCAGAGGACAGCATTTGGATGCCACTTCTCTGAACCCCCTATATTTCGGGCATGGTAAAGCACCCCCTCATTCCAGTGCAAACTCAGCTTCTCCTACTTTTCTGCCTTTGGATGTGCTGTCCCCATCACTACCTGGAATGCTCTTCTTGTCCCTTCCTCTTCATGACTGATTCCTCATGAGAAATCATTTCCCACCAGGATTTTCCTTCTTTTCCTTCTCCGGCCATGAAAATCTGGGCTCACTTTCATCAGAGCACATATCACGTGATAGTCTGTTTCCTTCTTTTCATAACTTACTCCCCCGCACTGTAGGTTTTTTTGAGTTCAGGAACTGTCTTTTATGTCCAGAAATAAACTCCCAAAAAAGTGGTTAGTCCACAGGGTTTTAATAGTTCTTGTTGAATGAATTTCTGTGTGCGACCCTGTGCCTTCTCAAGAAAAAAAATAAGTTGAAAAATCTCCACAGAGCCCTTTACCCACTGATGGTGAACTGCTAATGACAGGTCATCCACGATCACCAGTAATGAACACACACACACCAACATATTAAATTATGCATTAAATTATTAAATTAAGCATTAAATTATGCAGCAGTATTTCTGGTAGGCATTTGCCCTTACAGCTGCAGATGTGACCATAGTGAGATTTGGGCTTCCCTTGATTTTGAAATTGTTGGGAAGGACATATAGGACTTAGCAGTGTGCCAGTGATATTGTCTGGCCCATTTCCTAAATTGACCAATGCCTTGGACCTAGGGCCCCAAATTCTATTCTAATCACAGGAGGCATCCAGGGGAGGTATAAAGAAAAACGAATGTTACTTTCTTTAGACATGCAAACAGGCTAAACATTGGTGAAAAGATTGAGAGAAATTAGCCTAATTATCTTTGGAGGAAAAAGTGTGACTGGTTTTCCTTTTCCCCACCTATTCTCACTATAGAGACTTGCAGCTCTTTGACAAAAAAGAAAGGATTACAAAACCAGGAAACACAGAGGGTGTGGGGTCCTTTGTATGAAGGATACAGGGACAAGGCAGGATTACAACCAGAGTAAGAATGGCGTTCTAGCAGGACTGGGGGAAAGAACTGGAGGGACCTGTGGGTTTCTTCCTGAGGGGCTGCATCTATTCCAAGCTGGGTAGAGAGAGGCAGAGCCACCTCTTTCATGTCATATGTGCCGAAAGTCCCAGACACCCTTCAGATCAGTGGACATTCAACAAGTAGAAGCAGCCATTAACACAAACACAACCCCAGCCCAACAGGCCTGGCCTGGTTTATGAGGTGCTCTAATCACCAGTCCCCAGGCCCTAGGCTCTGTCTCAAGTGGGTCGGTTATACCTTCTGCTTGCTGTCTTTCAGCAGTATCCAAGCTGCCTAAGGGAGAAGAGGGAATGGAGGCCAGTGTGAAGGACAGGAGGGATCCCTCCCGTGCAGCAAGGCACTGCTGACTGCTCCCACCTCCCTCCTTACCTCACCTCTTCTGAGATGAGGGAAGGATGCATCTCTGCTGACTCCCTCTTTCACCATGGTTTTTTTTAAAGGGACAAGTGAGAAAATGTGAGTAAAAATACCTTAAAAATTGTAAAGGTGCTATACAAGTGTGAAGAAGTAGCATTATCATCACTGCTTTATTTAGTCGCAGTTTGCATCACCCTGGTATACTGACATCGCTTACGCTTTTGCTCAAATCAGTATTCACACGCTTATTTCCACGGCCGCAGTTCCTCTGTGAGTGGCCAGCTCAGCTGAGGCCTCCTGCCCTTGGCTCCTGTCGTTCTCTGAATCTGGAACACCTTCTGCAGCTCCTCCGACTGGCAAATTCCTAGTCATCCTTAGGACCCAGCGCCAGTCTGAGACCCTCTCCATCCCTCTCTCTGCTCTCCTCGCAGGACACTCTATCCATTTCTACTGTGGATTTGCCACAGTGGGTAGAATTGCTCATCTACCTACCTCCTGTCTTGCTCTTTAGACTGTGAGCTCATCGAAGGCAGGATCTATGGCTTATTAGTAGAAATAACTTCCCAGGCCCAAATAGAAAATATTTCACATGCCTGCTCTACTAAGAGAAGAGAGTTTGCTTGCTAACCTTCTTAATTCGTTTCGTTTTCTTTTTTTTTTTTTTTTGGACGGAGTTTCGTTCTTGTTGCCCAGGCTGGAGTGCGATGGCACGATCTCGGCTCACTGCAACCTTCACTTCCTGGGTTCAAGCAATTCTCCTGCCTCAGCCTTGAGTAGCTGGGATTACAGGCATGTGCCTTCATGCCCGGCTAATTTTGTATTTTTAGTAGAGACGGGGTTTCTCCATCTCGGTCAGGCTGGTCTTGAACTGCCGACCTCAGGTGATCTGCCCGCCTCGGCCTCCCAAAGTGTTGGGATTACAGGCGTGAGCCACCGTGCCTGGCCTTCTTATTTTGTTTTCATGGGACACACCTGGAATTAGGTGTAATACGTAGACGTCACAGACTGGAAAATTAGAGCTGAT
Organism: Hylobates moloch; assembly: GCF_009828535.3. Classification (NCBI taxonomy): domain Eukaryota; kingdom Metazoa; phylum Chordata; class Mammalia; order Primates; family Hylobatidae; genus Hylobates; species Hylobates moloch. The sequence continues at coordinate 91,951,590 of NW_026652289.1, read as the reverse complement.
TATAACAAGCCAGGGTTGCATGCTAACAAAGCACCAGGCATTATGCTAAGCACCCCCTAGGAGGTTGGTGCTATTTTGCAGATGAGGAAATAAAGAAGTAATCTGCCTTTGGTCACAAAACTAAATAACGGGGCTTAAATCAGTTTGACTCCAATGTCTGTAGTCTTAATCCCTGCAGCAGAAAAAGGTAACACAGAAGAAAAGGAACAGAGAGGAGAAAGAGGAACTTAAGAATTTATTAAGATAAGGATACTGTCATAGTTTTTTAGCTTGATTTTATGATTGTTATTTTAAGACATGAACATCACTATTTCCCCCTTCTAGTCTAATAGTCTAGCAGGTAACCGTGTCAGAAAAATAAGTAAGTAAAGGTTTCTATGAGAAAGTCAAGTAATTGAGAAGATTCATGCAGGGAGCTAGCAAGGATCCTGCCTCCCTAAATCTTAAGTATCGGTTTCCACCTCTTTCTCCTATCTATCTTTGAAGTTAAGGGTCACCAGTGGTCAGAGACCTCTTCCCTATCATCCTAGACCTAACATCAAGCCTTTGTTTCCAGGCATGACAGGGCAGTGCTGCAGCAGGGACCTACCCCAAGGTCAGGGAAAAGAGTATATTGAGTACCTCCCTGCTCAGGTGCTCTTGCTTGGAAATAAACTGAGGGCTCACGGCTCGCTCCTCTGGCTCCTGGGCCCTTCAAAGTTAAAGAGAGGCTCCCTTTGAAACCCTTCTTTTAAGTATCTGGCTGACCAGGCAGAGTGGATATGAGGGAAAAGTACATCAGAAGTCAAGTCTCTATCTCTGGAAGGCTTGTCTATGTTTTTTTGTTTGTTTCGTTTTTTGAGACGGAGTCTTGCTGTGTCACCAGGCTGGAGTGCAGTGGCGCAATCTTGGCTCACTGCAACCTCCACCTCCCGGGTTCAAGTGATCCTACTGCCTCACCCTCCCGAGTAGCTGGGACTACAGGCGCCCACCACCATGCCCAGTTAATTTTTTGTATTTTTAGTAGAGATGGGGTTTCACCATGTTGGTCAGGATGGTCTCAATCTCTTGACCTGGTGATCTGCCCGCCACAGCCTCCCAAAGTTCTGGGATTACAGGCATGAGCCACCATGCCTGGCCACATTTTTTACTTTCTATTTTCAACTATCAACAAAAATACTGTAACCCAACCCGACAAAATGGCTGAAAAAGGAGTGGCAATGCATGAAACCCTCAGGAGTTCCTAGATGATGGCCATCCTCTCACCACACCGGAGGATAAGTACCCTCATATAAACCAATGGGAAAGCAGGCTCTACTTTATGAATATTTTGGCTTTACCACCCACTAGCTGTGTGATCTTGGAAAAGCTACTTCACTTCACATCTATTAAAAGTAGAAAATAATTGGACCTATCTAAAATGGTTGTTTCCAGGGTTGTAGACTTAATATACAGAAAACTTAAACTTACGCAAATAAGTACAATTAGTATTAGCTATTATTATGGTTATTGTGTTGATATTATTATTAGCATCATTATGCTTCCTCACCGCTGTGTCCCCTGCCTTGTCATATTCTAACCTTTTCTGAAGACCACTCAGATGATTTCAATATCTTCCTCTATGTTCCAAATTCCCTCTTGGAATATTCTTTGGAAGACTGGACCAAGAAACTGCAGTTCAAATAATTCCCCTTTTCCTGGTAATAGAGACACCTAAATCAACCACTCAGCAGTCAGGTGGGATTCTCATACATATGGCTGTCAACACATTAGAAGTTAAGCATCTTGCCAGTGTACACGGACCAAATATGCCTAATGTCATTATTCTTCTTGAGATGTATCACATGCTCAGACCCACCTCTAAAATCTATCTTAATAGGAAAGAGCAACTACACAGATGGTTAAAAGCCCTGAGACTTGACTGCTTGTGTGGGCGGGGGGTGGTGGAATACTACAGATTCCCCATAGTGCAAAAGTCAGTCCAAGAGGCACCTGGCCGAATTCTTTGTTGTGGAAAAGGTAGACTAGGTTAATGGAGAACCCATCCCTGGACTACTCTGGAAAGCAGAGGTGGAGGTTGGTGCTATAATATCTACTAGTCCACTGTGCTCCAACTATCTAGTTTTTCAGCTTCCCGAAGGGCTGAAAATTCTGTATGGCAGTTTACAAACACAATCTCTAAGTGTTTTTTATATTGTTTCCATTCAGAAGTGGGTGTATATATCCTCCCTGTGAATCTGGGCTACGAGTGTTTGAATAATAGAATGTGGTGATGTGATGCTGTGCCAGTTTGGGGCCCAGGACTTAATACATAGGCAGCTTCCACTTCCTATTTCTTGGACACTTTTTGGAACCCAGCTACTGAAGTTTGAAATAGCCTAAGCTGCTTGTGAAGACATCCTCATGAAGTGGCCCATAGGGAGAGGAACTAAGGCTATGGCTCTCAGCCCTAGCTGAGCCCTGAGCTGACAGGCAGCACCCACTGGCCTTCCATGAGAATGAGCACCTTAAAACTGCAGCCCCCCTCACCTACTAGAGCCACCCCAGTTGACACTACATAGAGTAGTGATTAGTCTTTGCTGAGCTCTGCCCACATGGTAGATTCAGGGGCTAAAGAAATGATTGTGGTAGTTTTAAGCACTAGGTTGTGGGATGGTGTCTTAGGCGGCTGGGTAAATGAACCCTTCCCTGGATCCCCTCAGCACTCTCTTTATCCTGAAATCCTGCTTCCTCTGCTCTTTCCTGTCAGTCCAGCTGAAGATTTAGCTGTCAGAGCTGGAAATATTCCAGAGAAACAGAGAGTCTTTGGTCAGAATACAGATGTTATGACAATTCCCTAGTAATAGTCTTCAGATTGCTTTTCTATGTGTCAAACAGTAGAAACTTGTCCCTAAAATGTCTTGTCCCAGTCTCTAAAAAATCAGGCTTCTTAGCACTATTTGCAATAGCAAAGACATGGAATGAACCCAAATGCCCATCAATGGTACACTGGATAAAGAAAATGTGGTACATATACACCATGGAATTCTATGCAGCCATACAAAGGAATGAGATCATGTCCTTTGCAGGCACATGGATGAAGCTGGAAGCCATCATCCTCAGCAAACTAACACAGGAACAGAAAACCAAACACCGCATGTTCTCACTCATTAGTGGGAGTTGAACATTGAGAACACATAGACACAGAGAGGGGAACAACACACACCAGGGCCTGTTTGGGGTAGGGGTTGAGGTGAGGGAACTTAGAGGACGGGCCAAGAGGTGCAGCAAAACACCATGGCACATGTATAACTATGGAACAAACCTGCACGTTCTGCACATGTAACCCTTTTTTTTTTTTTTTAAAGTTTATCAGGCTTCTTGATAGCAATACTAGAAATGCAAATTGTTACAAAGGAGACACAATTTTACACTGGTGAAATTAGCTTCCGTTTTTTTAAAGAATACTGGTAAAGTTGGGATGAAATCAATATATTGCACATGGCAGGGTAAATTAGTACAACTATTTTAGAAAATAATTTGGCAATGTGTAACACACATGCTCCTATATACACAACACACACTTAGAAAACTAACCTTTGACTTAGTAATTTTACTTCTGGTGATTTATCCTTAGCAAATAGTCTAAAGTAGGAAGGAAAAAAATGAAACTTATTTTATAATGGTGAACAAACTGGAAATAGCTTAAAATTGTAAACACAGAGAAGTCGTTAAAAGTATATTACACTAGCCTCATGAAATATGATGCAATCATTCAGATAATAATAATGAAAACCAGTAATCCTCAGCTTATGATGCAATACTAGGAAGGAAAAAAAAATCAGAATATAAGGTTGTATGTTCACTGATCACAACTTTATAAAACTGGAGATGCATATAGACAAATACTAGAAGGAAATAGATTTTTAAAAATTTAAGTTATTTTAGATTTTTCCCCTTTAAAAGTAATACTTTATTTTTTTTTAACATTTAAAAAAGGGAGGGTGGGAAGATGCTTCACTAAAAAACATTAAGTTACCTTCCATCCAAATAAACAGCTCATTTTCTTGGTGAAGACAGTTATTGTCTGTCTGTTGAATAAAACCAAGAACTAGTACTGGAGTCCTATAGGATATGATTTTTGAAATATGTAATTTATTCTAGAGGATAACTTCCTAGAGAACAAGTCCTTGATTATGTTTTGTTTTATCTGTACTGTGGATGTACCCTAAGAAATCACGAAGGTAATTAAGAGATTTCAGCTAAATTAGCATATTATAATTTTTTGCTCCCTTTTTCCTTCTTACCTCCTACTTTTTCCTTTCTACCTCCTACTTTTTCCTTCCTAAGCTTCTGAAATATAAAGTGCTAAAATAAAATTAGCAACAGCAATTCCTATTTTTAGAGTGAACTTTAATCTGATTTTCACAAAGATCCATGCCAATTCAAAATCACTGCTGTTCTCTTGGTGCTGGTATTACAGGGATTGTCTTTTGTATTAAAAGTTAAGAATTACAGTCACACAGGAGAAAGAAAACCTGGCTTAAACTTCTCAGTGGTCAAATCTACACCAGTAAAAGCAAACGAAAAACTGATTGCAATTGTGTACTTGAATATTTAAAGCCAAAACATGTGTACCCCAGTTGTTTAAATACTGGCATTTAAGATCTTCCTCAACTCTAAAACATGCACAGGGAAATGGAGAAGGAAGACCTGGCTTATTTAAATTCCAAAATCCCGCTTAAAGTCCTGTGTGTATGACAGCACGAAGTAAGGACATTTTCTGTGCCAGCCTTCTTGCTCTTTGCTGGAGTAATCACCCTACATCACCACAATCCGAATAAGCGACAAACTAAGCATTAAGTAAATTCCTATCTGAATATGTAGCAAAACAGTAAATCTGTGTTTTCATAAACAAATTTCTACAGATGACTTGTTTATATTTTACTTTGAAGATACATGGCTGCTTGGAACACTGAATCTATTTCAAAATTTGGTCACATTGAGCATTTTTCTCAGTCATAAGATAATCGTAGCAGATAAGGGTGATTCTGCAATTCTGCCTCTGTCAGGGCAACAAGGAGTCAGACTTATCTCTGTGGCTCTTTTCAAATTAGCCCACTCAATGCTAATACAAATGTAAACACATAAGTTAGCCAACCATTAGGGGCTTGGGAGCTAAAATGTAAACTCCCTCATTTCTTAGTAGGCTTCTAAGCTAAACAGCCTACTGCTACACAATAAAACAGACCAACAGACTCAAGTCAGAATGTTCTCCACCAAAATAAAATAAAAATAAATTGAATACAATTAAATTAAGCTAAGTCAATAAATAAACAAACCCCACAAACTGGATAACAAATTTTAAGAGGCCCAAAGATAGCTCTGGAAAGCAGAAAAGACAATCATTCCTTTTCTCTCCTTCTGTCTCTTACACACACCCTAAATCACTTGAGTTGTTTAAAAGAATCTGCATTAACACCTCCTGATTAGTGTCAAAGTAAAAATTGCTTAATAGTTAAGTGATGAAATGTGTAGAACTAAGCATCATAGGTTTGATCTTAATTGGCTTGATACTGTGACTTACACTGGAGTTGTTTGTGGGCTTTCACCATTATGGAAAAGCTCCCCATCTCTTCAGGCCGACAGCAGGCTTGTAAAGTGGAGAGACCAAATTAATGATGCAAACGTTTAGGCGGGTGATTAGGGACACTCTGAGCATCACATTCTCTTGTGATCTCAAATTCGCTCAAGTAAATGATGGCTTCAGGCAGAACTGAAGTTGTATCTAAAAATGATGATTGCAGAATCTCAGTTAATTTGGAGTTGTTTGTTTTCTCTGAAATGTCTTTTATCATTTCCATTTGTCAGTGACCTTAAGTGGATGAAAAACAAGTGTCTCTAAAGTCTGTGTCTGCCATTAAACAGCTATAACTTTTAATACAGACTTTGTAGCAATGCTTGCAGAGGTGCAAGCTGACTGAACTAGGAGAGATCTTGGTTCCCACACTGAATAAACACAGACTCACCGTGTTTAGTGGTACCTCTTTCTTGCATCTTGGAGAGTCTGGGTCACTGGAGAACAGATATTTGGGCCATGATGACTATACCGTAGTGCCTTCTCTAAAAGTTATTGTTGACATGTAAGACCGTAGGGCTGCCAATCACTTGGTACCACATTGTGGGGTCTGTTTTGATTGGTTAGTGCCCATGCCAGAGGGCTGGCAACATATTTTTATTATAATCTCCCAACACACAAAACTTCTTGGGCTGAAAATCAGAAAATCCTCAGGGATGTCAATATTTGTATATTAGAGTTTTAAGGTCTTGGCTATAGATTTTTTTTTAAGTGTGGCAAAAGTACAGGAGTGAGTAAAGTCTCTTCTGGGAAATTAGCATAAAATCTATAGAAAAAAAAGGACAGATCCAAATGAAATGAGCAGAATAATACCAGTGCTCAATCAATTTGATTTTATATTTTAAAAACCACCAAACTGCATGTAGGCCTTGGCTAGAAGTCAAAGATTTCAACTACACAGCTCAACTTTCTCTAGAAGAGTGCTAATTTCAATTTTTATTTTGGGCCCATAATTCCCATAATCCCCATAATTTCTAGTTTTCAAAGTAGAGTCACCACACATACAATTCAAACCCAGGCCTGGCATTATTTTACCTATGTCTTATTCTCCTGAGGTATCAAGATTACCAGCCATGTTCTTGGAGACCATGTGTAGTCTGCCTTAGTTTACAGCTGAAAAACCAAGGACCAGAAATTAGGTAGCTTCCTGAGTATGTGTCACAGTGGAAACTCAAGACCCAAAGTCTGTGGCTCTTTTCAACTCATGTCTGCTTACTCAGATCAATACAGAGTAAATGTCATTGGTGAAAAGGAGAAGTCAGGATCAGCTATGTGATTTGCAGGCCCCTGTGTAAATAAAAGTGTGGTTCTCCTTGTTCGAAAAAAATTAAGGATTTCAAGATGATGACAGCAGAACATTCCAAGCATGGGACCAAGTGCAGCTGCAGGTCACATACCCAGGAAACTGATGCTACATGCAGTTGTTCCATGATTTACTGGACTTTGATGCTTTGAAGGCAAAGGGGAAGAAAAGCTCTGTGAACACTGAAGATGCTCTAAAATTATCTGTTGCATGGATAAATGAATGAATGAATAAGTGAGTGAGTAAGATGCTTCTATACCTAGAGGCATCTTAAAAATTACTACTAAGACTGAGAGTCAGGTTGAGCTAATCCAGAAACTTACTATGAGTACTTAGTCCATCATTTATGTTCCAAAATTCATCATCTGAAAATACTTCACAACATGATAAAACTTCCCACCCCATCACAAACAAGTCTCCAGAATCAGGTTCAACAATGAGTGGCCATGTGTACATGTGGTGCTGCTTCTGTGTTCTGATGGGCTCAAGAAACGCCACATGCAGAATTGTTCTTATATTTTCTCTGTCTCTTTATGCTTTTAGAAGTAGCCATCTAAATACTTTTTTTGGGGGAGGAACCAATCCATGTATAAAATCCATAAGCCTTTCCCATATGAATATTTCATATATTGCCAAACATCCTTGATTTGAAAACAGTAAATATAAAAACCAAAACTACCATAACTTACTGAGTTTATGTCAGATACCATGCTAAGTGCCTTGCATGTATGTCCTCCTGAAGACCTAGTAACATCCCTATTTGGTAGAAATATTATCCTAACTTTCCAGTGAGGAAAACCAGGCTCTGAGGGGTTAAGTGGCAGACTCAGAATTTGAACCCCGGACTCTCTGGACTCACAGGGATGCACAGTTGGGAAGGAAAATTGCAGGCTGAATATAGAGAGAGGAGAGAAGCAAGGGTTATTGCTTTCCCTTAAGGAACAAGACTCGTATTCAATAAAGCCTGAGTGAAGTTTTACCTTGGTGAACAAAAATGCAACTAGAAAACACTGACAGTAGAAATGTCAAATATTGAAAATCTAGGTGGTTAATTTTTACAGCTTCTTGCAAAGGAACATCAGCTGTACAAAGAGAGGTAAAGGAGGAGCCTCCTCACCCGTATTTTATGATGTCTTGGGACTGATTTATTGTATTATTGTACCAGGAAAAGAGGTTAAACAGGACAGGGTGAAGGAGGACTCGGAGCCAGGCCAAGAGTTCCACTCACGCAGTCTGCAGTGTATTTCATTAAGTGATAAGAAAGATTAAAAAAAAAGTGAGTGGGTACCTGTCCTCAGTAGATACAGAATTTATCACATGTAACAGAAACACTACGAAACTTTAACTTTAGAGCTTTAAGGGTTAATGAGCTTTTTGAAGTAGGAACCATGAGAAAATGTGAATTTATAATCATGAAGTGTCTTACAGAGTTGAAGAGAATCGAGTTAGCGTCTGTGTCTCCACCTCTCAAGAGATAAAAGTGCCTTCATAATTATGGCTCGTGTTTACTATGATGTTTCAAAGTGTTAATCTGGCAGGGGTATCTTATTTCTCATTTAAAAGAAGCTACAGGAAAAAAAATATGGAAGTATAGTGAAAGCGAAGTCATTTTATGAATCCTGCCTACATTTTTGTAGCATTTTCTTGCAATGTCATATCTTTTATTTTTTTAATTGCCTAATCAAATGCAAATTCTGTTCCAAGTATGCAAAATTTTCAAATCATGCAGAAAAATATTGCTGGCCAAACACCAAACTTTGAATAGTTTGAGCACATTCACAAATGTGTTTAATGTACACTACGTGTAGGTAATATGTATAAATAACAATGTATAATTCTCTATAACAAAATGGTGATTTTGTTTATGTATCCACTGGTAAGCCAATCTCTCCCATTTGGGTCAACTGAGGTGGTCCCATGCCCCTGCCCAAGACTGCTTTAGGCTTCATACATGAGCAGGTGACATGATGTTATCCAATGAGAGCCCAGGGAAATCTTTTACTGGGAAAGGTTTCCTGGGAGAGTTTGTCTCTTGATCTGTTGGATTCTCACCTGGAATGTACCAGTCCTACTAGGAACATGAAAGGAGCTAGCAAAGGAGAAGGTTAACAGGTTGAGAATGGCAGAGAAGAAACATGGAAAACACCTGAGTCTTTGATTACTTTGTTTAGCCAAAGAATTAACCAACCTTGGAGCAACCACATTTCAGGACTTCTTATTGTGTGACTTAATAAGATCCTAATTGTTTAAGCAATTTTAAATGAGGTTTCCTCTTACTTGTAGTCCAAAGCATACTAACGATGGAAAACCCAACATGACTGAGCACCTTATTGTGTTCTAGGAACTGTGACGGTCAATTTCCATGCATTATATTTAACTGATTTCACATCTCTTTAAGAATATTTTCTCCATTTTACAGAAAAGGAAACTAGACTCAGAGGTCTAGTGATATACCCAATTTCTCAAATCTGTTAAGCAAACAGGATGGGTTTCCAACCTATGTCTGTCTCACGTTGAAGGCTATCATTTAAAATCTCTATAGGGGCACATGTCTATGTGTGGTGTATTATATTTTTATATATGTCTACATTTACATATACCTATGTATAGCGTGGACATATGTACATACTTACATATACATACATGTGTAGTGAAGGCAATATCTATGGTAGCATAATCATTTATCATATATTTTGAATCTTTGATGGAGTGTTAAAGACAGCAGGAATAATTGCGGAAAAAGGCAACAAAATAAATCAAATGGCAAGAACTGGGTAAAGTAATAATTACCAAATTTTTTTATGCATTGGAAGTTACTTATCTGCCTTCCCATGGATCAGATAATTCAAGCTCTGTTCTTGCAGCTAGCTGGGACATCACTTCAGATGACATCTGCATTAGACACTTATCAACCTGTACAAAGACCGTGCTCAATGAGGGCTACCATACACGCTCCCTTTTTCATAGAACACTTTGCCAATCTGTGAAGGCATTCTCTTTCTCTTTGACCTTGGATGCAGGCCTACAAATTTCTGAAGCACAAGCTGCAACAGCCACTACCAGTAAGTCAGGTTTGGCTCTCTACTTTGAAACTCATTTGCCCTCTCAGTTCTATGTGTTCAACCGGGGGCGGGGGGCGGGGGTGGCTCTTTGGGGATATAACTGAAAATTACTGGGAAATTGTGCAATGGTAAGGCATCAACCCCTGAGAGCTGAATGAGGTGCAATTACTGCTAACTGAAAATATTATCTATGTATTTCTGAAAATTGAGTCTCAAAACCATATTAGCAGCAATGAAGTTTAAGTGATCCCAAAAGAAAAGGGCAAAGTGTTGAAAAATGTAAATGGCAATAATAAATTTGAGAAGTTGGACTATCTATGTGTCTGTCTCTTTTTACAGGTAGCTACATGCACGTTCATGAAGTAGATTCGTATTTTCTAAAATCAGCATGGTATTTGATTGTACTGCTTAGGTAATTAAAATAGGAAGATAAACATAGCATTAAGGGATCTTACTACTAGAAAGAACTCTGGAGGTCATATAGACTCTCTCCCGCCCATCACCACCTCTCTTTGTTCTAAGGAGAAAACTAAGGCTAGCAAGGCCAGTCCTTGTCCACAGATAATCTGGTTGTCTAACAGTTCAGCTAGGCTGTGTTCTTCCAGACTCTCAGCTCTGTGTTCCTACTCCTTTTTCAAATTGCTCTGGCAGCCTTTTCAGTAATGAGCACACATTTTGAACTTTAAAATTACATTAAACCTTAGAGATTAGCTAAGTGTGTGGTGAAGAGAAGAGTGGGAGAGATGGGTAAGAGAGTGAGAGAGGGATCTCTGATAGCTTTCCACAGTTCTTTGGAAACCTAGCAGAACACAGGCTCCTGATTTTCTGATTGGCCTCTGTGGGTATCAGTCCTCACAGGCTGGAAATGGACTTGGCTATCAGTGGATGGAGTGGGGTGGTCTTACCTGACAAACCCCATCCAATCTGCCAAGGGGCAGTGCCAGAGCCAGAAAATGATGGCCCAACTGCCCCTGCCATCCTTCTTCAACTACCCTTTGCTGAACTAGTAGTTCCATTAAAACACATTCCTATAGACCTCCAAAGTGGTCCCTTGGCCCCCAAAATGCTCCTTGTTCCTTCAGTTATCCAGTGAAAGACAAATGGATTCAGGGATCTCTGTAAATCTAGTTAATCGGATAAATAATATACACCCTGAGAAGAAATAAATGAACGACTCTGTGTAGGATGCTTAGTATAAAACAGGACTTGAAGATCAGGAGGTCAATGTTTGTGCTGTTACTACTATGATGATTATATTTAAAAGTCCCCAATGGATTATTCTAAAAGCAACAGGGCTTTTCTTACCACTCACATTCTATGATTCTATTGTTTCCTTCACTGATTAAATCGAAGGGTTTATAGTGAGTAATTGAGATGGTGGACTTTGAAGTGACAGCCTTGGGTGTGAATTCTGACTCTGGCTGCACACTCCTAGCAAGGTACTTCACTGTGGGAGGCAGAATAATGTCCACACCCCTCAAAGATGTCCATGCCGTAATCCCTGGAATGGGTAAATATGCTGCCTTACATGGCGAGAGGGACTCTGCATTATAATTAAGTAATGGATATTAAAATAGGGAGATTATCCTGGATTATCTGAGTGGTCCCAAGCGAACCACAAGGGTCCTTTGAAGGTGTAAGAGAGAGGCAGAAGAGTCGGAGAGGGAGAAGTGACTATGGAAGAAGTCTCAGTCATAGGATTGCTGGCTTTGAAGATGGAGGAAAAGGGTCATGTGTGAAGAAATGAAGACAGCTTAAGAAGCTGGAAAAGGCAAGGACACATTCTCTCCTGGAGCCGCTATCTGGATTTCAGCTCAGGGAAACCCGTTTCAGACTTCTGACCTCCAGAACTAAAATAATACATCTGCGTGGCTTTAGGCCAATGCGCTTGTGGAAATTCGCTACAACAGCGATCGGAAACTAAGTGATGCTCCTTGAGCATCTGTGTCCTCATCTATAAAATGGGAGGTAAAAGTATGTGCCCCAAAAGGCTGATATGAGCATTAGATGCGAGAATGTAAACAAAACTTCAGTGCTTGGCACAGATTAAGAACTCAATAAATGTTTGCTGTCATTATGTTTATGATGTCACCACACGAGTATGAATTTATATATGGCTGATTATAATAAAGTGATTCCACAAAGTATATTTCATTGTATCATAATAATACTTTTCACTAGAGCAGCACCTATCTGGTTTTTATGAAGCACTTTTACCCATACTGTCTTATTTAATGCTCATTCTAATTGTGCAGAGTAAGGGATCCACAGGTGAGGAAACTGAGTCTCCAAGTGGGGAGTGCTTTCCTTAGGTAACTCAGAAGCTCATTCTGTTGGCCAGGGCTGGAGTACAGGGCATCTGCTTCCAAATGCAGTATGCTCCCAGCTTCATTGTGTGACTTATAGAAATACACACATATGGTACACAGAATCTTAATATGAAACAAAAATGATAAAGCCAAATGATGATGGGGGTTGCTCATTGCAACCCAAACCATTTCCCATAAGATCTCAGCCAGCGGAGCTTTCTGCTGGGCCTCCAGCTCTTCCAAGCATGGCTTGAGCACTCTCTCTAATGCATCTAGTCAATTGTGCGAAGCACAAGGGAAAAAATTCCATCCTGACCGCAGCAGGCAATCACCTTATGCCCTGAAGCATGAAGTTTGATTACCCTTATCTCAGTTTATCATTAAATCAAAAACTGTTGCTAGGAATACTGGCCCAGGACTTCATTTATGAAATGATATAGGCCAGTCAGCAGAAATAAGTGAGTGTCCTTTTTCTTTCATAATTTCTGCTCACTATAAAGATCCTTTGCAAACTGGGGGGGTTGAGGGGGAAGCCACTTTAGCTCTGAGCAGATTTTATTAGTTTCTTTAGTCTTTCATGAGCTAGCTGGGATGTCTTTGGCTCATAATCATTCTCTTTGTGCCACAGGCAAGAGGTCTTAGATCTCCTACTGAGTGGCCTGCTAACAGTAGCCCTGAGATCTAGCACCTTGCTTGGATGGGAATCTGCATTTTAGCAAGATGCCAGGCAATCTGTAGGCACACTGATGTTTGAGGAGCTCTGGCTACATTAGAGCACCATTTCTCAAAATGTGGTGAAGGGACAATGGGCACAAGTTACCTGAAGTGTTCCTTAAAAACACAGACTACCGGGCTTCATTCCAGATGCAGCAAAACAGACCCATTGATGTTGGAGCTCTGGGAATCTGCATTTTAACCCTACATGATTGTGATGAAATTTAAAGTTTGAAGACCACTGGTGGAGACTGAAGATGTGGATGATGACAGAGATGGCCTGGAGTGTGCTTAACTTTTTATGACATTATTCAGATTTTTAATAGCCCCGGGGCCACCAGCATAGAACATGTGCTAATTATCGACGTTTTGTCCTTCAACAGTACCGACAGTAGAAGCCAGATTGTTGACACCACAATTCTGAAACAGCTGACATCGGGGTTAGGGATCTTCAAAAAGGTGCCAAGGTCTAGGGTAAATCTCCAGCCCACTGAACCTCTCCTTCTAAATTCCCCTTTCCAGTTTGGCTGAATGTGTGGCAAGTATACTGAGTGGGAGTGCAGAGTAGCTGTTGTGGAACTGGCCTCAAGGTTCATATATCAGTTAAAGAAATAGGATAAAATCACATGTGAAAAGACAGCATAGTACAAGGGCTAAAAGCATAGGCTTTGGAGCCAGCCTGCATTTATTTTTATTTAACAGACACTGATATATTTATAGCACTCACTACATGCCAAGCACTATTATAAGTGCTGTTCAAATATTAATTCATCTGTGTCTCACAACACCCCTAGGAGGTGGGTACTACCATCATCATCCACCTTTTATAAGGTGAAAATGAGTCTCAGAGAGGTGAAGTAATTTGTTCAAGATTACACAGCTTATCAGTCACACTCCAAGACACAGCCCCCACCAAGTTGACTCCAAGAGTTCATGTTCTTACTCACACTGCCTATCATGGGTCCAAGTTCCCTGGTTCCACTAGTCACCAGCTGTTTGACCCTAGGAAAATGACTTCATCACCCATGACTCAGTTTCCTCGTGTACAAAATGAGAATATTCTTAATAATATTACTCATGTCAAAGAATGCTGATCAAATGATTTAATACATGTTCTTAAAAGTGTATCAGGCACATAGTAAGCACTCAATATATGTTGGCTCTTGGTTAGCTATTAGTCCTATACTCCCAGAGGTAGAGTGAGGATTAAATTAGATAACATATTTGAAGTGCTAGGCACTGTGCCATGGCACATGGTAAGCACACAGTAAGTGCTAGCTGTTATTATTAGTCTAGTTGAACCAGGCCAGTTTATTTTAGATCCCGTCTGTAGGCAAGTGTGCTCTGCGCAGGGGGAGGCAGCTTGCCCTTCACTTCGACAAGCAACTGGGTGGGAGCCAGACCAATTACTAAATTAAACAGGTTCTCTGCTTTATGTCACTCGAATATTCCTGAAAAGTTCCCAATATTGAATTTGTATATGCTTAATCCTTTTTCCCTATTGACCTATTTTATAATTTCTGATTGATCTTTAATTGGCAGTGATTCTTCAGACTTAAGATTCGTCTCTAAGACTATCTGTCACATAACTATTAACTTGTAATAGACTTAAATATACCATGGAAAATGGAACCACTGGAGCAATTCTTGGCAAAGCAATTGACTTGATCGTTCCCTAATGTAACTGTTTTCCTTTTATTTTTCCTTTATTATGTGTTTTAATAAGCATACTTATACTACACAGAACTTCTGGTCTTTCCTCTTATGAAGCTTATTACCTCCACTATTAAACTTAACCATGGATTGATTATACTTTATGTTAATCAAAGGGTTAATGATGGCTTGGAAACTCTAATGTCTAAACAGGTTATCTTGGGTGAGGGGGTTGAGTATGGCAGGTCGAAGGGGGAAGGTGAGGGAGGTGGGAAAGTGGGGGATTGGGGACTGTTAGTGGCAGATAAGTTTATCTGGAAGACTCAGGCCCCGGAAGGGGTGCTGATTCCCCCTGGGAACCTTAAAATGAGATTTTCCAAAAGGAAGTATTAAAAACGTTCCAAGTCATTTCCCTTTTCTTTATTAGGAAAAGGTTGTCATAGCTCCAACCTCATTCCTTTCAGTTTACCAGCCATGATAAGCTATATCCGCAATGTAATAAAAGTTAAACTCAATTAGTGCATTTATTAAAACACTTGCTGCATATCTACTATGTGTCACTCCCTCTGCTAACTTACAGTGATGAGCATGCAATATATCCTCAAAGAACCTGCAGTCTAAGCAGCACCTAGAGTCCAACTCATATGAGCATGGTTTCAGTATGTCTATCCTCTCTTCCACTTCCTATCTTCACATTCTCTTCTCTCTCCTCCAAAAATCCTCATATACATATGCGACGTATTCTTTATTTTAGAATCTACGTCTACAGCCTTTTCAAGCTTAAGAAAAAAGATGAAGCCAGTGAAGCCACAGCCTTCCAGTTTGGTTCTGCTAAACAACTCTATGAGAGGAACTCGGTGCTGGGTAATTTGAGGCAAATCATCTTACTCCTTGCAACGTTCATGTGTATCACTGAACCAGTTTGCAGCTGATGTGCGGGTTTTTAGTCCTGATCACGGAGCAATCTAGTGAATTGCCACAAGATTGATCCTATTCATTCTGATGGCTTAAGCTGTAGGGCCATCTGCTGAATGGCTAAGTATAGTAGACCAGAGACGCTCAATAAATATTTGTGGATTGCATGGCAAACTGCCTCTTCACACCTGAATTACAAGTCTGTCGTAGGTAAGGGCATAAATATGGACAACTGATCTAGACCCTCACCCCCACCCCACCCCTGGGCTTTTGCCTAAGCTGTTCTCTATGCCTGGAATTCCCTCCCTCTCAACACCTCCCCCACCACCCCTCACTGTCCACCTGTCCAAATCCTACCTAGTTCAAGAACCAGCTCAAATATCAGTGACTCCACAGAGCCTTCCCTGACCGCCCTAGCCAGAAATAACCTCTCACTCTTCTCAATTTCCCTAAGTCTGTGTATATCTTTTCTGGCACTTCAAACACACAGCGTTTCAGCTATTTGTACACCTTGTTTTTCCTACAGCACTCAGTAAGATCCCTGACCTCTGGAATTGTGTGATGCTCCTCTTTGAGCCCTCTCCTGCCCTGTACCCACTTGTACAGAGTAGACCCAGGGTAAAAGTTAGCTGAATGAACAAATGTTAGTGCCAGCAATGGCAAGAACAACTGCAACATTCTTTATTCCTTCTTCTGCCTCCTCTTCTCCCTCTGTAGCTTTTAAAAATATCTTTATTTGATCCACCAATTACCCAGAGGAGGCCTGAAGACTTACTGATAAATAAAGACAACTCTGTAGACCAAAAAAAGCTTGCAAAGACCCTTATACTAACAAGTGAGGCGTAGGCCAATGGAGAGGGGAATCTCGGTCCCTGCTTTGCTGACAGCCTGCTCCTGGGGAGTGGAAGTGTTATTTTCTCAAAGAGCTTCGTCTGCTCTGGTTCTTATGTGCCAGTTCCTCAGCTGAGTAGAAACTCCTGACGTTATTTTTAAGTACAGACTCCAATAATAGGCTAAGTAACTGCAGATCTTCCTGAGGCCTTATTATATATGCACTAACATATTGGGCTTTAAAAACCCATATTCCTTCCTGTAAATATATGTTGAGAACCTTACATTTCAGTATTATGTGTAGTGGTCATGCGTATTTCCCTTTTTGTTTCCTCTCATAGAGATCCTGAATAAAAAAAGAACAAAAAAAATGCTGATGCATGAGAGAGAATTTCTTAACAATGTATCTGATTGAAAGATTTTCCCTCCGTCATAACTAAGAAAAATGTATAGTACAATCTAATAGAGACTTTAACTTCAGTAATACACTTTCCATACTGGTGCCACTAATGCTTGAACAGCTGCAGCTCTCACTGTCTTTGCTGATGGGGCCCATAAATACTCCTGGGAAATGGGACAAAGATACGTAATGGATCTTCACCTGCCAAGATCAGGGAAATGAACGTCAATCGCACTCGGACGCAGAAGCACGTTTTGGTGGAGAGTGATGAATATTGCCATTTGTCCTATGCCACTGTAATCTTGGACAGGAAAGCCTAACATGGAGAAAAATGGTGGGAGAAGATACCATTCTAGGATGCTTGAAAAGAAGGGCGTGTAATAATTATATGGCCAATGGAAATAAAAAATGAAAGTAAAGTATAACA
Organism: Hylobates moloch; assembly: GCF_009828535.3. Taxonomy (NCBI): domain Eukaryota; kingdom Metazoa; phylum Chordata; class Mammalia; order Primates; family Hylobatidae; genus Hylobates; species Hylobates moloch. The sequence continues at coordinate 91,934,380 of NW_026652289.1, read as the reverse complement.
ATGTGATTTAGATTAGAAAAAAGATGGTGATTTAGGAGCATATCCACCCTGTACATATCATTTCACTCAGTATGCAATTTTCCCCCCCAAACATGACTTTTCATTGAAAAGCAAATGTCAGAAATATTAGGAAATCAGAAAACTGCAGGGTGGTCTGTGTTCTTGGAAGCAATCCGGTGCAGTGGTGAAAAAGTGGGCTGAGATGTCGGGAAGCCTGAGTTCAAATCCTGCCCCTACCACCTTTCCATTGTGTAACCTCAGGAAAATGACAGCTTCTCAGCACCTCACTGTTTACCAATAAAGCAGCGATAATAACAGAATTCACCTTACAGAGCTGTCTGAGGGTTATAAGATATAATCAATATAAAGATCTTAGGGTGGTGCCTAGAATTTAGTAAGCTAACATTAAGTGTTAAGTATTGTGGTTGCTGCTGTTTTTTCCTCTTCTTCCTCTGCCTCCATCATCATCACCATCATCCTTCAGATGTTTTGTGGCTGATTTCACTAGTAAATGTTATGGAGAGAAGAAAGACTACATGCTAACTCACACCAAAACATGAGGCAGTCTCCCCTTGACACATTAATTTCCAAAAACTGGATTCCTAATTATGAAAGTTTAAACATCCAAACAAAAAAAGCTTGGCAACATAACCTACAGATGTAGCCAGCTAATTCATGTTATTCTTGCTTTAACAAGCAATGGCTACTATAACAGATATCTTATTGAGTAAAAAGAAGAAAACAAAACAAAAAAATGCGACAGAAGGTATTGGGCACTAGTAGACACGGACCCCATATTTAGGTACATCGCGTGTTCTTTGTGAAAAGGGATGTAGCAATAACATGCTCAGTTCACCAAAAAAGGTCTTTTTCTGTCTTCAGTCATTTGGGATCACAGGATGAAGGCGACTTCATTCCTTTCTTCCCCTTTTCAAGTAGACTTAAGTTCTGAAGGTGTAAGATGAGTGGTGGCTGAATGGCTCCTTCTAATTCTGTGATTCTGGTGGTTTGATCTTACAAGCTTCAAGAATCTTTCCTGTGGTGGTATAGTTGGGGCAAGCCTCCTTTTAAATGGAACACACGATTGCAAGGTGGCAAGGCCTTTCAGCAGGTGTGACCCCAGAACTGGATGAGGGGCCTGGGACAGGTTGCCAAACAATGGAAACTTCCCGTTCTGGGTGTTAACTTTAGTTACCACAGCCAGACAATACTGCCAGTGGTGTGGAAGAAAAAATTGCTGTAGCCAGCTGTGCTGTTCACAGTCGGATGGATTCCATGTAGCTCCAAATGGTGATAGAGCCAGCAGCCTGTTGTAGTCAAGGACAGGATGATGGATGATCTACATACTGTGTCCAAGCAGAGAGAATGGCAGAAGTTCACTTCAGGGTTGTTAAAATGCTAATCTGGGTGAGTTAACAAAAGCTTAATAGAAAAGGAAAGTTTGAGAAATAAGTACACCTCATGTGGTATCTGTGTGGACCACTGATTTGATCGCCCTTGGTTACATAAATGGTTGTTTTTCAAAGTAAGAACGTCTAGTAGTTTTCCTGTTGGGAGAAATGCAAGCAGCTTCAATTATCAGTGGCACTGCCAGTGTTGTCAGGGTGTGAGGAGGAAAACTCCACCTGACAATAGCCACCTCAACTAGAAAGTGTTATGGTATGTTTAAAATAGTTATGTGATTTTTATTCTCTCTGTGTGTCATGGGAATAAATCAGAACACTTTTCTTTTTTTCCCAATTGGAAGTTGGCAGCTGTTCACAAAATCAGCAGCAACCCAAGACACTAGCTTTGGTAGATATTAACACTAAGTCTCCATTCACATGAGCCACAGAAAGTGAGATCTCTCACTCTAAGGACAGATTCAATGCGTGAATTACGCTTAACAGTACATTGAATCATTCACTAGTGTTAAAGGCAGGTAGGCTGCACAACTGCAAATATCTGGTATGGATAATCTTGCTTTAAAATCTCTAGAATAAAATAATACACTTCTAAAGAAAGGAGCATATCTACATTTCTTGTCAAAAGGTTGGTTTTCCCATCCTTTATTTCCTTTTATTTTTGCTCTATTGAAAATACAGAGAAACATATCTGGCTCACTTGGTGTTGGAACACTGGCTAGCACAGCTCCTTCCAAATGATAAATATTCAATAAATACTGCCTAGTTGGCATACCCCAACTGCTTCTTGCTTCCTCTAGAAAGGCATCTAGAATATGTAGGCTTAAAGTCTATTAATTAAAATAAAAGACAATATTTTATCGTGCAATATGCCAAGGAAAGAGTTCACCTCCTATGGTTACACTACTAATGGTTAGGCATTCAGCCAGGCTCTTAACTCTGCATAAAATGCATCAAAAGGGTGAAAAATGACCCTATTTCAGATGCATTTTTCACTCTTTGTATCTTAGTGAAACTCACATGCAAGAACAATGACTAAGCTAATTACTAAGGTTTATTATGATGGAGCAGCAAGAAGTGAAGAACTTCTCCAGTTTCAATAAGTCTTTAGCAATTATGGCCATCTTTGTGAATCACGGCTGATTCCTGTTTACTTGCCTGTGGCCTTTCAAGCGATAGAAACCACGACATTGACGTAGGGGCCTGCTTACCCCAATCACAGTTACTCGACAGAGCCTTTCTGTGTATGCAGCAAGCAAGAGAACCGAAGTCTTCTGGATTTCTAAGTTGCCCTCACTCTAAGGACTAACGGATTTACATCACAGCCATCTTTCAATTCCATCAACCCATCAAACCAGGGGAGACATGACCAGATGGTGCTATTAGAGGGCACCAAAAGAAAAAAAGAGACAAAGAAGAGGAAGACGGCAAAATGCCCACAAATCTAAATCAAACTCAAGTTAACCAGCTGTTGGTGATGAAGAAGTCACAATATTTCTGGCATACTCTCCTGAGTCACAGAAATGTTCTAAAAAAAAAAAAAAAAAGAAAAGGGAAGTTATCGATATAGCATCCCTACTAGGAATAAGGCCAGGTAGGAATATTCTGTAGGATGCAGTAAGAAATAGTTGCTAGTTGTTAATGTAACAAAATGTGCCAGTGAAAAAAAACAGTCTGCTCAACAACACATTTTGGAAGCTTTAGGGTTATCTATTTAACTGTCTTTCTGGAAGTACATTCTAAGAGACCTAAACCAAACAAAGCACAGACAGTAACTATAAAAAACAAAACTCAGCTATGGCTGAGCTATGGTTTATTTATCTCTAGATGTTTAGGTTATGGTAATATAGACCCAAATCTCGGAGCTTATCTGGCATTTTCTATTTATCTAAGCCAGAGTAAATGTTTGTGTAATATCTGCCAGCTTGACAGAATATGCCTGTCACTCACTACATTAAACAGGACTATACACAACTTAATTTCCTGAGTTAGACACCTAAGAGGGTAAGGGGATTTACTTTTTAACAGCATGAGTAAACCAGTATCAAAACCTATTGTTTTAAGCCACCAAAGGAGAGTAAAATCCTTCCTTTGAGCGGTCTGAGATGAGATTTCTTAATACTACAAGGAAGAAACCTTGAACATTTTCTTCAAACAAGTATTTTTCCTATTCTAAGGGACAGAGATCAAACCAATTTAGAAAACTGTTAGACCTTTCCTTGGGACTTCAGCTTTGGAATAAGCAAAATAATCCACTTAATGGCCCCAAATATCAAGTAGGGGGAAGGGCAAATTTAAAAAGCACCCATAATTTTTACTACAGACTTAAAATTCTTAGTGGCCAGAAGTTTTGGGGAAAAATCGTCCTACTCATTGCCCTTTCACCCCAAGTAACAGGAAATACTACAGTTATTTTTAAAGGAAAGCCCCTGCTGTAGTGGCAGACACAAGGTCCAATGACTGTTGACGAAGTCTATATATCTATAGTAACGATATGCTGCGCCTTCCGTTTGAGATCATCCAGCTGACGGCGCTGAGGGCTCCGGATGTTGGAACATCAGTTACCGAATGGTCACCCCAGAACAGGGAGTACTGCCCTAAGTTCTTCAAACGCTGCGATTCATACCGAGACTTCAATCCCCTTCCACACCCCCAGCCCTGCCAGCTCCCTGACATTTCGCCTTTTAACAAGTTCAGGATTTAAACAATCACCTGACAGCAATGGTCCCAAGAGTGGATGGAGCACAAATTTTTCAAACCCAGTTCTCGTCCACACTTCCAAGTCCTTTGTGACCTTTCATTTCAATCCAAGAATTACACATGACAGAAGCAGCTTCGAGCCCTCCTAAATTACCCAAGGCAGGCGGCTGCTGTATCAGTTTCTGCAGACCAGGGAAAACACCGCCGCTGTCAAGACGGGAAATAAAAGTTTCCCTACCTTCCTCCTCATCATGTCCCTGCCAGCGACTGCCGGCGCGAGCGGCGGCTCCCTCCCGGCTGCAGGACGCCTCTCGCTGCCAGAGAAGGGGCTCATGCAAAATTGACTCTTCCTTATTTGTTTTCATCCATAATTGATGTGGAGATGAGAACGTAACACATCTCAGCACCGAGCTCTTGCCGCCTGGCGGAGACCCTGTCCAAGACGCTTCCGTAGAGCATTTCCAGCCGGGGAACAAAGCACGGAAAGTTGCTGGGTAGAGCGGCCGGGAGGAGACACCGGGCGCCGGGTGGGCGGTGGGCTGCTCCGGGCCCGGGAGTCCGCCCGCAGCGCGCTCTGCCAGTAAGAGAAGACGGACGGTGGGAAGTGGCCGCCCTCCGGGCCTGAGCCGGTGTCCGGGCCTGGGGGGCCGGGGATGGGGATGGCCAAGTCACCCGAGCTCCCGCCCCTCGCCGGCAGGCACTACCCGGGGGCTGACAGGTATCCTACGCCCGCGAGGGGCTGCTCCGGCCTCAACTGCGGCGCTGCGCCCCTTCTCCAGGACGCAGACTAATGCTCGCCCGCCAGCTCCTAGCCGGGCCCAGAGCTGCCAGACCTGGGGCGTCCCAGCGTCCGCTCTGGGGCCAACGGGCGGGAGGGGGCGGCTAAGCCCGCAGGCGGCTCCTTCGGCCTTGGCTCAGCTCTCTCAGGCTGGCTCCTGGAGACGCTGTGCCCGGCACAGAAGCAACCCCTGCCCTCCTCATCTATGTGCGGGGGACGCCGAGCTGGCTCTGCCTGGCAAGAAACTTTTACTTGGTGCCCCCTCCGCTTTTTTTCCAAGGGGGTGCACAGTGGAGGAGGGCCTCCAAGTCCACTTGCCCCTCCCCCTAAGCCGCCAGCTTTGCCAGTTTTGACGCGTCCGCCAAACCTCTCCAGCCCTTTGCGCGTCCCTTGCACGGCAGGCAGGGAGAGCAGCTTGGAAAATAAATCAACTGTCCAGTGGCAACACACACACACACACACACACACACACACACACACACACACACACACACCGATACGGGATCTCAGGTTCCGACCCCCACCGGGCGCCACAAGAACATTAGCAAATTGTTGAAAACGGTCTTACCTCATTGGGGGGAGGCTGGTAAGAAAAAAAGAAAAAAAAAAAAAGCTTGCCACGCGCAAGGATGAAAGAAAATCCATCAGGCGAGCCGGAGCCTGGCTCCCTTCACGCACTCGGCAGCTCCCGGCGCGGGTCCCACCCCCGGGCACGGACGGCAGGAGGCGCGGCCGGCCGGGCGCGCTCGCCCTCGCGGGTGAACCGTGGCCAGCGCCGCCTGGAGGCCCCCACCCTGGCGCCGCGGCCCTGCTGACCCCTCGGTGGCCTCCGCGTCCCTCCTCTCCGGCGCTCTGCTGCGCACCCTCCCTCTCCCCACCTCTGAGGAGCTTCTCCTTCTAGCAACTCCCAGTGCCTCAGTCATCCAGCTCGCGGTGGGTGCTGCAGCCTGCGAAGCAACCTTTTCGATTCCCTCCCTCTTTCCCTCTTTTTCCCTCTCGCTCACTTCTTTCAGAGCTTTCCTCCAGACACCCAGAGGACAAATCACTGCAGCCCAGGAGAGCTGCGGACGCAGTTGTTCCGTGAAGTTCTGCCTTAGTTTTCCAGTGTAAGATTTATTTTTTAAGCACATCTTTACAAACCCGCCCCCACATTACCCCCCGCCCCCCATTTCTCTTTATAACCACTAAGCAAAACAGCTGGGAAGAAAGCAATCAAACATTGCTTTATCTTTATAAAATACAGAAATTGCCTACTAAAAATCCCATTTCTACTTTGAATGAAAGCCATTCTGTACAGTATAATTTTGCAGGCTAATGAGCCGGTTTTACAGGCAAGTGTTTCGTGTAATATGTTGTGGGAGAAATGAAAATGTCCTTGAAGTGACATCATTTAAAATTGACTGTCACAAATGAAAAGAAAAAAAGAGTCACATATTCCAAAACAAGAGGATTTTAATTCAAACTTCATTTCCAAGAACGGGCTGTGTTTTATTAATTTCCAGTTGAATTATGGATCACTGAGGGCTCTAAATGGCTAGAATGAACCATGATGCCCCTGTTTAAAGAAAAAGAAAGAAGAGAACTTTTTCCGCCAAACTTTTAATTTTCATTTGAGTATGGTTAATTACCGTGAAAGAGAGAAGAGAGGGGCGCAGAAAGGGCTTCCTTTCCTCAATGGTTCCTGCTTTCTCCCAAACACAGTTACATGTTTACATTTAGGAAAAATACCCTGGTCCTCGTTGTTTCCGAAACTTCCAAGGACAGCCTTGAAAAGGAACTCAAAAAAGACACCCCAAGCAACTGCTGCAGGACTCATCCAGACAACTATTTCCTCCCTAGTTAACACTGTGTAACCCAAGGAAAGAAGGGGAGAGAAGGATGAGGAGTCTTTTAAAATATAGATTCTTTCCTGCTGTTCTTCCAATTAGAAGAAAAGAGTAGGGGGCGGAAAGAACACCTTTGGCAATACAGCTCTGTGATTTTTTTCCTGTTGTTATTAGGTCTTTTGTTGGCTGGCTAGTTGGTGTTTTCTGGTTGTGCTGGGCTCTGACATCATTGCAAGTTACTTGGCAGTCAGGGCCCTTCCCCAGCCAACTTCTGACCCAGAAAGCTGTGCCTGTTTCCTGGCGTGCAGTTATTCTGTATTTTCTCCATCAAGGGAGCAAGCCCCCGCTGCAGGCAGAGGATACTGTGCATTGCATAAAGATTGCAAGGGGGTGGCCATTGGCTTGATGAGGAGTCAAATCACCACCCACTTGGAGACAGAAAGCTCTTGAGTTGTCCTGCATCTGCAGTAGCAGCAAAGAGGAAAAAAAAAATTCAATTCTGGAGATTCCTAAATTCCTTGCTAAAATTCTACAATCGCCAGCTTTCCAGAGTGCCACCTGAAGAGTGCCATTTGCCCTAGACTGAGTTCCTAAATCCAGGAAAAAAGAAACTTTTAGATTGCAGAAGGATATGCTGGTAGGTCATTTCAAGCCATGGATTAGACATGTTTTCAGTCTGCATTATCAGTGAAGACCTCGGAGTCAATCCCTATATTTGGCCTGCTGGGGATGAGAGGTAGGGAAATAGGCTCTTCACTGTGGCATAGTAAGAATGGTATCCTTTACCTTTTGGTCAAGACCAAAATATTACTTTTAAGCATTTATCATTTCCCTGGTTCCAAGAATCTTGATAGGAAAACAACGCTCCTTTTATTTGGATTTTAGTGGAAAGAAGTCTAAGGAAAACTGCTAACTCTTTATGCAGCTACCATTGTTGTGGTTTATTAGCTTTTGGTCTCATCAGTTGGTTTTACACACTTTTAACCTTTTAACTTTGCTACTTCTCCAGCCCGACTCCCCCCTCTCCCTGGCTTATGCTTTAGATGCTAGCATTACCCAGAAACTTGCGGTTCACCACTGTGCCACACTGTTTCATGGTGTCTCTGCTTTCTGGGTACTCCATCCCCATATTGGTATGTAGTTTAATTTCTGCTTTTCTTGACTTCTAGCCAACAATTTGTTTAAATGTCAAAACTTGCCTCATCCCACTAGCCCCTAAAATGGGCATAAGTGCTTCTCTTCTGTGCTCCCCTAACCAGTTCACTATGTAATTAAGTAAATTGAAGGGAAATTACTGATTTAGCACGTCTTCCCCACTCACACTCCTTAACAGCAGGAATCTCTATTTACGTAGACAGTCCCAGTGCCTACTACAGTGCCTGGCATTTAATGGATGCCCAATAAATACTTGTTAAGCAGATCTAACAATGGAACCTACGACTTTCTTGAACTCCCTTATGTGCTAAACCAGAGAATACAGTCAGCTCTAGATTGGATGCTTCTCCATTTATTCATCCTGTGTCCCCAGGACTCAGCAAAGTACTGGCATGAGAATGTTTGTTAAATGAGTAAAAGAAGGAAGGTATAGATGAATGGAGATAATTGAGTGTTTTCACCAGAAGAAACTGTAAAGGGCTCAATGCTTCACATGGTTAGTGATTATGCTTAAACATTATCTACACACATTTCCCATCAGTGGAAAGCAGTCATTTTGTTTACAGTCTAGTCTGAAGCATAACGGTCATCTGAAAATTATAGAAAATCTGTGTGTGTAATTGTTAATAAAAGTTCATCAGTCATCAGAAAGTACAACTTCTTAACTGTTAGTTATTAAACAAAACATCAGTACTTAATATGCACCCAAACTCTGTTCTAAGCACTTTATAAATATCAACTTGCAACAATGCTACAAGGTAAGTACTATTATTATTATTTATCATTTTTATAGATGAGAAAACTGAAGCTTAGAGAGTTTAAGTGAATTGCCTGATGTCACAGAGTAGTAAGCAACTAGGAGTTGAATTCTACCCCTTACTTAGTTGTAATAGTAGTTAATAGTGAGGTCATAGTTAATAGCAACAGATGATAATGAAGTCTTTGGAATATCAGTCTGGATTGAAATCCTTCTCTCACTAGACTTGTGACTTGAGATAATTTATTTAGCCACATATGCTTCAGTCTTCTCATCTGGAAAACAGGGATGATGATAATAATATTCAAATTGATTTTATAAAAACGGAATGTGGTAATGCATGTAAAGTGTTTAGCATCTGACCTGGAACAAAGCAAGCACTGAATAAATATTAAACAATATTTTTATAGATTCTCTGAAGGCAGCAGAATCTTGGAATCCTGCAGAATTGAATTCGAAACTTAATCCAACCTCACATTAAATGTGAGATTAAGGGCAAAAGTCCGTGCTACACAATAGATTTGCAATAAATTTTTGTTCCATTCCATCTCTTTCATTTTCTTATCTATGTGTATACGTCTATTAATTCTGATACACACACCACTCACTATCCAGTTGATATGAAATAACATTTTGTATGAATTTTAATGAATAATAAAATTTAGGATGTAGAATTTCATGTTTCAAAATAAAAAGAGGTATTGAAATTTCAAAGGTTGCTGTGGCTTCTGTGATTACTTTAATTTGGAATGCACATATAGTATTCCTTGCGTTCACACATTATAGAAAGTGCTTTTGTGGCAAGGGATTGCTTTCAAAACTAATCTAAGCTCTCCATGACATGATAAATCATTAATAATATAGACCCAAATCTCGGCATCTGCATAGGCACAGCTAGCCTCCTTGTGTCAACAGTTTGCATATGAAAGTGACTCTGCCAAGATATTTCACTTTAATGAAAAATATTTATCACAGTAAATCTTAAGCCTCAAGATTTTACTGACATAATTCATTTCTATTATTATGTACTATGATTATGATAGTATACCACCACAGCAATGCTTATGTTTAGAATGATAAAAATGTGCTTTTTAAAGTCATTTTGATTATTCTACCTCAGCATGAATAATTTTTGCTCTACACTCTGAGGAAAGGGAATACACTGTGCATTTATGGAACTAATATATCAGTTACTTATCTAATTTTCCTAATGGCTCCGTAGGTGTCACTGTGTGGAAGGACACTGAGTGCCCAAGCCAAATAAGAATCAGGCTTTAAAAAAATATTGTTATTTCCATAAGAAAGAGGAACAGCAAACAGCCTTTAATAACAACTAGCTCTTTTGCAAACAGACAAGAGATATGAAGACTATCATTTTATCAAAGATCTTTTGAACAAACAGAAGCAAAACGAACTTTTTGAAGGGTGGGTCATACAAAAAGCTGGCAACTCAGTCAGTCACTAAATTGTGCTTATCTGTACTTTGAAAAGGAATACTTAGGATACTGGAATGCCAGCTTACATCCCAACAAAAAGGAAGCTGAGACTCCAAATTCCTGACAGACTTCTCTCTACAAATTTACAGTAGCCAAGCCTCTGACCTTGAAGAATTGGAGCTGAATAATACCTATTAAATGTTAGAATGTCTTAACCAAGGAGAAAGATAATGAAACTAATTAAAAGTGGTAGAAGTTAAAAGTTTACTTTTAAAAATATATACTTAAAACTTGTTTTTTAAAAACAAACCTCCCCACCTAATCTTATTATTATTATTTGCTTCTGCCAACCTTAAAACTGAAACCGACAAAGGGAGAAGGAACTGACTGGATACCTGTTTCATCCCAGATCATGGCCAGGTACAATAGTATTAATTCTCACCACAGCTCTTTGAGACAGACATCATTTTATGAACAAAGAAACCTAGGCTTGGTTAAAATAACTACCTTATTAGGGTTTTCTGCCCTAGTAGGTGGTAGCCTAGATTCTAATCCAGGTTTGTTTGCCCCTCAATCCTTATTTTTTTGCTAGTATACCATTCTATGAAAAATGATATAAGCACAAGTTTTAAAAACTATGTCTTGGATAACACAGGAAATAAATAAATAAATAAATAAAACCCCACAATTAGATATTCAAAGCTAGACTACAAGTAAATGTGTGCTTCAATGTCAAAATTTTTAATAATTTTTGCTTGTCACATAAAATCCAGTGTAAGGACATCTGCGACAGGATTCATAGCATAGTTTAAACCTCTGTATATTATATACATTCTATTATTCATATAACTGCTCTGAATCACTTGTAAATAATAATAAGACCTATTTCACACCATGCAGGTTTATATTAAAATAAACCCCTTTGGTTAAGCCATAAATGTTTCAATTAATGTTTAGGGCCATATGTTCACATCCTCCTCATCTTCCCCCAAATCTTAATCATTGAATGTTTTACACACAAAACCCCCTACATTATAGGTACAGAGAGCGGATTCATTGCCAGAAACCACTAGTGCCACCTACTGGTCAAGGAAAAGAGAATAGAATTCTGGGTAATTTCCATCTTTCCAAATAACAGGCACTAAATGAAAACAATCTTTTCTTTCCTGTTTGCCTTCTCAGATAGGATGTTTACTATTATGGACATTTTATTAACGTTGACTATATTGAAGTTATTAAAATTACACTGCTAATATGCAAGGGAGTGAAGGGTGGTGTGTGTTTGAGGGACACGAAGCAGCTGAGGTACTGGGATAAAAATCAAAAGCAAACACTGTTAGAGTTTGGCGTTAATAATAGGGGTTGTCTAAAGTCCAAAATGCCCTCTTAAGCTGTGGTGAAGTGGCAAGAAGTGCTCCCTCCACCAGTCCCAGTTACGGGGGGTTCACTTATGTCCTAGAAGGAGGCTCAAGAGAAACTTAGTTTGTTTAACTTTTGTTTGGTTCCACAAAGTGTACTGCTCAAGTTCTGGTTCCCAAACCCCTCTGGCCTTCGAACCTAATCAATTGCCAGTCAGCGAGTAAAAATAGTTCAGGCCTATACATTTTTACAACAAACTTTCTTATTAGTAGGTTGGCCCCAGCAACCAAGTTAGATTTAAACATTATCTGATTCATTTGACAATTGCTAGGGTATGTTCCTTGGTGGCTGTCTTCTAGAAGCTTGAATTGTGATATATGCTGAAAAGATCACTTCAAATTGATATTTTTAAGGAAAGCTTAAAACAGGAGCCTCACAGAATTTGTGTCGTCTGCCTTTGTGTTTCACTTACACAGCTAAAATGAAAACCTCTTTGGCTGAGAGCTTTTCTGGAAAATCCAAAAACGTCCAGAAGGACTGGTTAGACATTTTTAACAATATCACACACCCATTAAATTTGAATATTTTGGTTATAGTTGTATTCGATGGCTGGCTTTTCAAATCTTATTGCCACTGTATCATTGCACACATTGTGTGTGTGTTTGTGTGTGTGCGTGTGTGTGTATTTTTCCTCCAAGAGTTTCTGTTTAAGGCTTTATGAATTCTTTTGCTATAATAAAATCTTTGGAATTATGTTCATAAACTACCACGATATGTTCTGAATTTCTGGGTCATAATTATAAAATAAACAGATTCATTTCTCTCACAAATTTTAATTAAGAATTCCCGTTATGCAATTATTTGCTAATGAATAATACCCACTCAGTTCCAAGGCATACTATTAAATATGTTTACTCAAAAATTTGTTTTCTGAAGACAGTTTCCAAGGGTCGGTTTCTCATTTGTAAGCCATCAACCTCAGTAACTGTCATATTAAAATAAGAAGAAATGCTTGTCTCTTATATCATTGAGATAGGTGAGCATTCAGGAGACAAGGATAATTTATAATTGATGGAAATAATTTAATATAAAAAGCTAATCCATCAGCCAGTATTTTAGTTCCTCATAAATATCAAGCTACTGGATTCTGTGATTTATTTTGTTTAGATCTTTTGGTTAGGCTATCCAATTGCCCAGTCATTGGCTAGGCTTTTGCTTGTAAAAGGGGGCAGTAGAGGAACTTATTTGCCTGATGTTTATTTATTGTGCTTTGAGAAAACTACCCCAGTCTGGGCTACTGACTCCTTAAATATGATCTTGGTTCCCATGTAGTAAAGGAACAATCAATTTGCTTGCTTTTGACTTTTTTTTTTTTTTGCCAGTTTTTATGTTGAAGAAGAAAAAATATGAATAAACAAATAAGTAACCTATTTTTGATATCAAGTAAATGTGCAGCCTAGAGAAGGGGGATATTTCTAGAAATTGGAAACAAAGTTGGCCCTTTCAAGTTAAACCACTAGAAATATACAAGGGCTGACATTTCTGCAGATAGTCTAAGAGACAGTGAGTTCCAAGGGAAAAGGGGGCCTCCCAAATCAAACCAGGGCATTACAAAATCTAATCAAGGTGACAAGGATATATCCCCAGAATAAGACTGTAACTAAAGTGGAAGGGGGCAGGATCATTCACTCATTCATTCTTGCATATATTCATTTCACCATTTATTATTAATAGCAGCAATCTGCTTTGTGTAAAGCGCTACACAGAGATAAACGAGAAATACCTTGCATTTAGACAGCAACTTAAAATTTCAAAAGCAATTTTATCATTTAGAGTCGTGGCAGGGAACAGATGGCACACTTGACTTTGGTAATTTAAGGAGCCTTTAATAAAGGGACTGTTTATTAAGGTGTGGGTAGAGTACAGGGAGACCATAGGGGCCAGTTACTCTGGGGCCTTTACTACCTCTAGGTCCTGAGGAGCCAGATGAGGGAGGTAATTGCTCCAGCAGAACCTGGAGATAGGAACACTGTAGAGAGGACCCACTTGCAGCATCTGTGTCCTTCAGTCAAGGGACTCTCTCATCCTGGGGTGACATGTAGGAAAGGGATGGGGAAATAAATATCACCACCCACTCTCTTCCCTCTTTCTGATCCCCTGCAGGTGCTCTTCAATGGTTCAACCTCACTTGAAGACAAAGGGCAAGAAGGCCCATTGATGCAGCGCTTAATGGTCAACCTCCAGGGAGTAGGGAAAAAAGGATTAAGAGTAGATCTGGTGGCACAAATGGAAATTTACTATTTAATTTTATTTTGGTCCTTATAGAGCACTATGTGGTAGGGGTGCTCCTTTTGCAAATGAGAAAGCTGCAACTGGGAAATTTGCTTATTATAAAGATAACCCAGTTACATGGCAGAGCCAGAACCTGCGTCTTCTGAATCTAAGTCTGGTGCTTATCACACTGTCTCCCTATTCTCTGCCCTTTGGACTTCCTTATTACACTTATCTCACCATGTAACTTTATGAACATGTTTTATTACTTACTAGACAGAGCTCCCTGAGACAGGGAACTAGGTCTTTGTATCCTTACTGTCTAGAATTAGAGGCTGAGATAGGAACCCAGGAGACTTTTGATGGATGGAATAATAAGTGAGAGAGCATGCAACCTGACTGAAGAGACAGATGTGCAAAGAGTTAACATCACATGTAGCAGAATACTGTAAATACTAAACCCAGACGTAGAGGAAATGTACTTTGGATGTATAGGACAAGGGGAAATGCATAATACTGCAGGTTATAAAAGCTTCATGACGTGGGGCCTATAAGCTGAGTCACACTGGAAGATAAATGTCTACAGGTGGAAACTCTAACAGAGGTACTTTGGGCAGAGAGGGCAGCAGAATCAAGGGAGGGTGATAGGGCATGGTATACTGGGGCCACGATTAGTATTCTTGGAGGCAAGTAACAGGAAATGTGACGGAAAAGACAGGATGAGATCATTGTACCGAGTTCCTTAATTGGCATGTGCTAGAGTTTGAATGTTTTCCTCATGTGTTTACAAGACAGATTTTTCAGGAAAAGATGATTGTAATGCTTTTGAGTGAGAGACAGCTCTCAAGCTGTCTCAAGCCAGAGGATATATAGCTTGGAGAAGCAAGAGGTTTCAGATGTAAGAATGCTAGTGTAGGGGTCAGGACAGAAGATGACTTTAATGGAGGTAGAATCAATAGAAAAGTGGGAACATACACCAGAACACACAGCAGAGTTGGTAGATGTTTGAGTGTCAGGGAAGGGGATGTGGGAGATTTTTCCAAGTTTCTTAGTCTGGCCAAATTTAAGAAAAGTTGAATTTTGATAAAAGAAACATGAGGTGGAAAAGATTAATGGGGGGATAATTGAGTATGGTTTTGGGTAAATGGAGTTTAAAGGGCGGGCATGGCGTCCATGAGGTGATGCCCAGCAGAAAATTGGAAATTATTACACAGTTACTTCAGTAGACAGGGGGAACATATTTTCCAGAAAAATAACAAAATCTACATGAGCCACATACATACAAAAAAGTAAGAGAAAGTCCAGTTTTTATCCAGTGATGCAGGTTAGCCTATCTGCCTTCTGAAGGCGTACGTGCTCAGGAGAACGTGCACAAGAAACCCTTCATCCTTCGCATTCCTAGGCTCTGTCCTCCAACTTGGAAATTATGCAGTCCTACTGGTGGCTTGCAAACATAGGAAATGCAGACGTGGCAATTCATCATATTTTATCTACTATTTTTTTTTGAGCTGACTGTTTAGTGATATCTTTTCAGCCTGACACTTTTACAGAAAATGCTGATAGATACTTTTAAAACTTTTAATGAAACTATATAAAAATCATTATTTCAGAAATTTTAAGAGAAGTTTGGTCTTAGTGTGGTGTAGATGAGGTTGAAAAATTACCGAAATCAATTTACTTAACCATTACCACTGCATGTAAACTTAGGCATCCTTAGGCTCTGATCATCAAGATTTGCTGCTAAAGTGTAAATGAACTTAGGGAAACACAGTTCAGTAGCTTCTCTCAATTTTCTTGGACAACATGAATATGTCATTTTACTTGATTTGAAATGCTAACGTGAAACATAAAAGAGAGTGGATCATTTCAGAGGAAAAAGAATCACATCTTGACAGCCAGATGATAAAATGCTATAACAATAAAAGATTAGGTCACTTCCAATTCTCTTTACAAAAAAACCTCTGAAATATATAGGATATAATTTTAATTCTTTAAGCAGAGTTTTCCATTTTATTTTGAAAAGGAAAGCTTATGAAAAGTGAGTATGGATATCGTGAGCATCATGGTATTATTTAATGGTTAGGGTGCTTTGAGGTAGCAGTACGTTCAAGACAATTTATCATGTAATAGTTATAGGATTACAAAATGGGCACTTTTTTTTCTTATGGTGATTTGTTTCTTCATTCATATTATGTGGGTCATTTTAAAACAACTTAGATAGTGTTCTCCTAATATCTAGAGGAGAGGGAGAGAGAAAAATAGAAAGAAAGAGAGAGAGAGGTTGAGAGACAGAGTGAAAAGGAAAGCAAATGAGAAATCTAATTAAATTTAATGGAACATTTCCAAGAAAAAGATAAAGTCTTTAGCAGCATCTGCAGTTTCAATTTGCGAACTGTAGGTACTTACATTGCCGGGAACTTACTTTTCTTTTCTTTTTGTTTTATGATTTGTCATTAATGCAGAGAGAAATAAAATAGATATAAGTATTTGTTAATTTCAGGCAAACCATTTCAACTTACATAGAATGTCATAGAATGTATGCTTAATTACATAAGCAACCTTTGTATTAAAAATATCACTTTATTACCCTCCATAAACATTTATGAATCTCTTTAGTTTATGATGAAATTAAGAGAAAATGAAAGGCAGGAATAAACTACAAAGGATTTTTTCCTCATCTTTTAAACTGACTTCATTAAAACTGTAATTTAGTGCTATGTATAACTGAGCAATCCAAGAGTAGAGATGGGACAAATTTATACTTTTATTCAGTCAAATGTTGAAAAAATAGTGTTTGGCTTTTGATGAATATTTAATATGCCAGAGAGCTCTCAAGATCCCACTTTAGCAGTGAGATCTGGGGCAGTTTTCAGCAGAGACTCAATTTCTGATCTGGCCTCCTGAGTTCCCTCTACTACTTTTCTTCCTCTCATATTCCTTAAGTTGCAAAGAGGCAGAAAAATACAACATCCTTTGCCCAAACAGTCTCTCACATGTGCCCTGTAACTGAGGTAGATTAGGACAAGGGCTCTGGGACTGAAGCAGTCTTCATTCTGGAGAAGGAGCAGGCTGCCCTTGATTGGAAGCCATAGGAGTGTGGCTATCCACTGAAGGTTCTGGCTCCCTGGTAATGGCCTTAAGCCTTGAGGGCTTGATAGAAAGCCAAAATGCTTCACAGTGCAGCACAGACTTTGGCCCTGCACTTCCTCTCTTACCTCTTGATAGCATAAGTCAATGCGCGTCAAGAACCCAGGAATTTCCTGGGGAACTGGTCTTAGGTATTCCTGTACTTCAGAAGAACTGGGAAAAACACTGGTTGGAAAGGCCTGTTGTGATTAAGAGGTGATTCTCTGGTTGAAGGAGGAAATGAGAGAGATTGGGTAAAAAATCAGGGAAGAATGAGTTCTAGATCCCACTGCCAAAAATTATGAAAATTATTAAGTCATATATTACATTTATTCAATTATTTTACAAGGGTAAGTACAAAGAGCACAAGTTTTGATTTTTAGCTTAGCTTTGAGCTCTAAACAATTCCAACTTTCAGTTTCCTCTTCAGTAATGTTGAGATAATGTTTAACGTGAAGTTTATTGTTAGGGGTAAAGTAAATGATGTTGGTAAAAACATCGTGTAAGTTTTATAAAGTAAAACTGTAAAACCCTAAATTAAAGTTAGATATTACCAAAGTCCAGTGCCCAATTTGGTGGCCATATCAGAATCACTTGGGGGTGCTTTGATCTGCCTCCCTTCCTTCTCCATTACAATAAGACCCTCTAGTGTCCCCCTCTCTCCGTTTGGTACCATTGCTCTCCTGACCCACTGTTGTGCTGTGTCCCATAGGTGCCTCAGAGTAAAAGTAATTGCCTTCAGGTGTGCTAGAAAGCGTGGGCCTTATGTTTATCCCGAGTGCTGAGGACAATGTTTAGCTAAATATATATTTATTGAATGGATGGCTTGAGTGGTAACACAAAGATGCTTACGAGAAAAGTGGATGTGTTTTTACTGTTATAGAATCCTTTTTTTAAAAAAAAACTTTAAGTACATCTTGATTATAGCTCTTATATAAAACTAGAATAGGATAATTTTTTGCCATGTTCAAAATGTAAACCTCTCATTTCAAAATCCAACAGTTCTTACTGGTAAAATACAAGAATCCTTTTTTTTTTTTTTTAA
Organism: Hylobates moloch; assembly: GCF_009828535.3. Lineage (NCBI taxonomy): Eukaryota > Metazoa > Chordata > Mammalia > Primates > Hylobatidae > Hylobates > Hylobates moloch. Next base: position 91,916,524 of record NW_026652289.1, on the reverse strand, counting down.
AGAAAATAAGAGCCCTGGATATCAATCATCAATTGCTACTGTTATTTACCATTATTTTGAAGGTGTTAACCAATGCAGTAAGACAAGATTTTTTTTTTTTTTTTTGAGACAGGGTCTGGCTCTGTTGCCCAGGCTGGAGTGCAGTGGCATGATCATGGCTCCATGGCTCACTGCAGCCTTGAGCTCCTGGGCTCAATCAATCCTCCCACATGAGCCTCCTGGGTAGCTGGGACTACAGGCACATGCCACCACATCCAGGTAATTTTTTGTAGAGATGGGGTTTGGCCATGTTGCCCAGGCTGGTCTCGAACTCCTGGGCTCAAGTGATCTGCCCATTTGGGCGTCCCAAAGTGCTGGGATTACAGGCGTGAGCTGCTGTTCCTGGCCCCAAAATTTGAATTATCATGTATATTCTGAGATTGGCAGCAAAAACTCACTATTTACAGTGATGGTATACATTAAAACTATACAAAATATTTTAAAAATATAAAGTGGTGGTATATATTAACACTTAATGCATAGAAAGATATCCACTGTAGGCTGGACATGGCGGCTCACGACTGTAATCCCAGTACTTTGGGAGGCTGAGGAGGGAGGATTGCTTGAGCTGAAGAGTTTGAGGCCAGCCTGGGCAACTTACTAAGACCTTGTCTCTACAAAAAATTTTAAAAAGAAAGAAAGAGAGAGAGAGAAAGAAAGAAAGACATCCACTATATACTGAGAGATAAAAATATGCTATAGAAGAGCTTATTTCATGTGCTTCCATTTTTGAAAAACAAAAGCAAAATGAGGACTGCGTATATGAGCGCATATGTATGTGTGTCTGTGTAAAGCTATATATCAAAACATTAAAAATCCCTGGGTTTTTGCAACAGATAATTTTCTTTCTTTTACACACCCCCATGTACTATGAAAAGGTTTTCCTTTCATTAAGAATAATTAATTTTATTAGCAGACAACTTAATCTTTATTAAGAAAATCTGAAGCCTTGTAAAACTTTTCAAAATATTCCAACATTAGATGATAAATACACACACAGTTAAACCTCCCTATCTCCCCTTGCCCTGAAAAAGAGAGAGAACTGGGCCATTGTTCAGTATTGGACCTAACCATACTTTTTATCTCCATTATTGATTTGGATATTGCAGGGTTTTTCTGTGGTTTCTTTTGCCAGAATTATCTATATAATAATATTAATTTTCTACTTTCCTTTATGTAAGTGCAAATTCAAAGAACAGGAACTGTTTTTCACAGTCATCATTTTTCTCTGCAGGAGTTTCTGGAAATTGTCACAAATTGGGTTGCTGCGTAGTGGGTTCCTTTCATTTTTTTTTTCCACAGGAATAGTGATGCACATGAAAGTTTGCATATTGGACCAAAATACGTTATTATTGATACTGTGGCATAAATCACAGTTAGAGCCTATGTCATAAATTTAACTATGCAAATGTGCACCTTTACATTTAAATAGCAAACTTGTATTTCATGTCTTAGAAAAAAAGCATGAAAATGTTTTTATTGATTTTACAGAAGGCCCCAAAGTACAATAAAATGATTGTATAGCCTATAAAAATATAATTTCACCCATGCCATATACTGCAGTGATCTAAAATTAATGGGCTAGCTCGAGTAAACATTAAGCACTTGATTAACAACATGTACACCTGCTATAGATTATAGAAATTCTTTTGGAGGGTTATTTCAATGGATCGTGTCTTTTTGAAAAAGTTGTATGTGGAAATTTGAAATAAGCATATTTTTGCTCTTAATAAATAAATTCATTTTCACATACAGCTATGTACAAAATCTTTCCATCTATTTTTTTGTATAAACACACACTGCATTTACATTATAATTCACTATTTGTGCTGTACATTCTAGGAGTCTGGATGAATGCATAATGACATGTATCCACTATTACGGTATTATACAGAGCAGTTTCACTGCCCTAAAAAAATCTTCTATGTTCTGATTACTCATCCCTCCTTTTTTTCCCCTCTCAACCCCTGATCTTTTCACTGTGTCCCTGGTTTTGCCTTTTCCAGAATGTCATAGTTGGAGTCATACAGTACATAGCCTGTTTATATTGGCTTCTTTCACTTAATATATATTTAATTTCCCCATATGTCTCTTCATGGATTGATAGCTCATTTCATTCAAATATTGAATAATATTCCATGGTCCGCACGTATTATACTTTATCCATTCACCTACTGAAGGACATTCTGGTTGCTTCCAGGTTTTGGCCATTATGAACAAAGCTGTATAAATATCCATACACAAGTTTTTGCGTGGACATAAGTTTTCAGCTCCTCTGGGTAAATACTAAAATGTGCGATTGTTGGATTGTATGGTAAGCCTATGTTTAGTTTTGTAAGAAAACACCAAACTGTTTTCCAAAGTGGCTGTACCATTTTGCATTCCCATCAGCAATGCATGAAAGTTCCTGTTGCTTCACGTCCTTTCCAGCATTTCTTGTTGTCAGTGTTCTGAATTTTGGTCATTCTAATAGGTGTGTGGCAGTATCCTGCTGCTTAATTTGCATTTCTTTGATGACATATGATGTAGAGCATCTTTTCATATGTTTATTTGCCATTTGTATATCTTCTCTGGTGAGGTGTTTCTGAAGGTTTTGGCCCTTTTTTTTTTGAGGGGCAAGGAATGGGGAAGAGACCTTAATGCTGTGTCAGAGGCATCCATTAGCCAAGTATGACCATCAGTGTCTGGCTGTAGGTAAAAATCATTGGGAAAATGTGTTTCTATAGGCAAGAAAAATTAAAGCTAATATAAATTTCTGAATAAGAATTTGGCTAAAAAGAAGAAGAAAAATGTTGAGTATAGGAAACACTTTTGACTAGTTTTGACTGCAGTGGGCCGCTTTTTCTGTCTACTGTAGAACCAGCAAACTAGCAGTTCAGAGGATGTGCTCACAATAAGGATAGGTGAGAGGGTACAGCTTCCCTAGGTTTCCATCCTTCTTCAGAGAGGTGTGTCTGAACTTCACTGTTAAAAGCAGTACTGTGCCTGAAGAACCAGGTGAGGGGATGCCAGAGCAAGGCTTCCTGCATTTCATACCATTAGCCATGGAAGGGGATATATCATCACTAAAGCAGCTTCTCTAACACCATATGAGGAAATTTTTGCTATGATACATTACATATTTCTACTTTCACCTTCTTTCTGGACCAAAAGTCTTTTTAATTTTAACTTTATTTATTTATAAGTGGATGAATACAAATTGTGAATATTTATTCTGTACAACATGTTTTAAAGTCTGTATACATTGCAGATGGTTAAATTGAGCTTACTAATACACGGGTTATCTCATGTAATTACCATTTTTTGGTGGTGAGAAAATTTAAAATCTACTTTTTTAGCAATTTGCAAGAATAGAATTCGTTGTTATTAACTATAGTCACCATGTTGTACAATAAATATCGTGAACTTATTCCTCCTATCTAACTGAAATTTTGTATCCTTTGGCCAACATCTCCCCAATCCCCCTCCCCTCAGCTCCTGGTAACCACCATTCTACTCTCTACTTCTATGAGTTCAACATTTTTAGATTTCACATACAGATGAAATATTTGGCCTATTTTTTAATTGGGTTGTTTGTTTTCTTATTATTGAGTTTTAAGTGTTCTTTATATATTTTGGACAACAGTCCTTTGTCAGATATGTCATTTGGGAATATATTTTCCCAATACTTGGTTTATCTTTTCATTCCCTTGACTGTGCTGTTCACACAGCAAAAGTTTTTGATTTTAATGAATTCCAGCTTATCACTTCCTTCTTTCATAGACTTTGCCTTTGGTGCTGTATCTAAAATGTCACCCAAACCCAAGGTCATCTAGAATTTTTCCTATATTATCTAATAGAAATTTTATAGTTTTACATTTAGGTCTGTGACTTTTTGGGTATAAGGGTATAAGGTCTCTATAGATTAATGTTTTTTCCATGTGGGTATCCAGTTGTTATAGTAAAATTTGTTGAAATAGCTATCTCTTCTCCATTGTATTACATTTGCTTCTTTTTTTTTTTTTTTTTTTTTTTTGAGACGGAGTCTCACTCTGTCACCCAGGCTGGAGTGCAGTGGCGCGATCTCGGCTCACTGCAAGCTCCGCCTCCCGGGTTCACGCCATTCTCCTGCCTCAGCCTCTCCGAGTAGCTGGGACTACAGGCGCCCGCCACCACGCCCGGCTAATTTTTTGTATTTTTAGTAGAGACGGGGTTTCACCGTGGTCTCGATCTCCTGACCTCGTGATCCGCCCGCCTCAGCCTCCCAAAGTGCTGGGATTACAAGCGTGAGCCACCGCGCCCGGCAACATTTGCTTCTTTGTCAACCATCTGGGCTCTCCATTCCATTACACTGACCTATTTGTCTGTTCTTTTGCCAATACTATACTTTAAAAAATGATATATGAGCTTGCTATGTTGCCCAGGCTGGCCTCGAACCCCTGGGCTCAAGCGATTCTCCTGTCTCAGCCTCCCGAATAACAAGGACTACAGGTGCACGCCACTGCACCTAGTCTATACTTTCTCCTTCAGTAGGCTATTCTGAGTCTTTTGCCTTTCAATATAAACTTTGAAATCAATTTTTAAAAATTATTTATTTACTTATTATTTATTTATTCACTAGAGAAAGGATCTTACTTTATCACCCAGGCTAGAGTGCAGTGGTTTCATCATAGGTCACTGTAACCTTGAACTCCTAGGCTCAAGCAGTCCTCCCACCTCAACCTCCTGAGTAACTAGGACTACAGGTGTGTGCCATCATGCGTGGCGAATTTTTGTTTTTTAAAAAATATTTTGCAGAGACAAGGTCTCCCTACATTGCCTAGGCTGGTCTCAAACTCCTGGCCTCAAGTGATCCTCCCACCTTGGCCTCCCAAGAATCAGTTTGTTGATGTTTACAAAATAGCTTGGTAGGATTTTGATTGGGATTGCATTGAAACTATAGATCAATTTGGCAAGAACTGACATCTTAACAATATTGTCTTCCTATCCATGAGCATTGAATATCCTTTCATTTATTTAGTTCCTTTTTGATTTATTTCAATAAAGTTGTGTAGTTTTCCTCAAATAAATCTTGTACCTATGTTGCACATATTTATATCTAAGTATTTCATTTTGCAGGATGCTAATGTAAATTGTATCGTGTTTTAAATTTCAAATTCCACTTTCTTATTGCTGATATATAGGAAGGCAATTGGCTTTTGCATATTAATCTTGCATCCTGCAACCTTGTTATAATTGCTTATTGGTTTTAGGAGGTGCTTTTTCATCAATTCTTTCAGATTTTCTGCATTAATGATCATGTCATCTGCAAAGGCAGTTTTATTTCACATTATTGTTTTCATTGCATTAGCTAATATTTCCAGTATGTGTCAAAAAGCAGTAGCGAGAAGCGACATCCTTGTCCTGTCTTGGTCTTCATGGGGAAAGTGAAATGTCTTGAATTTGCTTGCTTTTCTTTTGTTTTCTTTTCTCCCACAAATATTCCCCTTCCTTTGCAATGGAATTGATGTGAAATGCAGGAGGGCAGTTTAGGTATATGCCTAGGCACGACATGGAGGGACAGCCACTATCCTCTGTCTGTTGCTGGTAGCTTATGTTTTCAAGATTTGCTTTGCTATCTGTTAATTAAACAGAATGACAAACGTCTAAGGTCTTTTTTAGAGGTGATTTGATGTAGTGAAAACGCACTGCACAGAGACAAGTAAAGCCAAACTTCACTCCTTAATAGCTGTTTGACCTCAGAAAAGTCACTTTAATTTGATGAGTTTTAATTTCCTCATATATAAAATAGGGATAATACCAGTCTTCATAGGATTGTAAAAGACAAATGAAATAGCAAGGGCAAAGTACTTTGCACAGTGCTTGGCACACAGTAGGCTTGTAATAAATTAGTTGTCTTGCTCTTTGACCTAAATCCTATGATTGTGTGAAGGTTAATTTGAGGTAAAATATAGGTTCCCATTGAATAGTATTGAATAAAAGGAAAAGTAAAATAAAGGCCTTTAAAAAGCTGGCATAGGCTCACCCTTCTTGTCCTTACTAGACTGGGTATAGAGTAGGTGCTCAATAAATTGTACAGATAATTAATATAAAAAAGCAACTTAGGGATTATTCTTCTTTCATATTCTCCTTCTTTTAAAATCAGTCACTTCCCTTTGCCTGCCTCTGCTCTCACAGCCATTTTAAATTTAACTTTATTGAATCATACAATGGAGAATGTTATAGCTACTCCTTGGAGTGGTGGTGGTAGGTTATGACAGTGGCTGGAAAATCATACTGTCTAGGGATCTAGTTTGTCTCTAGTTCATGGGAGGCAAGTAAGTAGCAAGTATAGTATATTGGGGCAACTCTGATAGTGACTGCATGGAATGTTGCATTGACAAAGATGCTGTGGCTGCAGCAGAACTCATGGGAAAAGAGTATTATCATTAATTAGTTCCTGGGTTTAGCAAGACAGACTAGATACCTGTGTGCCATGTATTTCTACTTCATATATGTGAATTAGCTACATCAGAGGAAAAGATGGAAGAAGGGAAAAAGTAACAGGTGATTTCCAGGCAGGAAGGGAATAATCAAGTTTATAAATGTTTCTCATTTAGTGGATTCACATTTTTAGGTCCCATCTATATCAACACATTTTTCATTTACCTCTTGAGAAGATTTCCCTGGTAGGAAGATTTTAGTAGCCTGGAAGCCATGCCTTGATGAAGTCTTAAGACAGTTTTATTTTTATTGCCAGAGGTTTTGCAGTAGCAGCATAAAGCATTTATAAAATTTTGCTCTCGCCACTGGAAAATTTGATCATTTTGTCTGTTAAATAATACCTAAGCTTATACTGGCCCTTTTTTTCTCATCTCTTTTATTGGTTACTTACTTCCACAGAGTGGCAGAACATCTAGAACAGCTTGCATTTCATTGTTTATTGACCATTCCTCACTTCACCATGAGAAATATTTAAGTGTTATTTTTGGATAATGAAAAAATATGTAATCTCAAAGGGATCTCCCTAAACTCATATTTTAATAATGGGAAATAACCATTTTGAGGAGAAATGAAAAAGTGAATTATCCTACAAGCATATGTTAAAGATTAGGTGACTTTTGATAGAATAAAAAAATTGAATGGATTCTAAAAGATCATCTATGGCCAAGTCTTCTATTTTACTAATGGGAAAACTGTGACCCAGAGCAGTTGGCGATCTTTTGGCCTTAGCAAGTTAGGGAAGCATTGGGTTGGTATTGAATCTAAGTTTCATGGCTCTCAGTATTTTCCAACAAATGTTACTGATCTTCAAAAGAACTGTGTCAGACATGAGATGGTGGTGTACGTGCTGAGGATGCTATAAGCCCTTCTCCTAAGGCGGGGGGAGGGGGGGCGCAGGTTGAGATGGAAACATCAGAAAGCTTTAATCAGTGATGGAATTAGATTAATTAGAATTAATTTCTAATTCATCAGACCTTCCCTATATAGAAAGAGAGATTTTGAAAGAGACTAAAGGACAATTAAAAATATCAAACAATGGGCTAAAAGGGTTTTGGAGTTTGATTTCTAACAAATCCAGTTTATTAAATTATTACCTAAAAATACTTAGAATTTAGAAGTAAAAATAGGATGAATCTTAGAATTCAATAAGTATTAGTCAATATTCAACCAATAGGCAAAATTGCTACAGCTTTTCTTAGTGGGAGAGGAGAGGAGGCAAGAGGTAAATTAGGGCAACAAACCATTATTGTGGATACTTCCAGTGTCCTGAGAAGTTCTTGTGAGAGTTCAGAGAGGAAATCAAGGCAGGGCTTGCTGTTTGGGAGAGCAGGATAACTATTAAATGCCAGAATTCCTATCAAGATATGAATACCTATGAACAGACATATCCTTCCTGCGGTTCTCTGCTCTGGCAGTGAGGAGAGATATTCAGGGCCCTCCATCCTGCTCCCTTGTTTCCTGCAAGTTGACAGATGTGCATTGCCCTTACCCTTCCTACTGAAGGGAAATGCAACTGACTTGTTCTACTAAGTTCTTTAAAATCTGGTGCCAAGAAGGAAGGTGAGAAGAGCAGTAAATACATTTTTTCCCTTATTCAACAATTTCGTAAAAATTTATTGGACCCCTATGAAGTGCCAACCATCTGATCCCATTGCAGTGGAGGCCTAAGTAGGACTTAAAAGACGATGATGATTATAATGAAGACGACAACAACCACAAGAATGATGACAATAATAGAAGTTCCCATGTATTGAGTCCTTATTGTGTCAAATGTTCAGTTAGATATTTATAAATGTTAATCTTCATAACTATGAGACATAACTTCAAATCTATGAGACAGATATTACTATCACCAGTATTATACCTACATCTATGAACTGTACAGCCAGTCCCTAATGCAGAATTCCAAATGCTCAGCTCTGTCACTGCCTGTGTGATTAGGGGAAAGGACTGAATTGTTGGAGCCTCAGTTTCTCACCTACAAAATTGAAGTAACAATCCCCACGCCCCCGTCCCCATGGCAGGATTCGGGTGAAGGGCCTGTCATAGTACTTGGCTGCCAAGAAGCTGCACAGCAGATGTCAGATCCTTACCACTCCCTGCATCCTTTCTTTTCATCTTTGGCAGCAAGACAAGTCACTAGGGGCTTTTGCCAAGCGGAGATACCACCATGGAGAGACCCTGTCTCTCCTTCCCCACAGCCCCTAGTTCTAAAAATAACTGCTGAGACTTGCAGTCCCTGAAGACAATGTCTAAAGTGTGTTGTTCACACTGAAAGATACTCTTGGACGTCCCTTGTTCTGTGTGAACTTAGCAAGAAACCCCATTGCTCAGGAGACTTACAGAATTGCAGTGTGAGACAACTTTGGCTTGTAGGGAGAGGTAGAGAATGCTGAATGTCCAACTACACTTGGAGTAGATACTATAAATGGGTGGATTTGAAGACTGAGTCATCTAATGAAATTTTGAATTGAAAACAAGTTTTTCAGTCCCTAACAAAATCTTGGAAAAGTGGAGTTCAGATCACCCTGGTAATCCATCATCAATTTAGGTCAAGGAAGTGCGTTAAGGGTGAGTGAAGGGAAGACCTTTGTTTGTGCTAAGGAAACAATAGATTTCCTAGTAGATAAAGGAGAGAATTAAACAGCATAAACATACATGCACATCTGTAAATATGTTTATGTTCCTTCTTGCAAAAACTGTTTTAAATGTGTACTAAAACTACCAATGACCAGGTTATAACAATACATTAGTGAAACCCATGCTTACTGGATATACTGATGGTTTACTGGTTACAAAAATGTCAGCTTGGTTTATCACAAATCAATAACTCATTACATGCTCCAGAATATATAAAATCCAATATAAATCATCTTGCTGTCACATCCAGGCATTCAAATATCACACCAATTGTACTTTCAGTCACGTAACTCTTCATTTTCCCTTCCTATACTAGTTTTGGGGACTAAAATACATTTTGTATTTTGTTAGATAACAAATAACAAATGTTATTCTTGTATTTCTTTGGAAATTTTGATAGTCAAAGGGCAGACATCCGATGATAATATGAATTAAGAACTTCATTTAACAAGACCTAGCCTATAAATTTGTGTGTGTTTGTGCATGTGTTCGTGTGTGTGTCTGTGTGTGTGTGTCACACTTCCCTCTTTCCTATGTAGAAGTTATCAGGGCTTCCATAGTTCAGATTAACAAAGCTAAGCTAGGAGCACCAAATCTCTTCCAGCTGGTGTTGGCTGAGATGATTACTGGCACCTTGCAAAGGAAGGAAGATGCTCAAACTGTCCCTATAACCTATTAGGAAACAATACAGAGCTTCATTGAAAAGAATATTAATTTGCATGGCTATTCTAGCAAGATTCTTAAAGGTGAACAGGGACACATTATCTTTTTTCTTTTCTGCCTTTGAAAAACGAGAATTCAGTTTTGGCATTGATATTATAAATCAGCTTGAGTCCACAGAAGTTTGATTTACATTTGGGCACAGATGAGGAACTTCATTAAGTGTGCCCACCAACAAGCATGGACCACCTAGTGGCTAGGCAATCTGCCTGTCTATGTAACTTAAGTCTTAAGCCCTGGGGGCATATGCCAGGCACAGTGTTGCCGTTCAATAAATAAATAATCTCCATCCATATTGACTTTAATTTTTGCCCAAGGCAATGCCCTGCTCCCAAGCCTATGGTGTTCAGGGCTTCGGATCCTCTCCCTGGTACCAGCATATATCACTACCATCTCAGTAACTGTAACACATACTCTAATTGGACACAGATGTATTTTAATTACCAACCTTCCCTGCCATGACTTTTCATCTTTGTCACTATCATAGAAAAATGATCTGATTTGAGAAAAGCTGCCGTATTCTTCCCGTGCCATGCTGCAAAAAATAACTTGCAGTTGACTGGTCACAACAGACACATGCCTTGATCTTTTCACAGCTGGGTTGTTTGTATTCATGTGAGCCTAGGAAAAATATTGCTATTTGTATCAGGTGAATGAATACACAGCTAAGCCACAGGCCTGTAAACCTCAGCATGCAGATTGATGGCCACAAGCAGGAGGCATATGTTTCTCCCAAGCAGGCCCTGAATTAGTTGAAGAGGGGCACAGGAAGAAAGACTTTTCCTTTGGAGGTTTATTTTGTAATAAGAAAGAATAAGCTTTTTTTCTAAATGTATGGTTTGGTGGGTTGGAGGTGAAGGCAAGGAGTCTTAAGTTCTCAAATTGGGGTCCTTAAAGACATTGAGATGTCATGGACCTGACTGAGGTAGACCAATGAATTTCTATATTAAATATAGACTTTTTGCACATATACTTTGTGTATGTGTGTGGGAAGGTCCCATAATTTTTCAGATTCTCTTGACCTTCTAACATGTAAACTATTGATGCATTAGATTGTTTTTCAAATGTGAGCATTTCTCAGCATTGTTTTGAGGGCTTGTTAAAACATTGATTCTTAGACTCTGCTCCAAGAGTTTCTGTTTCAGTAGCTCTGTTTGTGGGGCCGAAGATTTTGCATTTCTAACAAGTTTCCAGTTGACTCTAATGCAGCTAGTTTGGGAGCCACACTTTGAGGACCACTCCTTTAAACTAATGCAAGGGTTTCCAAATCTATCTGTACGTTAGAATCTCTTGGAGAGCTCTGAGAAAATCAAGTGCTAGTCTCTGCTCTCAGATTTTTTTGTTTTTTCTAGAGTAAGGGTTTTGCTCTGTTGCCAGGCTGGGGTGTCGTGGTGCGACCATGGCTCACTGTAACATCGAACTCTCGGGCTCAAGTGATCGATCCTCCTAACTCAGCCTCCCAAGCAGCTGGGACAACAGGTATGAATGAGCCACCACACCCAGCTAAATTTTTAATGTTTTTGTAGAGATGGGGTCTCACTATGTTGCCCAGGTTGGTCTCCAACTCCTGACCTCAAGCAATTCTCCCTCCTTGCCCTCCCAAACTGTTGGGATTACAAGTGTGAACCACGGCATCTGGCCCACAGAAATTTGAGTTTAATTGATCTGGGGTCCCCAAGCATTTGAAATTTTTCAAAACTTTCCAGGTGATTCTAACAATATGCAGGCAGGACTGAGAATCACTGTCTTAGGGCTTGGGGACTGTCACAGTGATAGTATGATAGGGGAATGGAGGGGGATAGGTGATCTTTTTCACTTTCATATATTTAGCCATCTAATTGTTCCTTCCACCTAAGGTTATAAACAATTATATTAGTTTGCTAGGGCTGGTGTAACAAACTACAGAAACTTACTGTTTCACAGTTCTAGGGGCCAGAAGTCCAAAATCACGGTGTTGGCAAGCTTGGTTCCCTCTGAGAGCTTTGAGGGAAGAGTCTGTTCCAGGGCTCTCCCTTGGGCTTGTAGATGGTGGTTTCCTCCCTATGTCTCTTCACATTGCCTTTCCCTGTGTGTGTCTCTGTGTATACATTTCCTTCTTTTATACGGACAACAGTCATACTGGATTAGGGACCATTGTAACGACCTCATTTTAACTTGATTACCTCTGTAGGGACCTTATCTCCAAATAAGGTCACACTCTGAAGTACTGAGAGTTAGAACTGAAGCCTGTAAGTTTTGGAGGAATAGGGGTACAATTCAACTCATAACACTAATTCTGCTCTAAAGCTGAAAATATTTGAGGCTGGAAGTGGGATACTCTCTATTCCTTTTTGCAAGATTTCCCATTAAAATCAGAGCCTTTCCTAATCATATTAACAGAAAGTCAGTCTTTTGTAAACATTGTCTTTTCAGCCTATCATTACAGATTCTGAACTTTTCGTATGATGCTTTTGAAGCAGAGCTGCTAGATACTAGAATGAGGCCCCAGGGTCATTGCTACACAACTAGAAAAGCGAAGGTCACTGGCACCTGTTGTGATAAGCCCATCCAGGAGACACCATCAGCCATGTCTGCAAACAGACCCCAAGAAAACTTCAGCCAGTTTAGCCAGCCAAGAATTCTCCAGCAGGTTTACATGAGTCTGCTTTGCTTTGAGCACTGGAGGATCAGGTATAATATGTTTTTAATGTAACATGACAATATTTAAGGTACTAGACAACCTTGTTTTTACAGCTTCACTCTCTGGGCTGAAAGGATGCTATGTTGGCAGCATGCTTAGGGATTTTTTAAGCAGAGCAAATTGTGCAATCAGCAAGTGGACCTTAGCAAGACTGTTACCAGGTTGGCAGAACAGAGCTGGTATGGGAGAGGCGGGAAAGCAAAGAAAGTAAGTGGGTGCACATTTAATATTCTGGTATGTTCACAGTAGAGCAAGGAAACCTCTGTGGAATAAATAACACTTTCAACTACAAGCGGAATTAAGGTATGGGCTGGAGTCAGAAGGAAAGTACATTTCTACCACCAATGACTTACAGAAATGTCTAAAACTGGGCAGAAGTCTAGATGGTCATTAGCTAAGGAACAAATATGCATATAAGCCTCCTAAATAGTTTTGGCTATTAAGTACCCGTAGCTCTTAAATTATTCATTGTGCTCTGGCCACTCTGGCTCTCTTCCATTTTCTCAAACATCCTAGGCTCTTTTCCCATGTCAGGGTCTTTGTCTTCACTATTCTTCTTGCTAGAAATGCTTTTCCTCTTGCTCTTTGCATAGAGCAGTTTTTGCCATCCTTTGTGCTTCATTGTCAATGTTGCCTCTTGAATGAAGTTTTCTTCTACGACTCCATCTAAATATGTTCCCTCTCCCATTTTTCTTTTATAAAGCATTTCACATTTTGTGTATTTTCCATTTTTTTTTTTACTGTCTTTTCTTCCATGAAGGTATACTTTCCATGAGGGCTGGGACTATAAAACCAGCACCTGGCATATGGTGGGCACTCAATATAGGGCTTTTTTGAATAAACGAATGAACGAGGCTAGCAAAGAGTTCATGAATATGACCTGTGTTACACCAGAACAGAGACATCTGTCCCATCACCCAAAAGACATGGCTAATACTTTTAATTAAGTACCCACTACTGATCTGGCCTTACATGGAAACCTTATATTTATATTCTCTAATATTCAAATCAATCATGCAAGATAGAAACTATTATCACTATTTTGTTAAAGAGAAGGTTAAAGACTTGTCCAACACTGCAGACCTATGATTCAAACCTTGGACAATCTAACCCGTATTATTCTCATTTCATCATGAGACTAACAATTGTCCTTTGAGTCTCTGTAGTCCTCTTTGACTACAGTGACAAAGATGGAGAAAGTATTTATACTGCCTATCACCTCTAGTAAATGTAGATCCAAAGGAGAAACAGCATGATTTGGCTTCCTGGCCCTCCCTTCTTTTCAAGCCCAGAGGGGCAAAGCGATTACTATCCTGGGTTACACAGGCCTTCAGGTATCATCCTGAAACTCTAGCTTTGAAAAATCATGGTTTCAAAGGGAAAAATAGTAACTTTACAGTGGAGCAACGTGGAAGACTCTGCTTTAACCAAGTGATCAAAGTCAACATCATCAATATTAAAACACTGATATCAAGTACTTCTTGATGGGATGCTTTGAGATGGACTGAATATTGCTTCTTTGGTATCCTTGGCAAAAATACATAAACACATTTTAATCACGAGACAACACAGACAACCCCAAACAGGCATATTCTAAAAAAATAACTAGCCAGTACTCTTCAAAAGTATGATGGTCATGAGGAATAGTCCCAGATGAGAGGAGACTAAGGCGACATGAAACTAAATTATCCTATCGTTATATACAATCTTAACATGAGGGTGAGTTGGGCAAAGGGTATCATGGGACTCTCTATATATTTTTATACCTTTTTAAGGTTTCAAATTGCTACAAAATGAAGTGTTAAAAAATAGCACGGTTTCTACAAAAGACTATTCCAATTTCTAAAAACTAAAAACTAAAACAATAGCTTACCAAAGGGAGTTTAGCACAAGCTTGCATGTAAGCTGGGGACTCTGTATACATTTTTGACACTGGGAACCACCTTGTAGTGCCAGAAGTTGTTTAGCAGATTCTGAAGGTACAAGGTGGTAATGCTTTGTTATTATTTGGTCTCTTGGAGTAGGAATCAAGAAAAAAATGATTTTGAAATCATTTTTCAAATGAGAACATCTGTGCACATTTGAAGGGAAACAGACAATTTTTGGACCTCTCATTTCTAAATGCATTATTGGGAAAATGAGTTCTTTGTGGAGAATAGTGGACAAAGTCTGAAATCAAGAAAGGAAGTGGATGCTAATTGTGTATTTTACAACTATAATTATCTCTTAATATTTGTGTTTTTTTTCCATCTATCATTAAAGACTAAGTCAAATGCTATTCCTTTCCCGTCTTTATTCCTTTACCTGAAATAGACGAGGAAAAATCTCAGAATAATTTAATTAGGAGCTAGCCTCTGGGTACAATGACCTAAGGCCTTAAGAGGGAATCATTTATGTTTTGAGGCTTTTGACTTTTTCAGTAGACGCAACTTGTTTCCTATTGCCTATAACTTCATCAATGGGCTAAACATCATGTCTGCAGATGGCAGCGCAAGGTGTAATTGCTGGAGCAGCCAGAGCCTCTGTCCCTGTGACAGGAACACTCCCCTGCATAGAGAAAGGAAGGCGGCTGGCCATGGAGGGGGTTTTTAACAGCAGAACTGGCCTGCCCAGGAAACATTTTGCTCTAAATCCCTGCTTTCCCCACCCGTAGCAAATCTCTTGCTGTCCAGGAAACCCCTGAGGAGCTGTGAATAGGAAAGAGATGATGATGAGCAAATTTATGCATACCAAAAAGCTGTGTGCCCTGGCAAGCTCATTTCATCAGACTGTCATGGAAGTCAGTCCTCTGCAGAGACACATGCCCAGGAGAAGGGGAGGGAATGGAGTAAGAACTTTGCTCTGAAACAGAAAGTCCTCATCTCTCAGTGTGTTGGCAGGGCATCTGAAGGTGGTGGCATGGCTGGAGAAAATTAGGATTCCTGAAGACCAGTCTCTCTCCTTGTTAGAGCCTTTAAGTTGTCTGGGGCTCTTTGTTAAAGGCTCTGAAGGAAGTAGAGGCCCTTCCTCATTTTACCCAGTGTCCAAGGCAAGACCTGAAGAAAGCAATGCAGAGATCTGCTTATTTTCTTTTTTCCTATCATCTCACTGAGATAGAAGCTGATTTATAAGCCCAGGATTCCTATTCTAAGACATAGCCGATTGGCTAAGCATGACAAAGTTATCTGTATATTGCCATCTCATTGGTATAATTTTATATGTGTTTATTTATGAAAAAGCCAATCAGCTTTTACTACTGAATTCAGCTACATGCCGTCCAAGACTGCCTTCTTACAGCATCTTCTAGGATTTCAGCATTTTCTGAACAGGTTATCAAACCTAGAGATATTCCAGTTATCCATATAAAAATGAAATTCAAAGGGGTGACTGAAACAAGAAGGATATATTTTAAGAATCTGAATATGAGTGTATTGTTGAGCATGGTGAATGTGAACAGATATTACTGATAAATTATGCCATGTAAAGTCTAAGCTCATATCTGTTTCCAGGTATGAGAAGGGCATTACTGTATGATCCATATTTCTGCCACTGCCTCCCAGACCCTCCTTTTCCTGGGTGGATCTTTGAGGAATATTAAATCCATTATATTTGTAATGATTCAAAATTGTTTATCCATGATTCAAAATTGGTTTACACTGTCTTTGCCAACTTGCATGATGGCCTATGAGTCATTTCCTTTGCCTCCCTGGAAGCCTTCATTTTTTAAACAGTCCTTTCATCCAACCAAAATATGCATGTGAAAAATTTACATAACTGAGATATATTGGTAATGTGTGTAGAAACTCTCATTAGGAACCTTACCAAAGATTTTGTCAATCCCTCCTCTGTCAGTGAAGAAACTGAAGTACAGTTTGTTGAAGTTGCCAGGTTACACTATGAAATGGTAGACTCAAAACTTGAAAATAAGTCCTCGTCCAAGTAGTCTGCTGAAATTATGTTGCCTCATCAATGTCCCTCCCATCTCTAGTCAATGCGAATCAGAGTCTCAAGGTTGGAAAGTACCTTAAAGGTTTGTTAACCTACTCATTTATCTGATCTTCTCATACTCTACAAAACCCTTAACAGCTCTTCCCCTAGCCTATGCTTAAATACTCCCATGACAATGCCTTCAATAATAATTGTTGAATGAATGAAGACATAATAATTTTATTCCAGCTTCTATTATGATTGTCCTTTTAATATTTGAAGAATTTTCTTGTATTTAGACTGAACATTCATGCTTGATTCAATAGTTTTTAGGTTTTATCTTGGTTTTCAGCCTCCTCGTCACCAGGACTCTCTTCTGAAGCTGCTTCTAGTATGGTACCCAATAGTCAGTATGATGCTCAGCATGACCTGATCAGCTTCAAGGAGAATATGACTGTCCCTACTTTATTTTAGAGCCAAATACATTCTGGGTTAACACATGCTATCATCACACTGTCACATTGTGGACTCTATGAACTTAGTGTAAATTCAAACTCATTTCTAATATTCTATCTCTAATTCTCTTGTCTCATTTATTCCCATGGTTTTAGTTACTATGTATATGTTGATTCTCAAATATGTACCTCATTAAGTTAGTTTGGACCTCATTTGTGAGCTCCAAGTTCTTATGTTCAACTGTATCTTGGTCATCTGTAGTTGGATAGCGCACAGGAACATGAGCTATCAAAATTCTACATGTCCTAAATTTTAGCCCTTATTTTCTCTTTTTAAACTGCTGTTCCTCCAATATTTTCCTCTCCCTAAACAGTACCATCCTATAATGAGATACTCAAGTCAGAAATCTAAATGTAAGTATCATCAATGTCTTCCCCATCCTTCACATCTCAAATCCAAAAACTTATCACATCTGGTTGCTTCTACTCCACAAATCTCTCTGCTACTTTTCTCTCTGTTACTGGCTGTCAGCCTCTGTTGCAGGGATCCCTCCTGAACATGCTTATTCTCCACATGCTTCCAGAATGATACTTCTAGAGCTCATATTTGATCATGTTACTTTCCCCCTTGAACTGCTCAGTGGGCTTCCGTTGCTTTTATAATAAGATCTAATCGTTTAATATGGCTTAAGGGGGCCTTTCATGATCTTGATTTTGCTACGTTTTCCACCTCCTTGAATATCTATCTCTCTGCTTCACTTAGCTAATTCCAAATCTCCTCTCTTTCTTTTTTTAGATTCCAGCCTAAATGTTGCTTCTTGGGGGCATGGAAGACATCACCCAGATAAGTTAGGGACCCCAACACTATTTCTACTATCATAACACTTGGCCACACATTTTAATTTTGCTGGCTTAAAGATCTGCCTTCCTTGTCGCATTCTAAGTGCTTCTAGGGCATGGAAGCATCTGTCTTGCCCACCACTGTATCCACAGTGCCTGGTACGGTGGGAGGCATTATCACAGAGGCTCAAAATTATTCATGGAAAGAAGAAAGTCCAGGAGCTTTCATTTCATCTCTACAAAACCTTCATATTTCTAGATCTAGTGGAAGTTTTCCATGTTCTTTTTGGGAATTCTGTATGTCATAATTAATAGTACTTTTTTTTTTTTTTTTTTTTTGGATACAGGGTCTTGCTCTGTCACCCAGGCTGAAATACAGTGGTACAATCATAGCTCCCTAAAGCCTCAAAATCCTGGGCTCAAGCGATCTCCCTGCCTCAGCCTCCTGAGTAGCTAGGACTACAGGTACAAGCCACCCCTCTTAGCTGATTTTTTCATTTTTTGTAGAGATGGGGTCTTGCTATGTTGCCCAGACTGGTCTTGAACTCCCATCCTCAAGTGATCCTTCCTCCTCAGTCCCCCAAAGTGCTGGGACTACAGGTGTGAGCCACCATGCCTGGTTTAAGTTATCTACAATTTTGATAATTCTATCTCTTGTGTGTTCATTCAAGGAATTTGACACACATGTTGAAGTGCTGATGAGATCATGTGCTAAGAAATATGCATGATTGGAGTGTTGGAGGGCCTGGGAGGGTGGGTGACCAGGAAGAAGGAGAAAATGACACTGGAACTATCCTGAGGCTCTCATCAAGTTTGGTAAGAGTAAATTTGTGTGCTATCTTTTGTTTATCCATAATGTTAGCAACTTAGGTATTGTGCATTTGTACGATGATGGAGAATTTTCTAAATCTCTTTGAAATGGCTTTTCTTGCAGAAACTCATACCATGTAATCATATGTATTTTTCCTCTGAACATTTTTTGAGGTTTGTCAAAATTGAAGTTGGTTAGATAGGTAAGTCTTCACATGTAGGACTGAGACTGTCATGGAAGCACTTAAAGAAAGTTTCAGAGGGTTATAAGTAATTCTTCTGAGACATCTAAATATTTAAAGTTTTTTTCTTTTTGCCTTAATTCATGACTTAGTTCTTATTTTACTTGTGAACCATTGCAAATGATTCTATAATATGACATCTTACTGGGAACAGGTAGAGTATAAGTAAATAAATGACTTGAAGTCCTCTTAATATATGTTGCCACTGCACAGGAATGCATCATCCATTTTTTTCCACCTGGATAGTAGCTGAGAGTACTACTCATTTTTTTCCCCACCTGATAGTAGCTGAATGTCTGCAATATTTTAATTTCTATTCCTCTCTGCAAATCCACACCCACCTGCTCTCCAGTGGACTCTCTGTGTCAGAAATCACATCTATCCCCTATTTTAAATCTCAGATATGCATCTTTTAATCAGGCAATGTTTCCCTCTGGTTTTGAGCTCTCCCAGGGGTACTGAGTCTGGAGGCGTTACAAAGCCATAACAGGAACATGGCACAAGTTTCTGGGGTCAATCTTGCTCACAGGTTGTATTAGATTCCTCATATGGTCAGCTCTAGATACCTGGGATTCAACCTGTCTCCAGGATCCTTGTTCACATGTTCTACCATAGCTGTGTTGGTTTGAGACTCCCACTAGGGGTCTCAGGATGCTCCTACCATTCTAGACTCAAAGAAGTCCCTCCCATATGGGTGATGTGGCTTGCTCTGTGGTGTCTTGAAGGGGTCATGTGGCCCTAACCCAGAATGCAGAAGTGTTAACTCCCCACTGGGCAAAGTTTGATAAATATGAAATGGACCCAGTGCACAAATTCCCTCCCATCTCCTTCCTCACCCCTTCAATGACAGAGTCTCCATATGGCCTTTGAGGAGACATCCAGCAGACCAGGCCATCAACTCTGTTTGCTACAAAGGGAAAGCTAACTTGGTGATGTCCCTCATATCTGCATTCCACCCAATCTGCCTCATCCCCCTTCTCTCTCCCTCCTGCCTCTCTGGGATTGTGCTACTCGGCAAAGTGTCAGTGTGAAAGCATTTGCCTCAGGCACTGTTTTCTAGGGATTCTGGGAAAATCTATTGGATGGTATTGCACAAAAGTTTCATGAATTTCAGGATAAAATATGACTCTTCAAAAATACTTAATGCTCACAATGGGCTCTTCAAGAGAAACAGACCCCTTGGAAAGACAGGTTTGATCTCATCTACTCTTAGGGATTCTTCAGTGGAAACATTTGAAGAGGACTAGAATATGTTCTGAGTTTTTCAATACTATATTTAATGTTGAAATTTAGTCCACTCTTTCCTCCTCTTCCTTCTCTTCTTTTTTCTTTTGTGATATAATCATTACTTCACTTTGTCATTTATGTTCCCTGCCTTGGTTTCCATGGTAAGTTTCCCCATGTCTCTGGTATTTGGCATTGAGCCTGGCATATAGAATACAGCCAGTGAATATTTCCAAATCAATTCATGAATGAATGAATGGAGTACCTTTCATTTTTTTCTATCAAAATTAATAAAGATTGAATAACTGAAACTGATGCTAATTGTGATAAATCTTCCAATTCACACACATTTTTAAAAAAGAGAATTACCATTTTAAAAGTTCTTACAATTTTCCAAGTATTTAACTTTAAATTATTACAGGGCAACTGCTAGCATAGTAACCTTAGAGTAACCTATGTTCATTCATTCATTTATTCAGCAAATGTCATTGAGCTCCTGGTATGTACTGGGCATTATCATAAACTCCAGGAAACACAATAGTGAACTAAATACTCAAACCTTCCTGCTATCATGGAGCTTACATTCTATATCATGTCTCTGTGCTTTAATATGAATTGTAAAATGAGTATAGTTCCTATCTCAACCTTTTTAAAAGATAAAATGAGGATACCTGATACAGTGATAACTAAATATAATCTTGAAGAATATATATATCTTGATTTACATAATTAATATATAGGTATAATTTTCCAGTTTTAAAGATAGTATCAAGCATGTAGTAAGTACTTAATGAAGGTGTTATTATTGTTGTTAATTTTTTATTATTGTCGTTAATTTTTTTTATTATTGTCATCATTAAGCAGACTGGGGCATATTCCATAAAACTGCATAATCCGCATGAAGATAACGCAAACACGAACACCCATTTTAGTGTAGGCAGTGTTTGATGTAGCCTTAGGAAGGCATCATCATCTTTCAGGGAGAGGCAAGTGGGGCTTATAATGCTTTTCTTTCTGCCAAATCTGCTGAGACGTGAAGACCTTTGTGTCTGCCATCTTGAAGATGACTCTGTATCAATTGATATAAAACATAATCCATCCCTTTAAAGAATCCTGCCTCTTTATTAATAATCTATCTTCAGCAGCTCTTGGATTTTGCTATCACTAGGTATTAAACTTGAGGAAGGTCACTAAATGCACGTTGATAGAAAAAAAAGTAACACTAGTTATACATTATAAGGCCTGAACTCAGTGAAGACACAATGCCTTCCCATTGTGCAGTCAATATTTCACTCAGCCATGGCCTCAATGCCTGGATTCCCAGGGAATATGAATCATTCATGTGCTGGTAAAGCCATACCAATACTAGTAATACTTAAATAACTCTTTTGTGTGTGTTATATATGATGTCTGCTTGTGAAAACAGGGTAAATATCAATACAAATTAAGTAAAATGTGCAAGGCTGATTTTTTTCTAAAAAAATGCAGACAAGATATATAACCAAATATATCACATTCAGTTAAAACAGTAGATACAAAACATAAAAGCACTGAGTTTTCCATGTACAGAGTTTATAATATGATGCAAATTTAAGGATGTTGAGATTTTTCATAAACTACTAGCTTTTCTATCTCCAGAACTTGGACATTAGCGCTTTTCAGTAAAAATCTTGACATAAAAATATGTGCAGACATAAAAAAGAATGAAATCCTGTCCTTTGCAGCAACACTGATGGAGCTGGAGGCCATTATTCTAAGTGAAATAACTCAGAAACAGAAAATCAAACACTGCATGCTCTCAAATGGAAGTGGGAGCTAAGCAATGGGTGGGTACACATGGACATACCGAGGGAAATAACGGACACCGGGGGCTCCAAGAGGGGAAGGGTGGGTGAGAGGCGAGGACTGAAAAATTACCATTTGGGTATAATGTTCACTCTTCAAGTGATGGGTACACTCTAAGCCCAAACCTCACAATTATGCAATTTATCTATGTAGCAAACCTTCATATGTACCCCCAAATCTATAAAAAATATAAAAAATATGTGCACAGACTAATCATTTCTACTCATGGTCTGCTCTTTAGAGTCTCAATGCAGCCATGAGAATGAAACCTGAACGTGCTCACTGTATTCAGGAAACCAATCAACAGCACTTATGTGCTTAGCATCAGTGATGAGCATGCAGTTTTGCTGGGGAAATCTGTCCCTCTTCTCTCAAATGGTGTTTGTGTGGTATCCAGGGTTTCCATCTTCAGCTCTATTAGTGGACATTTGTGAGGACGGTTTTACGTACTGCGGGTAAATGAACTCATTTCAAAAAAATGAGTAGTCAGTTTAACTAGAATATTATTACTTGGCAGAGCTGTGCTACTCTTAGAGCAATGGTACCAAATGATTTGCAGTAGTTTAATTGGTCTTTTACTCATTTGGGATAAGATGGCAAAGCCATCCTGGAAAAGCATCATCCAAGATTTGGTATGCAGGGTGGGTAAACCAAGCCCTGTAAATGGGGCAATAAAGAGGAAAGCTGGTCACTGAGGTTACCAATTCTTTACATATTTTCATTTGTGATTTGAAGATATACGTCAGAATGATATGAGCATTGCAAAGATAACTGACACAAAAGTGGCACTGTTGGCTGGGCGCGGTGGCTCATGCCTGTAATCCCAGCACTTTGGGAGGCCGAGGCGGGCGGATCACGACGTCAGGAGATCGAGACCATCCTGGCTAACATGGTGAAACCCCATCTCTACTAAAAATACAAAAAATTAGCCAGGTACAGTGGCGGGCGCCTGTAGTCCCAGCTACTCGGGAGACTGAGGCAGCAGAATGGCGTGAACCCGGGAGGCGGAGCTTGCAGTGAGCCGAGATAGCGCCACTGCAGTTTGGCATGGGCAAAAGAGTGAGACTTTGTCTCAAAAAAAAACCAAAACGTGGCACTGTTTGGATCAGGCTGTGAACCATTGTCTCCTCACATAGTAACTGGTTGAGAAAAGATCTCGGGACTAAATTTACCCTTTAGGGGTTTACATACATCCCCTAAATCATGCCTTACTCAGTGACATTTTGGAAGATTAATGTTACGGAGCTAAAACTTGGCTTTTATAAAAATTTAATATTATTTGAAACAACTAGACCATTGAACCTAAAAGCTTTTTCTTAGAGAGTAATCTTTATGATCAAATATTTTTATTACTGATTACACTTGAGAAATTTTGCCAACATCAACTATATCCCCATGATGATCTCTTCTTCAGGTGGAGAAGCAGTTATACAATTTATGATAACAAAAATACATCTACTGTTTATTTCACAATGTTTTACAATTAATCATCATTTCAATTCAACCTCATATCACCCTTGTAAAGAATATATTGCTATTTGAGGACTGGAGAGGTTAATTATTATGTCCAATGTCATATAGTGATTGACTAATAAAGGTTGGTCTGAAGCAGACATTCGTTTATCCATTTATTCATCATTCTATTTTTTTATTGTGCTTAATAGCACATGAGATCTATCCTCTTAACATGTTAAAGTGTATAGTACAGAATTGCTATCTCTAAATACAATGTTGTACAGTACAGCTCTAGAAATTTTTCATCTCGCATCACTGAGACTCTTTACTCATTAAACAGCAACTCTCCATTTTCTCCTCCTCCCAGTCCCTGGAAACCACCATTCTACTTTCTGCTTCTATGCGTTTGGCTACTTTAGATACCTCAGATGAACGGAATCATGCAGTATTTGTCCTTCCGTAACTGGCTTATTTCACGTAGCTTAATCTTCTCAAGGTTCATCCATATGGCAGGATATGACAGGATTTCCTTCCTTGTAGGCTGAATAATATCTCAATGCATGTATATACTATTTTCTCTACCCATTCATAAATCCATGTATTCATATTTTCATATGCATTTACAGTGTTTCTACGTCTTGGCTATTGTGACTCATGCTGCAGTGGACGTTGGAGTGCAAATATCTCTTTGACATACCGATTTCAATTCCTTTGCATAAATACCCAGAAGTGGGATTGTTGGATCATATAGTAGTTCTACTTTTAGTTTGCTGAGTAATCTCTATACTGTTTTCCATAGTGGCAACAATAGTTTACATTCCCAACAGTTCAGAGGAGTTTCGATTTCCCTAAATCCTCTAAATACTTGTTATTTTCTGTTGTTTTGATAATGGCTTGTCCTAACAGGTGAGGTGATACCTCATTGTGATTTTGGTTAGCATTTCCCCAATTATTAGTGAGGTTGAGAATCTTTCTATAGACCTGTTGGTCATTTGTATGTCTTCTTTGGTGAAATGTCTATTCAAGTCCTTTGCCCATTTTAAAAACAGGTTATTTATTTTTTGCTATTGAGTTGTATAAGTTCCTTATATATTTTGGATACTAATCCCTTTTCAGATATATGGTTTACACATATATTTTTTGTATTACATCATCTAGTAATTGTTTAGATTGAGTCATTTGAGCAATAGACAAAGCTCTATGTTGTCAATAATGATCTGATTTTCTGATGTGTCCATGTCTCCACATTTATGTCATCAACTGCATTTTTTGAGGGGTAAGGGTAAAAAGTCTTTTCAATGCATGTATATTACCAGGAAAGGGAAATATGCTAACCAGTTAGTACCTATGGTCTTGTATAACAATAAATTCATTAATCAAGTTTCCATCCTGTTATTTGGCTCAGAGCAGCATTCACAAACGAAGTGACCCCAAAGATGAGAAATCTGGTGAGTGAAGTGTATCAAGCCAGTTAAGCATAAAGTATACCTAGGAAGACAGGCTGTGGGATATGGGGATGGATTTCAGTGAGGGCCTCTGAATTATAAAAAACAGTAGGAAGAATAATATGAAGATTAGGAACATGTGATATGCTAGGAGCTGCTACGGGCAGGCGATGAAAAGGGCAACAAAGGAAAATTTTTGTCATTTTGTCCTGATAAGAGTAAACTGGTTTCCCTCATCTTACCCCGGATAACACAGGCGCCTATTTACACTCTAATCAGATTTATGTGGGAGCCACTTTGTAATGGGGCTTCTTGGGGTCCTCATGCAGGTAAGTGGGGCAATTCTATGAAAGGGAATATCTGGTGATTCTCAGACCCTTAACCCTTGGCATGGAAATCCAAATTCTGTGGTGCTTTGAGGCCCCCTTTTGTCATTTAATAGCTTGGAGACATGAGACAATCTGGGTGGTCACTCAGGCAAATAACCTAAAGCAACTGGATCTCTAGTTTTCCCTTCTGTGGAAACCAGGATTGGCATGGGGACCAAACAGCCAAAGATTGCAAAAATGCTTTCATGTCTGCAGAAGGTTACAGCCACATTACTGATGGGCATTGTGCTTATTTTTCCTTCAGACGTCTCAACATTGCAAAATTTCCCATGGAGAAATTTATTTCAATTTTTATCAAGTTAAAAAATAAAATATACACTGCAAAGCACTTTGGGGAACAGCGAAATTGTAAAGCAAAGCAAAACAAAACAAAACACAAACAAACAAACAAACAAACAAAAGGGTACTGCCTCTCTGCAAGGCTAAAAATCAGCAGGACAAGGGATCCAGGGCTGCCGAGAGGCCAGAGTGAAGCTCCTGGGAAACCAGGCGTTTTCTTTTCTCCTGGTGAAAATGGAAGAGACCCACTTGGAAGAATAAAAGAACCAAGGCCAAAGAAGTACTTTTTTAAATTTCTCAGCCAGAAAATATGTCTAGAAAACTATATCATGTTGTTGGATTTCAGAGTAATTATCACTACTTAGTCCAATCCTTTTATTTTATCCATAAGGCAATTGCCTAATTGACCAAAGAGGGCAATGAACTCCCTCACAGTCAAACAGCCCTAAGCGGCAGAGCTCAGTCCCAGGTCTGGGTCTTCTGATTCTCAATCCAATGTTTTAATCTCACGTCAGCTGAATTTATAGCAAAACAAAATACATATCTGTAGTATAAATGTTAGTCTAGGCACTTATTTGCAGCAGCAGCAAATATTAATTCTATGTGCATGAATACACGGTGTACAACATCGGACATATTTTAATATCAAATTTTGAAGAGTCTAAATGTTAAGTATGAAATGTCACCTTCTCAGAGGACCAGCATTCGTAAGGATAGAAAATATCTTATGATTTGGAGTCAGATATCCTGGCTTTTATTCCCATTTTAACATCTTAATTTAGCTTCTCTCTACCTCAGTTTATCCATCTGAAAATGGGGCCAATAATAGCAAACACCCCACAATAACACTATGTGAAAATCAAATAAAATATGCTACAAATACAATATATAAATATTAAATAACATAAATACATACATAGAAAATATTATAAAGTACCTCACACAGAGCCCAACACACACAAAGGACTAAATAAATCTTAGCCATTAGAACAAATATTATGGCTAAAGGGAAATAGAAAGTGTGCTAAAAAAAACCAAAAAGGTTAGGATAAGAAATCAGTACTTCGCCACTCCCATCCATGGCACTTTGCTGCTTACTAGCTATGTGCCCTTTGGGAAGTCTCTCAACTGGAATGGGCTCCATTTTCCTCAGCTGTGAAATGCAAGCAATAGTATTGAGAAGTATCCTAGTGTTGATGTAAGGATCAAACAAAATAACCTGGACAGCATTTTCTGATATATAATATATCCGTAACAAAATATTGTGAAAGAAAGGAAGGATAGGAGGAAGGCAAGCTATGAAAACACTTGAAAACCATAAAGCATTTTTTGACTGTCAGTGACTGGGGACTTCTGCTTGTCTGTGGCTGAAAAGTCGAGAACTTTACCTTTTTGCCACAGCTCAGCTGCTGACTCATTGTTTGATGCTGGGGAAATAATTTAATCTCTAGATGACTATCTCAGTGGGTGTATATAATTTGTACTCTTCTGCCCAGCGTCACTGCATTGGATGAGATGACCTTGAGGTCCCCTTCAACTCTAATTTTCTATGATAAAATTATGTTCTCTCTGCCAGTGGTGCCTCTCCAATAAAAAGAAAATAGTAAAACCTTAGGCTAGTGAATGTGTCAAATGCTCTGAGATTTGCAGGAGAAAATTAACGTTCACAGGGTGGTTCTTGTTGAGAAAGGATACTTCCCATTTTCACACTCCCTTTTTTTCTATTGAGGTTTTTAATTTAGTTGAATTATAATGCTTTTTTGCTGCTCTACAACTTTCAGACATGGGTGTGCTTTTGTGAAAAGTCTTTAATCATCTAATTTCTTACATTCTCTGTCTAAAAGCGACATCATGAGAATTGCTAGCAATTTAAGCTTTTCCTTTCATATGACTTTTTGGTTTTCAAGACCTATGGCTAGGTAGATACAGATACTGGTGTTCACAATGAGCCAAACACTGAATTTTTAAATGTGAATGACTGTAAAAAGTGTCTCATTCAATTCCATCATTTAACAATAGGAGAGCCTGGAGCTCAGAGAGGGAAAGCATCTAAACCAAGGTCAAACAGGAATGGACTTCAGATCTCTTGATAAGCAGTAACTATGGCAAATTGCCTTTTTCAAAGATACTTGTAACACTGTCTCCCATTCCACATGCTTCTCTGTAATGTGCTTTTTGCCACTCTTCCATTAAGAGATGGAGGCTAATTCTTCTCTCCTTGAATCTGCTTGACTAATAGAATGTGGCAAAAGTGACATTGGAAAATTGAAAGGCTAGGTCATGAGGGATCTTAGCAGCTTCTCCCTGGGTCTCTTGGGATGCCTCTTGGAACCCAGCCCCAATGCTATGGGAAACTCTAGCCACATGGAGAGGCCATATACAGGCAATACAGTCAACAGCCCCAGCTGAGCTCCCAGCCTATAACCAGCACCTACTCTTAGTCAAGAAGTGAAGCTTTCCTGGACATCCATCTCAGCTCAACCTTTACAACAGGGGTCCCCAACCCCCAGGCCGCAGACTGGTACCAGTCTGTGGCCTGTTAGGAACCTGGCCACAAAGGAGGAGGTGAGTGGTGGGTGAGTGAGCATTATCACCTGAGCTCTGCCTCCTGTCAGATCAGCAGCATTAGATTCTCAGAGGAGTGCAAACCCTATTGTGAACTGTGCCTCCAAGGGATCTAGGTTGTACTCTCCTTATGAGAATCTAATGCCTGATGATCTGAGGCGGAACAGTTTCATCCTGGAACCACCCACCCACCCCACATGAAAAAATTGTCTTCCTCAAAACTGGTTCCTGGTGCCAAAAAGGTTGGGGACTCCTGCTTTAGGAGACTGAAGCCCCAACCACCATCTATGACCCCATGAAGCATTCAGGAGAGAACTCTCTGAGTCCAGCCTACCCACAGAACCATGAGAGATAATGAATATCTGTTTCAAGATCTATGTGTTGGGGTTGTTTGTTTTGCAGCAATAGGTAACTTGAACAGTACCCTAGCCTGCATTGGCTCTCGGGTTCACACTGTTTCCTGCTGGTAAACTATTTGGGATTAGCAGGGTATCTCAATTGTTGCAAGTGAGAGCCATTAATTTGAGTTTGACTGGAGGAATAATTTAATGTCAGAATTCTTAAAATTGCAGAAATTGTAACTTCCTATCTTTTGCTTATATGGAAAACTTGCCTCCTTTGCTTCTAGGGGTAGTCATGGCACTAACTGTTGACCAATGAGGTATAAGCAGATATGTGTGCAATTTTTCCAAAAGATTGCTTAAAGGAGCTGAGTTAGCCAAGAAGCAAGACCTTTTTATTCTACTTTACTTTCTCTCTCCTTCTGTCCTAGAACTAGACATGATGGGTGCAGTTTTAGCAGCTAGCTTGGATAATGAGGTGATCTCCAGTATAGAAGTTGCATCAGGCAGGGTCTAACCAGGAAAGCAAAATCATACTTCACATTTAATGTTGATTGAATTTAAAGGGGGGAAGTGGTTACACAGATCCTGGAAGAGCTGAGAAGCCAAACAAAATGGTGAGAAAACCTAGAGATTAGCAAGAGATTAGCCACTACCAGTGCCAGAGGGGAGGCAAAGGAGAGAGACAGTCTTGCTGGAGCCGACTGCAGAGTCACCCAACAGAAGCTGAAACACAGTGGGCCTAGCCTGTAGGAGCCAGAGCCCCAAATAGACACAGCCACTGCCAGGGGCAGCCCAAGGCAGAAAGGCTTCTCCCTTCCCCCTGTCCACCAAACTCTGGCCAATGCCTCCCACTGGCAAAACTCAGCAGGAAGCCAATAATCTCAAGAATCAGGGCAATACAAGCTACAGGGGCCAGCTTCCCTGCAGTACAGGGCACATCAGGGAAAGGGGTAGGGATGCCTCTGAGGGCAAATAAGCCCAGAACCACCACAGAAGCCAGTGCCGGGATGGTGAAACAGAAAGACAGAAGGAAGCTGAGCTGTGATGATCATGGAATTGCCATACAAAATAAATGCTGGTTTTCTGCAAGCTGTCATTTATTCTGATGTTTTTCTTATATACAGAAAAACACAATACTAATTGATATCAATGCCTCTTAGGGAGGGGAGTATATTAGTGTGCCAAGTCTACCAGAGCAAAATACCACAGACTGGGCGGTTTAAACAACAGAAATGTATTTTCTCACAATTCTGGAGGCTGGAAGTCCCAGATCAAGGTGTCAGCAGGCTAGTTTTCCCTGAGGTCCCTCTCCTTGTCTTGCAGATGACTACTTTCCTGCCATGCCCCTCACATGGCCTTTTCTCTGTGTGTGCCCTGCTGGTCTCTCTGTGGGTCCAAGTTTCCTCTTCTTGCAAGGACTCCAGTCTGATTGAATTAGGGCCCACCCTAATTGCCTCATTTTAACTTAATTACCTATTTAAAGGCTCCCTCTCCAAATATGGTCACATTCGGAGGTCCTAGGGAATAGGGCTTCAACATACAAATTCGAGGGAGACAAAATTTCACCCATCACGAGGGCCAAGGAAAAGAATCAGAAAGTTGGAGAGTTAAATCATCCTAAATGATGTATGCCAACCAGAAAATAATAGTGTTGATAATGCCAAACGGCCAATAATCTCAGAAACATTTTTATGTGGCTTTACAACACCAAGGTTACTCCTGGGTCGAACACCTCTGTGTCTTACAATGCTGATATGCTGTTATGTAACTTAGCCTGTTCTATTTGCTCATGCTCACCATTCGTTTTCACTTAGATCACTGAGTCTTCTAAGAGACCTAGAATTTGGCAGGTGCTAATTATTGGCTAACCCCTCAACTAACAGGAATTCCCACTTCTGCTGGGGAAAGGATTCGGATGCGCAGTGAATCCTCAATAAAGGGGCAGCTGCAAAATGGTGTCAGTTCCATAGTCTGTTCCTATAATTAGCTGCACCTTAATCCTCATGTACACAATTCTTTCTGAGACTACAAAAGCGCCATCCTCCTCCAGCTGCCAGCCCTTTCCCCTAAGCTTGCTTTTGGCTACACAGCACTGCTTCTGAAGATGTAATTTAGCCTTTCGGTTTAAAAGGCAAGGTCTAATGAGTGATCCTGACTGGTGATACGCAGAACCCTCACCCTTCCAAGCACAACGGCTGCACATAGAATAAGAGAAAGCAGAGGCAGTCAGAATGTCACTAAAGGAGGCAAATGTGACCCCGTGGGTGGAAATTTCAAGTTATCCTCTTAATCAAAGAATAGTTTATTGACAATGTTTTCAACACGGATCAAGCTTTCTCAAAGACCATGCTTTAGTCAGGTTGAATTACAAGGGTTCAAAATGGCCCCAGTGACTTCTGATGACAATAATGGTGTCTGAGGAATCAGTCGCTTTTCCCACAGGTTACGTCTTTCCTTCCAACCTGCCTTGACACTCACCTTTCTGTGAAAGAAAGCCAGGCTTGACATTTCAGATGTGAAAATTACCCTAAAACTGATTTCTGAGGTAGACACTCAGTTCTTATTTGGAAACATTCTGTTGCCAACAGCATATTCTCTCTATTTCATTTTAATTGGGCTCAGACCTAAGGGGGTCTGGGGCACTTGATCTGAGATGGGGTCCCAGGAGCCAGTGCTGGTTTTGTGTTGAGACACGGCTGTCCCGTGGGCTGCAGAGCGTGAAGAGAGATCGGCAGAGAGTGTCCGGGGACAACATGAGACAAACCCGCCAAAAGGATTGGATGCAAAGATTGAATTAGATAGGAGACAATGACATAAGAAGCAGAGGTGTCAAGACATAGAAATACTAGCTTGCGAAAGCACTGTACAGAGGGCACAGCCTGAGGACATAGCCTAAGGAATGGAAGCATAGCGTTACTCCTCCTGCAGAGGCCTTTCTACAGTGATATGCCTGTAAGCTTTCCTGGGGGTAGGAGGGCACTTCTGCAGGCATCAGGCTAGTTTGCAGACTTAATTCCCTGGTCTCTCTTCATAATCTTTCTTCCAGTTATTCTGGGGCTAATTCTCCCCCTCTGCCCTGCCACGTGACAGCTCCCTCCTTTTCCTTCCTGCTGCAAGTTCCTGAGCAGGGCTGGTCTTGCCCCATAGACTGGGTTGTTTTTCAGCTGATTATGAAGCTTACAGTGTGCCCACTGCATCAAAACAAGGTTCCCCTGCAAACCTTATCCCTGGATGGAACGTGACATCTTCCACTGAATGTCTTCTGGACCCGCCCGGTCATTCTGTGACAGGCAGCATACAGGCAGCATTCCCAGACGTGGATTCTGGGAGACAGCCATTTGAAGGCAGGGGTTAAGTTGGAGAGGGGAAGGAGGAGGGGGAGGAGTGTTTCATCTCATGTTGATTCTGTCAGATTTCAGCTGAGGTTTGTGAAGAGATAATTGTGTTATATTTTCTCATCCTTCACAGCCTGGTGGTTCCTGTATAATTATATATGCCTGAGCTTAATATTATTTCAGAAAGAAGAAAAGTATACAACAGATTTTTAGCCTCAGGCTTCTTATGATTGGGTACAGATTTTACTCTTGCAAATAATTTAGTTCTTTCTTCCCTTTGCAAGGAGTAATTGTAGGGACATGGCTCAAGTGGATAGCTGGCCTTTGGGGGATTTTCTCGGGGTGAGAAGAGTCACCAAGCTAGGGGCATATGTCATTCGTGACCTGATGAAACCCACGAAAGTGGTCCTCCTGTGTTTTAGACAGCAACTAGGGAAATGATCTTTCTGCCGTAGGCACCAGAAGCTAAAGGGGTTGGCTTGCAATAAAAATCCCATTTGAAAAAATTCCTTGCCTTTTGGGTAACCCAACCAATTTGTAAAAATTTTAGGAACATTTCCAAATATCATTTAAGTTTTGCCACTTACATTATTAATATGATTAAATATTATTAGGTTATATTTATTATGTTACACTGAATTATTACGCTAATTATTAATACATTGCCGGGACTAGAAAAATAAAAAAGAGCACCTCAAGTTGAGTGAAATTTTCATATTGATGCTATATAAT
The DNA here is from genome assembly GCF_009828535.3 of Hylobates moloch. Lineage (NCBI taxonomy): Eukaryota > Metazoa > Chordata > Mammalia > Primates > Hylobatidae > Hylobates > Hylobates moloch. Next base: position 91,884,117 of record NW_026652289.1, on the reverse strand, counting down.
TACCATTATTGAACCAGAAAGAGAAGCCGAATGCAATTAGGAAAAGAAAGCCTAGTCCAAATGTTTTTATTGATATCATTAATACACATACTCAAGATTGCTGATAAAAATTTTAATACAACCTAGTGATAGAATAAATTATACCAGTAATATAATTACTTCAAGTTAATTAAAATACTATTGGCATATATAATATTTTTCTTAAAATTGAGGATGTAACCCTACCTTCCTATTTACACTATTTAGAGTTTAAGTTACCATGTTATTGACTTTTATGTATAACTTTGGCTTTTTCTTCCCTTATAAGCTTTTGTGGTCTATAGTCAACAGAATATTGGATATTCTGGCAAATACCTCACTTTCTATGAATCTGTTTCTGATATGTAATATGGGGATGATCAGGAAAGCCATTGCTCACTGTGGTTGGGTTTTGCAGTGGTATGACGTCAGACACAAAATGCTTAGCAGGAAAGCACGGTGGTATGAGTTCAGGCTCTGACGCCAGGCTTCCTGGTTTTGAATACTGGCTCTGCGTGAGACCTTTGGCAAGTCGCTTAACATCTCTGTGTCTTGGATCCCCCATGTGTAAAATGGAGATAAATATATCACAAAGGGAAATTTAAGAATTATATGTGATAATAATAACATAGAGGGATGTTAGAAGTCTTCCATGAATTCATAGAGGTAATGGTTTTAGAACAATGTTTGGTACACAATACTCACAATATAAAATGTTTGTAATATTATTAGCAGACTATTTGGCATGCTGTAAATGCTCAATAAATAGTAGTATTTGTTATTTTTATAAACATCCTCACCCACGCAAGTCCACAAAGCAGAATGTCCTTACTTCCTATTCTACTCCCTGCCATTCACAATATTTCTCTCTTGCTTGCCCTTATATTGATCTTGTTTCCAAGCCTTATCGCTGCTTCTTTCACATCTCTTTGATTCCGTTTTATTGCTACCACCACCAGGTTTTCAAACTTAAAATATCATGATAGCCTTCAAACTGCTATTCCTGCCTTCAAACTTTTCCCATTTCAATCCATCCTTTGTGTTATTAAAAAACATGATTTTTTTTTTCCTGCTCACTGACTACTTGAATCCATTGTTCAGATTCTTTATCAACTGGAGCTCTCCATTTGTAGTCCCCGAATATGTTCCATTATCCAGTGCTCCAGCCAGGCTGATTTATTCCCAGTGGTCATGATCACTTTTCCTTTGTCTGATGTTTGTCCAACTATTTGAATCCTACCTGTTTTCCTCCTTAAGTTTCTCCTCCTAGCCCTTAAGCTTTTCTCATTATGTTGATTCGTGTAGGTCTTTCCTACACCTTTTATATACTTGCTGATAGGAACAAATACTAGATTGCATCACTTTATATTTTACATTATGTCCACATTTTGTTTATACCTTTAAGGATCTGGATCACTTTTGACAGCTCTCTTGGAAACCCTATGTTGCCCAGCATAGTGATAAACAAAATGGTAGGTATTTTAAAAAATCTTAGAACAACTATCATATCTAGCTGAAACTACTCAGTTCCCTTTTCCAACTCAATTCAGCATCATTTTCTGGTTCTTATGTGCTATGTGTAATGAGATTTGCTTTGAGTTATCAACACTGCAGGGAAATGTTTAAATTAGAATGAAAAAGCCCACCACCGATTTCTTTGAAAATGGAATAAAAACACATTTTTTTTCTGTATTCTATTACCAAAATATCTAAATCCAAAGCTATCATCTCAACAATATCACTTTTTTTCTTAAGAATATAAACTTGGTTTAGGAAATATACTTATAGAAAGTAATTAAATGGAAACCAAAATCCCTACAAAGCATTACTGCATAATATTTCTTGCAACAAAAAGATTGCCTAATGCTTAGAAATTGACAGGGTAGTAGAAAAGACCAGATATCCACTAGTAAAATTCCCACTGGACTTGGGAATTTAATAGCAGCCCTTTAAAAATGAGGAGTCAGGAAAGAAGGAGGTGAGAGGGTTTATAAGTGTGGAAGTGTTTGTATGGGAAAAAGGCATTGAAAATTCCTTTTGTTCCTCAAACTCAATCCCTTAACTACTTTAATCCCTTGAAGATTTTTCTTGTGCTCATCACAGGAACAGAAAACCTACTAAGCCTCATTGAGAGTCTACACTGCTGGGAAGAAATCATTAAGGCAATGCCTTCCCCATGTGTATTCTACCCCATGTTTTGCTTGCTTCCCGCTATGCATTAGCCAAGACTCCTGACCTTGGTTCTGTGATCAGGCACAGCACTAAGCAGGCAAGGACAGACACACTGAAATCATGAAATCATGCCCTCTTACTTAAGAAATTTCTTAAGGGCTAATTACTTCTCAGATAAGGTACCATGTTCTCTGTGGTGAAGTTAGCATCTGTGTGTGTAAGACAGCCATGAAGAACACATTGCTATTCATAGTGTGGTGTGTAGGACAGACCCTCAACCAGTGTTCACAATGGAACACAATGAATATTTCCTAAGAGTATTTATGGGAAGTTAAGGGAGCACAGAGAAGGGACTGACTAATTCTATTTTGCGCCAGGGTGGCCAAGAGGAGGGAGTGATGCTCCAGAAATGCTTCACAGCCAGTATGCCATTTGAACAAGGTCTTGAAGGATGCACAGAATTTCTCCAGTTGGAGAAGAACAAAGGCAGAGGACAGTGTGTCCACAGGTGAGGAATGACAGAAAGAACTTGATGTGCTCTGGGGAACTGAACAAGGACAGGGACTGGATGTCAGTAGTTGTTTTACAAAAGTTATCAAAACCTCACAATTTCCTAGAACAATACAATTCCCTTTGTCTGGAAGAAGATGGGTTGGTAACAGCTGCTAAGTGTTAGACTTCAGCTTCAAGTCCAGGTCAGACTTCAAGGTGGTTTGTTGTAGACCACATGAGAAGGGATGTGATCGAGCACAGATGGAAGTATAGCTCAGCTGAGGAAGAAGAACATTTCTTTCTCTGAAAGTGTTGAGAAGGAAAGGGCAGATATAGGTATGGAGGAGAAGGAGATGGACAGAGGAATTTATATTTATGCATAAGGAGATTGGTGGGGTCATCTTTTGAAAGTGAAATGGAAAAGGCTGGGGTAAGAGAAGGATAAGAGTTTTGAATAGTAGCCATGGAGAATAATAAAGGAAGTCTCTATGGATTGTCAAGGCAGCCATAACAGATGGCCAAGGGGAGCAGGGGCTTTGGAGTTTGGGGATGGGAAAGCAAGGGAGGGCTATCATCATTCAGCCATTCATTTAGCTAACAGTTAAACACACACCATATGCCAGGCATTATGCCAAACATTGATGATCCAGAGAAAAATAAAAGAAGCCCTGCCTCTAGGAGTTTACAGCTGATGAAGAAGTTACAGACTTATAAACAACTCCGTGCAAGGGTTACAAGTGCTGAGATAAAGATGTATATGCGAAAAATGTGGAGAGGGAATTTTAAAATAAGTGGTAAGGAATTCATTTATGTGGAGGAAAAGGATGCCAGGAAGGCCTTCAAGAAGTGGTACTATAAAAATGTCCTTATTCTGAGGACCTACTTGCCCATATAGGGATGAAATGGCCTGATGGCTCTGCCCAACTTCCCTTCAAATCATTAGCCAAATGGGAAAAAAAAGAGAGATAGAGAAATAGAGATAAAGCCAAATGTAGCAAGATAACCATTAGTGAATCTATATGGGCGTTCATTATAATATTTTTCAACTTTTCTATAAGTTTGATTTTGTTTATAACTAAAAAAGGAAAGGAAACAAAAAGATGGACCTTAACATGAGAATTGCACTGCGGTAATTTATTTCCTGCCAGTACACAAGGGCTGAGGGTGGAGGTGGGGCTGGAAGATGGATACTGCCCCAAGAGCAGTGACGATGGCCCGGAGGCGACACTCAACCTGGGTGGGAACTGCAGGCATCCACATTCAGAATGCTTAGAACCCCAGGTACAAGGGGGAGGATGGGGAGAGATGAGGCTGAAGAGGCAGAGAGGGTCCAGACATGGGTAGGAAGAGGACCATTCGCTAGGTCAGGGAACTATGATATCAAGGTGTTGGAAGGGACTCTTCCTTTCCAGTCTTCAAAGGGTCTCACTCTGTAGGTTCAGGCATGCCTTTGGCTTCTTGAAGTGAAACATGCAGCAGAGAAGGGGGAATGGAAGCTAGGGTGGCATTTGTCTCATTGATTTTGTAATTTCTGGGATGTATGAAACCAGGGTAAGCAGCTAGGGGCAGAATAGAGCCCATGTATTACGCAGCTCTTTATACCCAAGATGTTGGAATAGTGTATACATTATAAACAGTGGATTGGAAATTAAATGGCCATGACCAGGCTGGAATAGGTCAGACTGTTTTTTGTCTTAATGTTTTCCAGTGTTAGATCTACTGGCTGTTTATAGTACAAGAAAGAACAAGCTGACCCAAGTTATTTGAAAGCCATTGACAGTGTGCATTATTTTAGATTATTATTTTAACAGAGTTAATTCCAGGCCACCAGGTACGTGAAAGGGGAAATAAAGTCAGTGAAGTTCAGTCTAAGTGATATTTTTAAGTAATCTTAGAGATAAAGAAATACCCCACAGTTGTACTCTAGGGCATTCATTTTTCCAAGGCAATTTTCAAGAAAATTTTAACTAATTATATTTGTTTCAGAAAACTTTAAAGAATTCAAATATTTTCATGTAATAATAGTATATATTCATTCAGAGAATGAACAGAGAATAAATATATAGGAATAAATAGAGAAGCAAAAACTTTCCTGTTCTTGGCACCTGCCCCAGTGCAGCTCTAGGATCCTGGGAACCTGCGTCAGTGCCCCCATTTACGAAGCTAGCTGGGTTCTCACAGGGTTCACCCTAAATATTATAGACTGAATGTTTACAACCCCACAGATTCATATGTCGAAATCTGATCCTTAATGGGCTGGTATTTGGAGGTGAGGCCTTTGGGAGGTGAGTGCTGTTATAAAAGAGACAGTGCTGAGCTCCCTCAGCCCTCCTGCCATGTGAGGACACAGCAAGAAGATGGTCGTCTATCAGCCAGGAAGTGCGCTCTCACCGGACATCAAGTCTTCCTTGTTCCTGCACTTCTCAGCCTCCACAACTGTGAGAAATAAATTTCTATTGTTTATAAGCTACTCAGTTCATGATATTTTGTTAGAGCAGCCCGATCAGACTAAAACACTGTCAGAAGGATTATTTGTTGGGAATACCACAGAGGGGATAGTGTGTTCTCAGTACCTCTTATCAGAATGTATTCTCTCCAGCCCAAGTCGGCTGCCCTCTTCAGGCAGCCCTCTAGGAAGCCTCAGACCTGACATGCTTGAGAACATGTGTAGCTCTACACAAATCTACGTGACTTTGTGTTTGAATGGTGTTTGTACTTACCCCTAGTGTTATGTACAATTACTTAGTGTTTCAGAAAATCAAAACTTGTTGACGATGGTGATGGTTCCAGTTATTCTTGCTTTATAACAAACCATTCCAGAATTTAATGGTGTAAAATAACTGTTTTCTTATGCCCACAGATTCTGTAGGTCTGGAATTTGGAAAGGCCATGGCAGAAGGGGCTTGGTTGTGCTCTGCAGTTTCTGGTGCTTCAGTAGGGAGGATGTGGAGGCTGAGGGTGATGGGATGGCTCAGTCCTGGAATCTTCTGGAGGCTTCTGGAATCTTATACTGGATGTGTGGGCTCGTGTGACTCCAAGGCTGAGTCCAGTCAGGACTACTGATTGGATTAACTATGAGTGGCCTCTCCATGTGGCTTGGGAACTCTCCCAGCATGGTGGCCTCAGGGTAGTTGGACATCCTACATGGTAACTTATTGAGGGTCATGTAAGAGCCATGTGAAGGCCATGGATGATAATTTGGAAAGCACTTTTCTTTCAAACACTTAAAACACATTTACATTGAGTAGCTTCATTTGCTGTTTATGTGAGGAACGTACATTCCCTAGATGTAAAAAATAGGGAGAAAGAACAAAACAAGGAGGGAATTCTTATCTGTGGATCATAGTGAGAGCAATTTAGCTGTATTTTGATAACTCTAAGAAAAAAATACTGAAAGAACACAGAAATTCGGCACCGTAGTGTACCCACTTAGTGGTATATATACTCATGGTTATTGTCTGTCTTGCTCCCCCTACCCAGCTCTGGTTTCAGAAAGATGCCATCAAACCAGTAAGGCTTGCTTTGTTTGAAAGCATTCTCTTAGTTGCAGTCTCCCCAATTCTCCTCCTAAATAAAAATCAAGGAGTTGGTGACTAAGCAGGAGATTATCCCTTCAATGTCACAATTTTGCCCTCAGCCAGGCTGGTCCTAAATATAATTCCTAGCACAATTACTCAACAGGGGCAAAATAGGGGTTTTCTTAGGGCACTAGCCTTGCCATTACATATAGAGACGTGTCTGGGCCCAGCTTCCTGAAACAGGAAGGCAGTTTAATTTCTTGTTTCTTTTCACAGCCTCTTACAGCACAGTGAAGATGTAAACACTATCTGAGCAGGAAATCTGAATAGAAGTTTGTACGCAAAACATTTTTGTAGGTTGATATGTCATACAAAATTTCCTTTAACAGCTGGCTAAAAATTTCACCAGAAATGTTCAGGATATCTGAACTCTTATGCTGCTGGGGATATCCATATATTATTGGCAAGCATCTAACTTTAGGATAGCAATGTTTTGCAGTCGAAGAATTGGGACACGTGTCTAACAACACAAAAAACCTGGAACTCCTAGTTTATTCCTAATACTCTTGTCTGTATTATTGCCAAATGCAGTCTCCTGAGGTTGTTGCTTCATCTGCAAAAATGGGAGTGTTACTGGTGATCTAATGCTCACTAGTTATTTTAGGCCAGTCACTATGAGTAAACTATTATTTATTTATTTTTTTTGGAAACAGAGTCTTGCTCTGTCGCCCGGGCTGGAGTGCAGTGGCATGATCTTGGCTCACTGCAACCTCCACCTCCCGGGTTCAAGCGATTCTCCTGCCTCAGCCTCCTGAGTAGCTAGGATTACAGGCACATGTCACCATGCCCAGCTAATTTTTGTATTTTTAGTAGAGACGGGATTTCACCATGTTGGCCAGGATGGTCTCACACTCCTGACCTCAGGTTATCTGCCCACTTCAGCCTCCCAAAGTGCTGGGATTACAGGTGTGAGCCACCGCACCTGGATAAACATTTCTTAAATAGGGACTGAATGTATTTTGTCCAGCCCAAGTCTGCCCATGCCCTTTCTCTAACCATTACCTTATTATTTGATTAGTTGCTGTTCTGGCTTCCTGAAGAGCTTACAGGATAAAGAAAGACTGGAAGGGAAATGCAGAAAACAAAAGACAAAAGCATAAATAAAGATAGGAAAGGGAAGAAAAGGCAAGAAGAATGAAAAGGAAAATGGAAAGCAATCGTTTAGAACAATTAACTGTAGAGGAAATGATCTAAAGCTGCAAAGAAAAAAAAAGAGAATGGATTTTCTTTGTCCCTGCTTTCTTCCTACTCAAGGGCTGATAGTATCAAGCAAGAATTATTCCTACCATGACTTAAAGAAAGAAGTCAAATAAGAAACCCCAGCAACTCAACAGGTACATGCTACCACTATAGGTATGTTTGACAGAGGAAGACATTAAAATAGGAAGAATAACGAGCTTCTGAAATATAAGAGAGGACCTTCTCGGTAATATTGAGCCTTGGAATTGTTACCCACGCCCCCACCTCCATTAAAGCGGGGAAGGTAAATACAGTCCTCCCACGAAAACTGCAGTGGGAGTTTTGTAGCAGCCATGCTTGCTGAGGTTATTCACTGGGGCTGCCCAGCATTTGCCTACCTGCCTCATTAATGCAGAGACTATGAACTGCATGCAGAGTTGATTGGGGGAACTCAATTCTCAAGATGAGCTTTGAACAACTGCAAAGAGAAAGCTTGAAAACTTTGCAATCAGATGCTCAGTCCTAATCTTGGGAAGTGGTTCATCACCGGAGATTGGCATGTTTCAAGTGAAGAGGACAGGAGAGGTACACACGGGGCAGGAAGGAAAAGGAAGGCAGAAAGTAGGACCAAGGGAGGGTCTCATTCCTTCTGGAGAAGTTCCCCTCACAGGCATGCTCAGTGATCCACCTACGTCACACTCCAGTGAAGAGGGATGGTCAGTTCTGTGATACACATTATAGTGACATTTGCATGCTTTTTGAATACTGTAGAGCTGTGATACATGACAAATGTTTCAGTTCACAGTGCAGTGTGGTTTCTGGTCTAAATAATTATTTTATGGTCTTTTTAAGTTAAGAAGATTTCTTAAGTGGAATCATCATTACCTAGAATGTTTCCTGGCACATGTGGTAAGAGCTCATTAAATATTCTATAAACAGAGCTCAGTTACTATACAGGTGAGGAATCTTCCAAAATAATCCAATCAGAGCAAATTCCTCTGTTGTGCCTGTATTTGTAAAGCATAAGATAGGCACCTTAAAAAAGAAGACAAGTGTCATCATTTGATGTGTATGTGTATATATAAATGTATGATAGTTGAGCAGAAAGAGCTATAAATAAATAATGGTATCTGCAGTAGATATAATACCATGGGATGAAAATTGTTTTGCTTTGAGGCTCTGTTAATATATTCAATGCCGTTTATCTTCAGATTTATTCTAACACTGATTTCTGGATTTTTTATTCATAAGAAGAATAACGAGAATAAAGAATAACTTTTTCAAAATGAAAAAGTTCGATGAAGTCTGGTAGTAAAACAAGAATAGATCCAAAAGTCAGAAGACTCAGGTTCTGATCCCACAAGGGCTCCTAGTAGTTTGAGTGTCCACGAGCAACCACTTTACATTTCTAGGGCTGAACTTCTGCATCGCCAAACAAAAGTGCTGGGTTAGATGAATTTAATCACCACATCCATGTGCCTGGATTTTCTGAAAGAGAGTGACACTTTCTAGCTTTCTTTCTCTTCTCCTATCCAAACTCTTAGCATATCTTGGAATTTCCAGCAACTCCGTTTTCGAATTACATTCACAGGTGCCTCGAATTCACAAAACATTGGGATCTTTTGAGGGGTGTCGTTTCCAGAATTCTGGTGAAGAACTATGATCACTGTATTCCCTATACTCCCCTCTAGTTCTAATATTCTATGATGCTAAGTTGTATATTTTTTTCATTTCTGGGCACCATTAGGACTAGCAATAGTTTACAAGTAAATGCCTCTTTTCAAAGCTCCCAACCCTATTACTATTGCAGAAACAAAACAAAGCAAAATCCTAATTTTGTTACTTCAGAGATCAATCCAAGATTAATTCAGGATCAGGAAATAAGGTAATTTGGTTCTAGTGACACTGAATTGAGTCAGGATAAACAGTTTACTGGCCAAAAGGAATTACACATTTCAAGCATCTTACTAGCTGGAACAAAGTAATTTTCCATTACTGAACACACTTAGCCTTTTTCACAGTGAGCAATGTTCTTGGAACATTCCTCCCGGAATTTGTTAGCATCTGTGTAATCTTTAAGGACTCCCACTGCCCACTGAATTAAGGGAGTTGACATTTATTGGGTACCTGCACTGTAACATACACTGTTAGATGCCTTATAAACGTTTTAAAATATATTATCTCACGTTGATCATTAAAATTGCTTTGAAATTTAATTATGAGTACTTTACTCTGATCTTCGATGCCTTCTGGCATATGGTTTCAATTTACCTTTTGAGCCTACTTCTTGCCAACATGTAGGATAGCCTATTTCATCCTGGCTAAACTATTTGTTATGCCCAAAATACACATCCTTGATTTGCCATTTCTATAACTTTTATTACTCCATATGATTCATGGTGTGTGTGTGTGTGTGTGTGTGTGTGCGCGCGCGCGCGCTCATACACGTATGAATAATGACTGCTTACTTCTATCTCCTTTTTCTCTCTCACAACCTACTCCCTCAATCTAGGTGAAATGCCATCTGCTTAAAACAGTCTTTTGTGGTCTACTCAACTCAAAGTTTGCAAAGAGTGGTATCCAAAATATACGCATTGAGTTGAACCGAAGTCATGTATTCTTTAAAGTGTAAGTTTAGAAGAAATAAACTCCTAACAAATGATGTAAATATGTATAAGTGGAGAATGCCTAATGAGGCAGGTTATCGTTGGAATGTATTTGGACACATTTAGGGCTCCCTTCAGAGACAGAGGAATATAAATTCTAAGAAAGATACACAAAAATTTGTGAACTAATAACAGGATTTTCTGGCCTTCCTGATTGTACGACACTGTCACTAGAAGATAAGACTGAGACGAATGCTTATGGAGTAGCATAGAGACATGGTTATTTTGAAGTTTCAGTGGTGCACTCAAAGAAGATGGCAAAAATCACAGAAATGGATTTGCCATTGTCATTCTGCCGCTTCTAGCCCTGCTCTTGGAGATGTCACTCAAAGACTATGAGGAAACAACACAGCCACATGCACAGTATTCTGACTGCCAATGTGTGTGTTTGTTGAGGTGGGGGGTGAGGGGATGGGGCAGTGATGGTGGCAGTAAACCTGCTCCAACATTGCATCTCTGTATGCAGAGCCTATTGGAACTACTGCAACCTACTGCCCTCCATGTTTGCTTTCCCAGACACCGCAGACACCCGCTGATACACTCTAACATACAGCTCCACTCACTCCATTTTTGCTTCCAGTCAGGCAAGTCAGATGCATAGCTGGGATTTGCAGACCACATCTGAAGACTGTAACAACTGGCTGGGAAGGAGCCTCCATTAATTGCTGCTGTTAGGAACGCCAGAAATGAAATGAAGAAGTAACTGAGCAGTTTCAACAGTGATCTGTGCAAGATATCTAGGCTGATTCTCCAATTGGGACAATAAGAGTGTTTGAATAACTCAAATACTTGTGTTAGCATTGCTTTTTAAAACATTTGCTTCCTTTTAGAGACATGGGTTCTAATTCTACTCCTGCCTGCACTTTTGACATTTAGAGCAAAAATCTCTCAGTAACTAGGCAACGCGGTTTTGCTTTGCACAAAAGGACTCTAGCATCACCTTCTCAGGACACAAGCTGGTCATTATTCTTCTTGGACGCACAAACATTCTTACCTTCAAAGTCTCCATTTTCCCACAGAGCCAAAGCTTCAGTTCCTCTGTTCGCTTCCTGGAATGAGCTTTTCACTAATACTGTTTTTCTCTCTGAGTTCCTCCCTTCAGGAGAGAATGGGAGAAGCCAGCTCTTCATGCAGTTTCCATAGCTTCACTCCTCACCCAGAAAATCTTAAGGATTGTATATTTAGCAGGGCAGTGCCAAGGTGTCAAAGCCAAAATGTATTTTAGAAATCTTAATTCTAAAATACATTACAGAAATCTTAACTCTGACATAGGCAGAGATTACATCATCAGTTATTTGCATCATCACCAACTTTTGTTTTGTTTTTGTTCAAGTCGTAAAAAAGAAGGATGTGAAAGTATGTAAAAGGAGGCATTTACAACAGGCTACCTCAAAACCAAATAGAGTCAAGTGCAATTTTTGTATACATTTCTTAGGGAACAGTTTCCCCAGGGAATTGCATATTGGAGCTGTCACTGAGCAGGAAAGGAAGAGGCCTGTCAGGTAAATCTTCCTTAAACAAATGTGCAAGAAACAAAGTGGTATCTAAAGTTGCCCAAGAAAGAAGGTCCACTTTTCCTTTAGTTGCTTTTCTTAGAAAATTAAGTGAATATGGAAACAAACTGATAACTGTGGCAGAGAGTTCAAAACTGACCTGCTCCATTTTGCTCAAAGAAGACATTAGGCAAATGCGACTGTGTTTCTTTATCCAAAACCTAACTTTATTAAGAAATGAAAGCAGCAGACTTTGCTTGCTTTTCAAATTATTTTCATTTCATTTCAAATTTTCATTTGAAAACACGTGCTCCCTTATGCTGTCCAAACAAGTGTAAAGAAATAAAATGAAAAATCAACTTTTCAAGATCTTCAGCAAATTTATGAATCACTCTAGATTCAGAAAAATATCACTTCTAATATCAAAAATAGTTTTAAAATAAACTAGATGTTTTAATTGGTAAAGTAATGTATGCATATAGTAAAAAATCAAATATTATAAAAGACTGTCCATCAGAAAGTAATATTTCCCAAGACCCTAGTCACTTCCTGGAGCAAATTCTGTTAATAGTTACTTGTTTATCTATCCAGAAATAGGCAAATAGATCCCATACAAGCCTTTGCATCTGCCTGGGTCTGTCTGTTCGTCCACATTCCATATATGCTTTCCTGTACCTTGCTACTCTTATTTTTTAACCTTAGATACATACTATAGGTTTTTGTATATAGTTATATACAGATCTGCATGTTTAAAAAAGTAACTGCAAGTTATCAATTGTGTGGAGGTCTGTAATTTATTAAATTAGGCCTCCTCTATTCATACACATTCAGATTATTCCCAGGCATTTACTGTAACTTTTCAAGAAATACCTTACGGTCCCTTCCAAGAAGTATGACCACATACAAAGTGACTTCATGTATTTCTCAGGGTTTTTTTTTTTTTTTAATTTGTTGACTGGGGATAACAGTAGTACATATCTAAGGCAGACACTTTTGATTGCCTATTCAGCAACTATTTCCTCCTTTTTAAGTGTTAATATTCTTAATTTGTCTTGGTGGCCACACAACATGCTCAGGTAAGTGGAGTCTATAATACAAAAAAAAATGGAGTCCTATGAGATTAAACAATGATTGGTTATAGCAAGATTGACAATGACAATCCCTTTTGGTAATGATCAAACTTAATATGTATCACTTAAATTACTCTTCAAAAAGGGACATCAAATTACAATGAGGTTATCTGTTTTCAAATACTCTTACCAATATGTACAATCAAACTTTTCTAATTTGTGGGTATAAAAATTTATTTTAACTTGCACATTTTAAATTGTGAGGTTAAACATCTTTCATCTATTTAGAAGCCATTCATATTTTTTCAGTAACCTGTGTATTCATGACCTTTGTTCTTTCCTTTCATGAATTTTAAGAACATTGTATATGTAAAGGAAAATCAGCCCTTTGTCATGGGCTGCAAATATAAATCTGTCATTTGTTCTTTTAGAAGTATTTTTGACACATGAAAACTTTTGATTTTTATAAACAAATTTATCAGTCATCATTTTCTTGTTTACAAAGAACTTCTCCACTCCAAGTTTGTAAATAACAAAAATAAAAACATTGTAAAAATTATGATCCTATCTATTCTTATAAGATTTTAATTTTTTTAACATTTGATTCATATATCTATCTGTATTTAGTCATGGACATAGGTATTTTATTTTTTACTTTTTTTGCAGATGACTGGCTAGTTTTCCTAATACAATTGTATTGATCAATTCCTGTTTCTTCATTGATTTTAATATAATATTTATCATATACTAAATATTCTCAATAGACTTGGATCTATTAATGGACTCTATCCTATTTTATTGACCCATTTGTATATAATGTGCTAAAATCAAATTGTTTAATGTAGAAATACATTTTTATACTAATTGAGTGATGTATCACATTATTTGTATTTTTTGGAAAAGCTCTGACTATTTATATGTGTTAGTTTTTTCATGACAACTTTAGATTTTGTTTCTCTAATTTAAAATATTACATTGGTATTTTAATTTGGATTCCATAAGTTCATTAATTTGAAAACCGACCTATTTACAATACTGATAAAGTATGCCCTTTTTAGTCCTCAATAGAATACTAAAGTTTTCTTCGTAAAAATCATGAAGCTTTCTTGTTAAGCATATTCTTTACTATTTTTGTTGTTATTTAAAAGGATATCTTTTCTTCTTTTGTATTTTCTAAACTGTTGTGTGTGGGGGTATGTGTGTTTGTGTGCATATATGTGTGTGTGTTTGTGGACCTAGGGAAGTTAAATGACAGTCTCCTATGCCTTGTTAAATATGATTTGCTTAATATAATTTAAGCTCTTCTTTTAATACAAATTGTTACTCTTATGTGGATTATTGTGACTAACTAATGTGATGAACAATTGCTATGTAAGATATCACAACAGACACTAGAAAATGACAGACTGAATGTTTAGATGTTAGTTGAGGGAGGAAGGATTGCACAGTTCAACACCAAAATTGGACACAAGTAGCTTTGTCCAGTATTGTTTATGAATATTGTTGCTAAAATTCAAAATAAATGCTTGAAACTTAAATTCAGGGGTCTTATATCACTTCTTTAAGTCTAAGCTACATATTTTTTCACATTTTAATATTTTTGAAATTGAGAAGAATCTTATAGTCCATCTATATACCTTTTGTAGTAATGTTTCTTTTTCCTGCTGAAAAATCCCTTACCATAATACTTGATGGCATGCAGGGGTTGAGAAAAATATTATATTATAATCATATAGTTTTCTACCTCTAATCCCAGGAAAGCAAGAATAAGTTTAGTCTATTTATTAATATGATCAGTTACTTCTGTTGTTCAAAGGATAAAATGTAAGAAATTATTAAGAAGTATTGAAAATTTTGGATAAAATTTAACATCTTACTATTTTTATAAGTCAATAACATGATATATAAAGAATAAAACTTCATTTGCATCATAAAAATATGTCAAACCAACTGCCACTATTATTCTTATAATAAGACATTACAAATATTACATTAAAGTAAGGGTAAAGAAATGAAGCCCTGCCGAGTGCAGTGGCTCACGCCTGTAATCCCGGCACTTTGGGAGGCCAAGGTGGGTGGATCACAAGGTCAGGAGATCGAGACCATCCTGGCTAACACGGTGAAACCCTGTCTCTACTACAAATACAAAAAATTAGCCAGGTGTGGTGGCAGATGCCTGTAGTCCCAGCTACTCGGGAGGCTGAGGCAGGAGAATGGTGTGAACCCGGGAGGTGGAGCTTGCAGTGAGCCGAGATCCGCCACTGCACTCCAGCCTGGGCGACAGAGCGAGACTCCTTCACAAAAAAAAAAAAAAAAAAAATGAAGCCCTCTGTCACTAAATGGATTAAATTTTTGTATGAATCCTAGCCTACATTTAGATAAAAAAGTTTTGATCCTATGATTAAAAAAGGTATACATGTTGAGAAAAAGGAGAACATGCACTATAATTTTTAGATATATTCTCTTTCTTTCTGAATTAAATTGTAAAATACATGTAATAAGAAAATTAGGAAATGCAAAAATTAGTAACTTCCTTATATACCTGTAATCCCTAGTTCAAAGTTAAAATGGAAGAAAAATCTGTTCATGACAAAATTAATAACATTAAAAACGTAGGAAAAAGCTAAAAATGAGTAGAAATGAGTTGAAGAAAATCATGAAATTCTGCTCAAATATATAAAGCATATACACAGGGAGAATCATATTGTTTCTTTATACAGAACTCTTAAATATTAAGGCACTCAGAACCTACAAATATTTAACAGCTTTCTCTTCTTAATTTTAACAGCAGGACTTAAAAACTTACTACTCAGTTCACTCATTATCATCTGTCTGTGCTCAATCACTTTTTTCTATAAATGTTAGCATAACTTTTTAATTTCTGCTTTTTGCTTTTCACTAAAGGAAAACGAATCAAATTGTACAATTTCTTCAGTGCTCTGATCCACTGCAGAGATTGCATACATCCCATTATACAGAGTAGCATATTTCAGGTGAATCTGGCATTTGATACAATTTCAACAACACAGCCTGATGCTTTCAGGGATTATACACATTACACAGGGCATTCTCTGCCTCTTAATAGTATGTAGCTGTTCTCTTTCTGTCACTTTTGTCACTCACTATTTTCCACTATCTGAGTGTATACTGGTTTCCACTCCTCTCTCTGCTTCTAACTGATGCCACCATGCTGATCACCATCCACTCTTGTGCATGTTTTGTAGCCATTTGCCAAAGGCAAGCTTAGTATTTCTCATCAAGGGGCTCTTCCCTTCCACAGGGCAAAGGGGTCTCATGCGCATGCAGCTTATATCAACTGCATTTGATGCTAAGATAACGCTTTACCACTAAAAAGTTTCTAGCTTTAAAAACAAGCAAACAACAACAACAACAAAAAAACCTAACAGAACTATTTATGAGTTTGAAGGCTTCCTAGAAGCCTGGCCATTCCAGAGGCTCAATTCTGGAGTTATCTTTACAGACAAAGAAACAATACATTGTTAAATACATATAAAGTAAGTGTGTTTATTGCTATTTGAACTTATTTTTAAAATAATTTTAAGGTGAAAATCCTAATATTGTATTAGAAGGGCACAGAAACCACATTTTCTAGCTAAGAATTATATGCCAGGTACCATGCTGGACACTTTACACAGTAAATATTCATTATTCATGGTAGGTGTGTTCTATAAAGTCACCACAAACACTGCATTAGCAAATACTGAATCATTGTTCTTAGGGGAGCTACAGGGTTAGATTCCTGTGAGCCTCTGGTCACATTTTTGTCAACAGATCAACACATAGCCTTGTTTGATATGTGTTTCTATTTAAAGGCACCTTATTTAGTATATACTGTTGGTTCATTAGTGTTAAACACACAGCCAACAGCACTATAACTCAAATGCGAACAAAGCTTATCTAACACACATATTTTCTCCATAATGCACATCACAGCCTTCTTGTGTTTAGGAACGTTAGACAGTATGTCAGCACTATGGTTGGGAGCCATTTAAAGCAGCAAAATGTGAAAAGGTGGCATTAAATAAACTGTGAAAAGGACATGTGTTTACAGTATTAGAGCTGAAATAAAAAGGCAGAGCATCACCTTGCTCAACCTCAGCTGGTAATGAATGCGTGAGGCAACTCACATTTTTCACCACTTTGTGCATATCCAGAAACGACTGCACAAGTGCTACAAACATTGATTTTGAAATTATAAATACATTTTGGCAAGTAGGTGAATTCACGACTACTGAATCCGTGAATAATGAGGATGAACTGTATTTGAGTTTTCATTTTAGCATCCCTAGCTTACAGATGAAAAAGCTAAGGTGTAGAGATGGTTTTTAATAGAGAGCTTCAAGAACATATTAATGATTTGCAAGGTTTTGTTTGCGAATTCTAACACCTTTGCTCTTCCCACATGATTTCTAAATATTAATGATGAACTTATAATTCACCTTCTTTGAAGGAAGTGAATGTAACTGCAACATTAAAATAAGGTGCAATGCTCGCTTAAAACAAGATATTGATTTTCTTGGACTTCTTGTGGTCTTATTTAAGACATTTGTAAGTGTTTATAGCAAGAATACACACATATATATTATTTTCTTGTTGTTATTGGCTTTCTATTCAGAGAGATTTAAGAATATAATTATGGAGAGAGAAATTATGACAACAGTCCTCAACCCTGGTTTCACATCAAAATCCCTGGGAAGTTAAAAATGTACATATAAATGTCCAAAGCTGGCCCAGGCCACTTAATCAGAATCCCTACGGGGAAGGCCAAGACATCTGTAATGTATTTAAAAGCATCCCAGTTTATTTAGATGTGCAGCTAGGTTCGGATCCATTCAATTGCAAGATGTAGAAACCATTCAAGAAAATTCACTTCATCTCCTTCAGTAAGAGATCAAGAAAGGTATGGAGGGAAAGAGTAAAGATGTATCATATACGGTTGGCCTTTGAACAACATGGGTTTGAACTGAATGGGTCCACTTATTGTTCTGCTCCTGCCACCATGAGACAGTTAGACAAACCTCTCATCTTCTTCCTCCTCCTCCTCAGCATACCCAGTGAGAAGATGATGAGGATGAAGACGTTTATGATTGTATTAGGCCATTCTTACATTGCTATAAAGGAATATGTGAGACTGAGTAACTGATAAAGAAAACAGGTATAATTGGGATATGGTTCTGCAGGTTTTACAGGAAGCATGGCGCCAACATCTGCTCAGCTTCTGGAGAAACCTCAATAAGCTTAACCATTCTGACAGAAGATGAAGCAGAGGCAGGCATGTTAATGTGACAAAAGCAGGAGAAAGAGAGAAAGGCAGTCGGGGGAGGAGCCACACAGTTTTAAAAGACCAGGTCCCCTGGGAATTCGGAGTGAGTGCTCACTTATCACCAATGAGATGGCCCAAGCCATTCCTGAGAAATCCGGCCTCATGATCCAATCACCTCCCACCAGGCCCAACCGCCAACATTGGGAATTACAATTCAACATGAGATTTGGGTGGGGACAAATATCCAAACTATATCAATAATGATCCACTTCCACTTACTGAATGGTGTATATATATATATATATATAGTCTCGCCCCTATAATTTTTTAAATAACATTTTCTTTTCTCCAGCTTACTTTATTATAAGAATACACTATAGAATACAGATAACATACAAAATATGTGCTAATCAACTATTTATGTTATCACTAACGTTTCTGGTCACAATAGGATATTGGTAATTAAGTTTTGGGAAAGTCAATTTATACATGGATTTTTGACTGCACCAGGGAGTTGGCAGACCTAAGCCCCGCACTGATTGTTCAAGGGTCAACTGTAATTACAAAACTGGTTAAAAAGTGGTATAAATGGTGATCTAGCACCACTGAATTAAACTAAAAGAGGAAGAACCCTGCAGTTCAGGGTGGAAAAACGATCATCATCCCTTCTTTCTTATTCATTTTAGGTGAAGACAACACTAATTTTGTGGGACCCTTGTAGAAGATTTGTAATCACATCAACATGGAAGATAAGATTTTATATCACTATAAATCCCTAAGGCCAGGGATTATCGTCATTTTCCTCACCACTGAATTCCCAGAGCCCAGCACAGTGCCAGGAACAATGTAAGTCTCATTAGATTTGTGCTGAATATACTAATGAGGCATTGCATTGATTCTGAAATGAATGATGGCAAGGGCCTTTAATCCTTGATTAATTTTCCATTCGTTTATTTGTGGATATGACAAGCATGCCTTCTGTGTACGTATATGCCCTCTGGGTGGCTGTTTACTATGTGGCATACAAGAGAAATATAAGATATGTTTTTACTACTAAGAAGTATATTATTGTTGCATGGGCAAGACATATGAAATATTAGTAATCCACGTTAAATAATTATTTTAAAAGCACCTCACTGAATCACAAAGATAGTAAGTATTGGGCAATTGTTTAGGCAAAGCTTTGCAATGGCTCTGGGTCTCTAAGTGGCTCCTAGAGAACCACTAAGCTCTGCCTAGGCAGAAAGGAGCAAGTCAATCAAAAGAACATTCAACAAATGAAGGAAACACTAGAGGCATCAGCTCTGTTCTCTACAGGTCTTGCTATGAAAGAGTTGGCATTTTCTCTGGGTTTGAGAAGAATGCGTGAGTATTAGGGAATGAGCACCAGCAGTCAATTTTCTCTGCTTTTTGTGATTTTTATTTTCATTGCATATTTGAAGAGTCTCTATTATTTCCTGCAGAGTCAAGTTTCTTTTTATGTGCAGATTCCATCACACATTAAGCATGCTTACATGCGAATAGCTTCAGGTTAAAGTTCTATTTGAAGTTTTTCTATGTAAAGAGTGATTCAGCCTTGATTTAAGAAAATTTCTCATTATCTTGCATTTTCCTTGCAAATTGATCTTCTCTCAATTATACCTTGCCAGGTGTATGGGCATGTTTATCTGCTAAGAAGACAGAACTATTTTTATCATACCCTTTCCTAGCCAAGGAGAACTGGGAGTGATAAGTATGCATGGAGAGTAAGTCCATCAACATTCTTAAGTTCTTGGCACCATAAGCTCAGGTACGAGGAGTGCTAGGCTCTTGTAAGTTTCAAAATTTATATCATCTTGGTTGCTGTCACTGAAAAATGATTTGATTTAACCCTAGCTTTATTGTAGCTGGATTGAGAGCTCCTCAAAAATACTTCCACTCACTGATGGGAACAGCTTTATGAGTGTCTATCTAACTCTGAAGCAAAGCAGAGACAAAAAGGATCATTTCCTTAAATAAGAGAAACATCAGTGAGCCAATTATAGCACCAAGCCAGTCCTTGAATCTTCCTTTGGACCTTGCTTTCTTTAGAGACAGGCTGGGCACAAGCCACATGTAAAGTCTGTACATCTCACTGGGCAATGGCGAGTGCCAAGGGAAAGCAGTCTACACTTGAAACGGACTAAGTAATGCCCCCAAGGCTTTTCTGTTTATATATGATGCAAAAACACTCAACATTATCTAGCTACATCATTCCATAGTTACATTTTTAACACTCTCGGGAAATTGGAGACGGGTGGGGTTTTGAAGAAGGGGAGCGGAGCGGGCAGGCGGGGTGAGGAGGGGGTCTGGGGAATTCCAGAGACTAGCACAGACTTCAAAGTCCTATTCCTGCTAATCTCATAATGTCCTTGAGCTCCTCCAGGAACAGCTGCTGTTGTTGGTAAAGCTGATCTTAACCCTTAAGGTACTAGTTCCCTATAAACAGAAAACCACACAAAGACCAGGTGGGAATATCTCTTGAAAATAATAGATTTTGGGTTTTTTCTCCTGTTTGTCTCTCATGTTTCTATATATCAGAAGCACTCATTCACTCCACATTACTTGAATGAAGCTTCTACATGCAAAGTACTTTAAAGACAGCAGGGAATTCCAAGTGTAAGAAATATTTCCTGACCACCAGGAGTTATAATTTCCCAGTAAAGGTAGAACAGTATATTATGTATGGCAAAAAATGATTCAGAAAATAAGCTTATGAATACTAAGAGTAGGATGAGATCACCACTGACTTGGGAAATCAGAGAAACATTCCTTTTTTAAGCAGGCCATTTTTGAAGGACACATAGACTTCTGATCATCCAAGATCTATCCAGGCAGGTTGTTGTAAAGCACAAGGGAGTGACTGGTACATCTAGGCTGAAGGAAGGATCACACAGGTGTCCTGGAGACCAGATACCAAAGCAAAGAGTCTTAAATGGAAACAATTGGAAATGTTACTCTCAACAGTATATCAGAAAATGTGCAGGGAACAAAAGGTGCAAAATTGCTGAGATGAACATCACAAAGGTTGTCAAATCTAGAATGGGACATGAACAGAATATCAGATGCAGCTGAATCAGGTCTGACCTAGAACATCCCCTGATAATAAACCAGGATTGAAAACAGGGGCAGGGTATGTGAAGAACCTGGTGGTTGCCTCATTCTAGAACACTCTTTATGCATTAAGAAAACATCATTCTCAGTAAACTATCGCAAGGACAAAAAACCAAACACCGCATGTTCTCACTCATAGGTGGGAATTGAACAATGAGAGCTCATGGACACAGGAAGGGGAACATCACACTCCGGGGACTGTTGTGGGTTGGGGGGAGGGGGGAGGGACAGCATTAGGAGCTATACCTAATGCTAAATGACGAGTTAATGGGTGCAGCAAACCAACACGGCACATGGATACATATGTAACAAACCTGCACATTGTGCACATGTACCCTAAAACCTAAAGTATAATAAAAAAAATTCTCAATAAATTTCAAATGATTTAAGTTAAAAAAAAAAAAGGATTCACAAGCAAGGATGGGTTAACTCTGGTTTTAAGGTCCCAATAAGATCAGCTATGAATGGATTAGGAATCAGGCTATTTTCCACTGATAGGAGCTCTTTGAGGACAGGATTTATGTTGCCTGTACTAACAGAAGTTTACTAGTTTTTTTTTAGAGGCAGAGTGTTGCTCTGTTGCCCAGGCTGGGGGTGCAGCGGTATGATCATAGCTCACTGCAGCCTCCAATTCCTGGGCTCAAGTGATCCTCCCACTTCAGCCTCCTAAGTAGCAGGGATGACAGACACATGTCACTATGCCCAGCTAATTTATTTTTTAAAGATGGGATCTTGCTCTGTTGCTCAGGCTGGTCTCAAATTCCTGGCCTCCAGCGACCCCCATGCCTCAGCCGCCCAAAGTGCTGGGATTACAGGTATGAGCCATCATGCCCAGGCCAAATTTAGGAATTTTTTGGTAGCTCATAGGATTCAGTAAAAGAAAAGGAAAACAGACCTTTGCCACTCATGTCATTAAGGTAAAGCTCTGTCTGAAAATTATGAATGTGCCCAGAAGCAAAGAAACAGCACATAGACAATCACGAGCACCCTCACTGGCAAGCAGTAAAGGGAGAACAGGTGCAAACACTGACTGGTCTAATGAATCAATGATGCAGTGTGATCAGCACTGACTTCCAGATAATTTTTAAGTTTCTTCTTATACCATGTCAGGAAATTTGAGTGTAATTTTTCTGTTTCTCAGTGGGGTAGTATGAATTGAGCAGACTTGAGATTCAGCAGAGAAAGCAATACTACCCTGGACTTTTGCCCCAGGTCAGTGTGGTACTTAGCATTGTTGTTTTTGTGAATTGCATCATCTCTTTAATCTGCATTTTCCTATTCTCTATAGGGGAACTAGAATA
The DNA here is from genome assembly GCF_009828535.3 of Hylobates moloch. Taxonomy (NCBI): domain Eukaryota; kingdom Metazoa; phylum Chordata; class Mammalia; order Primates; family Hylobatidae; genus Hylobates; species Hylobates moloch. The sequence continues at coordinate 91,861,732 of NW_026652289.1, read as the reverse complement.
ACTGTTTCTCCTATATCACAATGTTCTTGTGAAGAAAAAAGTGAGTCAATAAATGTGAGATTTGAAATGAAAGCTTCCTGTGCTGCCAATCACTATATAAATTCATTGTACCTCAATCTATTGACAGGGAAATCAGCAACTCATTACTGAGCTTGGTGTCAGCTACACCTAGAATTTTTTTGCTGTATGCATACGTAATGTTAGTATTTATATAGAGCATCTTTAAAGTGCCAGGTGGCATATCTTTAAATGTAAATTCAGCAAAAGTCACTCGGCTGTGAGTTCCCACATAGTTATAGTGGTCTCTTGGACAGAGAGGTTGCCATGCTTTTTGCATAACAGGCCCCTCCCCAGGTGATGCTGACATCTTCATCTACAGCCTGGTGTATGGACTGTTAGATGAGGTAGTGTCCAGTCCAGCTTGTATGGACTAGGTTTTTAGAGAATTACAAACATGGGTCTACTGAATCCTGCACTGAACTAGCAATGTAACCTTGCACAAGTCAGTTAACCCAATACTAGAACCTTCTTCCCAGGATTGCTGGGAGGATAAGATCTGATGATGCCTGTGAGCACTCAGCATATCACTGGCACATCCAGGCGCTCAGTAAATGTTGTCTATGCTGAGGTGGTGGTAGCTGAGAAGAGGGCATGTGGGGCCAATAATCTAGCTTCCAAAATCTGTTTTATTCCCTCGGGATAGTAAGCAGCTATGTTCACAAGAAATACTTTCAGTGCAACCCATACTTCTTCACACAAAATTTCTTCAGTGAAGACTCTAAGCTGGTTGAGAAGTTTTAAGAGTACACTATTAGCCCTCACTTTTCATTTTGGAAACTGCCTCCAGGAGCTATTGTATAGCAGTATCTTTGAAAAGTTGTAGGCATTTGGCTTCTATTATGAAAGTGAACCGCCATCTGTTGGTCCTGCAACCATTTGCACAAAACTTGTATTCTTTTCGTTCTCTCTCTTTCTCTCTCCCTCTCTGTCTCTCTCTCCTCCCCTCTCTTTCTAGACAGGGTCTTGCTCTGTAGTCCAGCCTGGAGTACACTGACTAGTCACAGGTGTGATCATAGTGCACTTCAGCCTTTAACTCCTGGGCTCAAGCGATCCTCTGGCTTCAGCCTGCTAAGTAGCCGTGACTACAGGCACACGCCACAACACCTGGCTATGTAGCACTGTCTTTTGATGACTTGTGGCTCATACTTTCTTTTTCTTCTTCTTTTATTTTTGTGAAGGTCTCTGAGGGAAGCCCCTTCCTGTGCAGGCCACTTTGATTGGTGTTAGATGTCTGTTATGTTAGCTGATAATGTCCCAGTGGCTTGTGTAGTTCAGTTTTGAATGACTCGGTGACATTTGTGTCAGACATTTATTTTTAGTACATTTTTTCCACAGATACGTATCTGAGATGTGTCTCTTCATCTGTCTATCTGGCTCAATGCTTCTGTTTAAGTGACACGTAAAGCCCTGTACACAATGCTTTATTCCTAAACTCTCCCATAGCTGTTCTCTTCCTTATGCCATTATAAACAGACGCAGAGCTGCAGGAAGGACCTTAAATGGGTTCTTTATGGTCATGACTTCAATATTACATATGAAATTAATATAAATGGGCATATTAAAATAGGCCCATTGAAAGTGGCCTAATATGTAAATCCAGTCCTATGCACACAGACATACATATGTATTCACATATAAATACAAATATAGACGTACTACATATACAGTTGGTCTTCATGTGCTGTTGTCAATATTTTCTTGGAAACTGCAACTTTAAGTAAAACCACATATTAAAAGAGTAGTTTTACCATAAGCTAATTGATATAAAAAAGAGTTAAGTTCCTGTGGGATATTTCTGGTCACAAAAACATCACCGAACTTCTAATTAAAGACTCAAAACCTTCTAATATTAAATACTGAAATAAACGTGAGCTATACACACATTTAAGAATGATTAATCAAAACAAGTCATAAAAACGTTGGGTTAAAATTATTTACTCAATTTTTGGTAAATCAGTGAGTGCTGGCTGCTGTAGAGGTGCTGGGTTGCATCAAGGAATAAATGTTTGTGAAGTGAAAGTTGTCAGGAGCACCTCCTACCATCACACAGTTCCAAAACAAGCAATTACAAATAGGGCAGGCTCCCTAAGTGCCTTTGTATGATTACCATCTACTTTACAAATTTTCATTCATTCATTCACTCTCCAACCCAGTTATTCCAGGTCAGGGTTGCAGGTGGCCAGAGTCTACCCTGGCAGGTCAGGGTGCAAGATGGGAACCAACCCTGGAGAGGATGCCATCCCATCTCAGGGCACACTCACACACACCCATGCTCAGTCAGACTGGGACACTTTAAACATGCCATTTCAGCTAACATGCACATCTTTAGGATGTGAGAGGAGATCGGAGCACCCGGAGGAAGCCCACGCAGACATGGAGAGAATGTGCCAACTCCACACAGACAGTGGCCCTGGCTGGCATAGATGTTTTTTTCTCAACATCATAGCAAAATGATGTTATCTGAGGGCCTGTTGTATATATTTTATATCATCAATATTATACTGACATATGACAACAGGCCCATAAAAAGACATACAGTATCTACTTACACATAAATACACAGGTGGGTGTATATTACATATAAATATTGTGTTTTGTACCCTCAAGTAAGTTTACATTTTTCTTTTTCATTTCTGTTGGGTTTCATATGCTCCAAATCATCCAGAATATGTGAGTGTGAGGAAAGGATGATTCAGCACCCCACTATCACTCTGTCCCTGCTTAGGGATGGAATGTTAAGTCTCTTCTCCACAGTTAGGGAGTGTTCCACAGTTCTGTTTCGGAGCAAACATGTATAGGAAGCTAGCCCTATCTTACAATCTGTAGAATATTTCAGGCTATTTGGATTCATTGAATAATTTGCCTCTAAGAAGGCTGTCGGTGCTGATTTTTTTTTTTTTTTTGCCCACAACTGAATTGGGCATGCCTGTTGTAAATTCTGATTTAGCAAAACTCCATTCAATAGAACGTTAAAGAGTCAAAATATGCGAATTTAGTTTCATCTGCAACTAACCAGGCTGGCTTAAGAGAGAACATGTTTCTATTTTCTCCTCTTTTTAAAATGTATGTGCTTTGCCACTAAAATATTAATACATCTGTTAAGCATGGAAATGTATGTGAACCTACACGTTTTGCACATGCACAAAAATACTCAATACTTCTTTAGCGTAACCCCCATAACTTATCATGCGTTTCATCTGTCAGCACCAAGAATAAAGACCTTCCATGAATACAATTCCAATCATGTAATCCTGTTAGTTCAAAGTGAGCTTCAATAGCACTTGACAGACCCCGGCTAAACTAGCTCACTGCATGAAAACAAACCGCACAATTCTGTTTGTACTTGTTGACACGCTACTAAATTGTTTTAATAGGACTTACTTAGAAAGGTGTATATCTTGGTAGTTAAAGCCTATTACACTGTAAAGTACACTTCATATCCAAAATGTTGCTCTCACAGGAAAATTGTGATTACAACATTTAGACGACATAGCCAAACTATGTTGCTTTGTCATGTCTTTGGAAAACTCGTACTAAGCTAAAATTGTACCTGTCTTCGAATCAGCAGTGATGAGAAAGAAAGAAAAAAAGAAAACCCCAAAACAATCACCTAGGGATTTAGCAGAGTATGGAGGGTGTAGGTTGCTGCACAATTAACCACAGTTCTGCTTGATTATTTTTGGTCACAGCTGCAGTTTGGATGAAACTTAAATGCCAACCTTTTTTAGTCTCTGAAAATCTTGTTCTTTCATGAAATTTGTTTACCACAGCTTTCTCTCAGAGAAGATGGTGGCTAGTGATACATTTTTCAGCTCGTGGCATATTTTGCCAAAGGGGACACATTTACCTAGTGAATATAATAAATCCAGTCCTATGTACACAAGCAGTCATTTCCTTCCACTTTTTTCCTAAAGTTGAACTCCCTGGCTGCTTTTGACATCATATCCCGAGAGTGAAGGCCTGGTCTCAAGTATGAATATGGCTCTGTTTATAATCAGCCCTTGGGGCTTAGGGAGAAGTACAGTGATTCAGAATCACACTGTCCCCAGAACGTTTCCAGCTTAGCTGCAGCAATTTCATTTTCTTCTTTCCACTCTAAAAATCCTGAAAATGCCATCAGGAGATTTTCTCTGTCACCCAAATGATTCCACTAATGTTTCCTTCTTCTTAAGTGTCTTTTTCTTATTTAAAAATGGAGATATTTCTAAATGTGTTCAGTCCGTTCTCATGTCTAGGTAGGCACTATGATCTCAAACATCCTTCAGGCTGCCTGGCACACACTTGTGATATAGTGAAATCTATATATTTATTTGGTAAGTTTCCTGACATATGGCTTCTAAAACCATTGAAATCAGCAGAGTAATAAGAATATCTTTTGTATGCTAATGAAAGACTGGTGGCTGGGATTTCCTAGATAGCTTCAGGATGGGGGCTGGTCACCAGAAAGACTGAGGCAAGGTTAGAGGGTTGGGACTATTGTCCCCCACCCCCCAACCTTTGGGGAGGATAGAAGACTGAAGTTTGCCTTGATCCTCAATGGCCAATGATGTAATCAGTCCTGCTTACATAATGAAGCCACCATAAAAACCCAGAAAGACGGGGTAGGAGAGCTTCTGGAGAGCTGAGCATGCGGAGGTTCCTGAAGTGGGGCTCCCCGAGAGGACACGGAAGCTAGGTGCCTCACCCCACATACCTCAGCCTATGCATCTCTTCATCTGGCTGTTCACCTGTGTCCTCTCTAGTCTCCTTTCTAATACATGGGTAAACAGTAGAATGTTTCCCCGGGTTTCTGTGAACTGCTCTAGCAAATTAATGGAACCTGAGGAGGGAGTTGTGGGAATCCCAATGTATGGCTGGTTGGTCAGAAGCACAGGCCAACCACCCGGGGCTTATGATTGGCATGTGAAGTGGGACAGTCTTGTGGGACTGAGCACTCAACCTGTGTGACCTGATGCTATCTCCAGGTAGACAGTGCCAGGGCTGGAATGAATTATAGTACATCCAGCTGGTGTTCACTGAGGTACTGCTTGGTGTGTGGGGAAAAACCCCCACACATTTGGTGTCAGAAGTGTTGTGTTGAGTTGTGTAAGTGAGAAGAAGAAGAAAAAAAACCTCCAACTTTGTTTTTGGGCTTATTTTTTCCTATCTAAAAGAACATCCCACACCCATTCTGCCGGCACCTTGGTGCCAATCTCCAAGTAAGTTAATCTATATAAAGAGAAGACTAGGAGAGAAGGCCAGGGAGTGGGCTGGACAAGGGAAAATTGTGGAAGGTTTTATTGTTTCCTAAACGTCCTATAAAATACCCATGGTGGCCTGTGCTCACCCTGGTGCCTTCAGAGAGGGAGAAGTGACGCTCATTTTCCACAATTTGACTGTTTCCTTAAAGATGTTTCCAATAAGGGACTAAAGCATCACATAATTAGGCCAAACTTCCTTTATCCCTCTTTGGATCATCAAGGCTGCCAGCAACGAAACAGATTTGGAGCCCAACCAACTCTCAGATGACGCCCCGGCACCCACATGCTCTCTTTCCTGGACAGGCTGATGTCCATATCTTCACCAGAGTGGATGTTCTTTTGTTGTCTTGGAAACAGATGTGTGTGCCCTTTTAGAGACACACAGATCAGCATGCTGTGTCCCTGAAAAATCTCCAATATGCTAATTTTAGTCCTTGTCCTAATGTTATGAAGCTTCACTTGGTCCTCAGAGACTAAATCAGGCCCCCAAAAGAAACACTGATAGTTGGTGGGAACAGGAACAAGCCACTTCAGTTATCTCTAAGACCCGCCAGTATAAACTATTTGATGTGGGAAAGCCCCTGTCTAGTTTGTTTGGTGCTGCTATAATGGAGTATCTGAGACTGGATAATTTATAAAGAATAGACATGTATGTTTCATAGTTCTGGAGGGGAAGGCTGAGATCAAGGTGCTGGCATTTGCTGTCTGGCGAGGGCCTTCTCCCTACACTCTCAAAGGGCAGAAGGCAGAAAGGCAAGAGAGCAAGCCGCTCCCTCCATCAAGCCCCTTTGTAAGGGCACCTACCCCCAATCACCAGGGAGGAGCCCTCATGGCCTAATCACCTCTTTGAAGGCCCTGCATCTTAATACTATCACATTGGCAGCACCTACATTTTGAGGGGACACATTCAAACCATAGTAACCACCTTATTGTAAGTGAGCAGAAAGCTAGAATTAATTGCTTCAAAATGCATAGTTGAGGCAATTCGATTTTATCATAAGTAAACAATTTTACTTGAATATGGCATTATACATGACACAATGACTTTGAATGCCAACTGTGCAATTGTGTATGCACTTAACATCTGTATACCATTTTCACTCATTTTTCAACTGTGCATTGCAAGTCCACAATATGCAGGACACTGATGATTTTTTTAAATTACATGATATTTGAAGGAGTAAATATTAAGTGGGAGAATAAAGAATGGTGCACACACTTTGATCTTTGATTCTTTTTTAACCATTTCACAGCAAATAAGACAGAAAGACTAAGATGAGACCTGGCATAGATGTTTTTTTTTAAAAGCTCCCCAGGTATATAGCCAGGGATGCAGCTCACTAGTCTAGACAACGGGGAATTAATTGGCTGTTCTCACTCATGTGTGGGAGCTAAAAACATTGAACCCATAGAAGTAGAGAGTAGAATTGTGGTTGCTAGGGCCTGAGAAGGGTGGGAGAGGAGAATAAGAAGAGGTTGATTAATGGATACAAAATTATAGCTAGATAGAAGGAATACATTCTAGCGCTCTATAGCACTGTATAGTGACTATAACTAACAGAATTTATTGTATATCTGTAAATAGCTAGAGAAGAGGATTTTGAATGTTCCCAACACACAGAAATGATGAATGTTTGAGGTGACAGATATACTAATTACGCTGATTTGATCATTACAAATTGTATACTTGTATCAAAATATTACTTTGTACTCCATGATATGTACGACTATTGCCTGTCAATAAAAAGACACGCTTTAGGATCTTGCTTTTATGTCTAGGGTCAACATTCCTTGGAAGTTTGTAATGAATGCAGAACCTCAGGCCCCATGCTAGACCAAATGAATCAGAATCTGCATTTTACTAAAATCCCCAAGTGATTAGCAAGTACATAAAAGTTTGAGAAGACCTGCTCTATCATGTTGCATACTACAGCTAGGTTACATATTTGAAGCCTGTAGCTAAGCCTCACCCCTTCCTCTTTCAAACCTGCCATCAAAAGCTATGCTGCAGACACTGAGAGTCTACACTGTGCAGCAAGATATATTTTCTTCTGTTCATCAGATCTTCCAAAGCAGTGGAAATGCAGGCCCTGGACACTTTACGTAGTGGAGAAAGGCAAGTTCATTCATAGTAATTAGTCTTAAAGAGTCCTCTGCACTTACTGCATGTGGTATATTCAACAGGAGGTCTTCTTGTCAGTACAAGTGCAGCTACTACTGAAAAAGACATCTCACATATAAGACATAGTAGAAACTTACACCTCCTTTCCTCATGTGCTTGAAGAATCCTTGCTGTAACTGAATTGTGAAATAATCCCCATCCTTGTTCCTATTTCTCTCTCTCTTATTCCTATTTCTGTCTCTCTCTCTCTCCCTATTTCCATCTCTGTCTGTATATCTATCTCCATCTCCATCTTCAACTCTATCTTACTCTCCATTGCAATCCCTATCCCTTCCTGCATTTCCTTCTCCATTTTCATCTCTAACTCTCTCTCTCTCTCAATATATCTAGCTGCTCCACCATTTTCCAAAACACTATTTGAAGTGGTTCACAGTAGAATCACAGGATAAAACCATACATCATCCCAGCTCCTCCTGCCTTCCTGCCCTTTCTGAAATGGCCTTCTTTTCTCAGCCATCATATACTCAGTCCTATCCCCCCAGAAGTGACAGTTCCCTCTCTTGCTGCTCCACAACATCATTCCCTTCGTGCTGTCTCTCACAGACTCCTGGCTGGGCCACTCCAGGTCTTCTGACCCCTTGTGTCTCCTCTCAGATTCCTACATTGCTCCTATCTAGATGTGTGCAAGCCTTGCCTCTCCAACTAGACAGTGAAGCCTTTGAGGGCAAGGAATGTGACTTTGGGTGTCTGAAAAGGCATACCCTCTGCTGTACTCACAGTGTATGCTCAGCAGCTAGTGTGTGTGTGTGTGTGTGCATCTGTTTCTGTCACATGGTACAAAAGAGTGGAAAAAGCACTGGGTTTTGAGTAAAAAAAAATCACAGTAGAGTCTGAATGATCTTCACCAAGATGTTTAATCTCTGCACCCCAGTTTACTCATCTGTAAAAGCAAAGGGCTGAACTAATGATCTTTATGTTTCTTTCCAGCCCAGACTTGCTCTATTTCTGTTATTGTCCATAGTTAATGCCTCTACCAGCACTGGCTGATTGAGAATCCACTTTAACAGGCATATGACATATCTGTACCAAAAAGTAATGGCCATCAATTTGTCTCTAAACTACAGAAAGATTTGATGCTGTCATTATCATTAAGTTAGGTGGGCTTCCTCCACTAAGAAGGCTGGGGAAACAGATCATAATTCATTTAGCAAGCATTTGCTGAGTGGCTACCTTGTGGCAGATACTGTGCTGAGCCCTGGAGATACAACCCTCAAGGCTAGCAGGGGAGGCCGACAAGGCAACCAAGTGAAGCACAGTACACACACTGTTACAACAGGGCACATCCAGGGAGCTCTCCACATAGGAGTGCCCAATGCCAGACTGGGGATTATCAAAAAGTGATATTTTGGGTGAGTGTTTTAGAGTGAGGAATACCAGTGGGCAGTGTGGGGAGCATGATGTTTTATGGCAGAGGGAGTGGTGGATTCAAGACCTATGATTTGGAGGAACTAAAAACAGTTCAGTGAGGCGGAAGGGCAAGAGGTGTAAAGGCAAATGTGGCTGTAGAGGAGGAAGAAGCAATGTGGAAGGGCCTGTGATGTCCTGCAACACACAATAGGAATTAAGCTGGTACAAGCCAGGGCAATTCCCTCTTCATAAAACGAGCCACATTTCCCCAAACTTCTGGATCCTTTGGAAGAGCCCAGTTAGCCTGGATCCAAGCCTCACCAAAATGCAGATTACTCTAACCTTCCCCCCAGGTACTTCCCTAAGCACAAAGCAGGAATTAGAAATCAGAGATTTTAGAAACTGTAGGAAGAGAGAGAGAGAGTGAGAGTTACAGAGAGAGGGAGATCGAAATTCCTAAGGCCATGCAGACAAGAACAGCAAATAACAGGCCCGAAGTCACAGTCACATCCTTTGCCAACACACCCAGTTCTCGCACTTTCTCAGCCCTGCATCTTGAATAGTACCTGGTTTTTAAAAATCTGTTTAAAGCCATGATATTTCTAGACATGGTTCTTGTTTCCTGCTGTCCTGCTGCTGGCCATGACCATTCATTAGTTCACCCTGATCCCCAAGCTGCACATGCAGGTGGGAAGGGGATGCGAGAGGAATGGATACTGCGGCAGCCCTCAGGCGGAAGCAGCAGTGGGGAAATGGAGCAGCTCCTCCCCCTCCCACTCCGCTCCATTTAACTTGGCTTTGAAAAGGATGACCACTGGGGACCAGGTTTTTATCACTAGTGACTTCCTTTCCCAAGAAATGTGAGCCCTGTGGATATAAAGAATAATTGGTGAAGGACTTTGAGGTTTCTTGAATATAATAGGCTGTGTAGGTGTGTAATATTATTATTACCACTTTCTGTTCAAGAAGCGATTTAAAAAAAAAAAAGCATGCAATTTTCAGCTTTCTTTCCAGACTGGCCTGTGGCCATATTTAACGTTAATATCATATTCCTTTGGGTGCACATGATTAGGATGTTTTTTGTGACTAGTTAACGCTGACTTAAGAAACGTGTTATATAACAACATTTTTGCTTCAACACTAGGGATGTGTCAGCCACCCTGACGGCCCTCAGTTCGTAAGACAGAAGACAATACCTCCAACACATCAACTAAGGCTCACAGACGTACAAAATTCATTCTTATCAATCAATAAGCACCTTTCTTTTTGGTGATCCCTTAAGTGCACTGGAAGCTCTTTCAAGAGTACTGACCTCCTACTTGCAAGAGAATCACCAGTTTCCCTAGCGCATGGGCATTTCTTTGAGCTCCGTGCAGGCTCAGATAATTTCACAAGTTCACTCTAAGGTGAAGATAAGCAGGATCTCAAGAGCTGCTCTAGAAAACACAGCAAGCAAGATTTTGAAGATTATAGACCGATATATTTGTGTCTTAAGACAAGCCAATTCTTTATATATTCTCTTCCTGAGACACCTTGGTTAGTCCCATCTGCAGGGCTTTCCCTGCAGATGGTGTGAGGACTCGTGCATGGGAATCTTTCCTCCGCTCAAGCCTGTTGGTTCCCCACACTGTGAATTATCCCTGGTGTCCAATATTTCTTCAAAAAATTATATGTGCTTTTTAAAAATATAGACTTTATTTTATAGAGCAGTTTTAGATATGCAAAAAAAGCTTAGAAGATCATTACAGAGACTTCTCAAATACCCCTGCATCAGTGTCTCCTATTATTAACATCCTACATTACTATGATATATTTGTTACTATTAATGAACTGATATTCATACATTATTGTTAACTAACATCACAGTTTATTTCGATATCCAGAGTTGTTACCCAATGTCTTTTTCAGTTCCAGGATCCCATCTAGAAAATCATATTAAATGCATAAATCATGCCTCTTTCGGCTCCTGTTGGCTGTGACAGTTTCTCAGACTTTCTTTGTTTTTGATGACCTTGACAGTTTTTGAGGAGTGCTCATTAGGTATTTTTAAGAGTGTTCCACCAGTGGAATTTGTATGATGTTTTTCTCCTGATAAGACTAGGGTTATGGGTTATTGAGAGGAAGACTGGAAAAGTAAAGTGCCATTTTCATCACATCATATCAAAGTTACATGCCATCAACATGACTTCTGACTGTTGATATTGGCCTAGATCACGTGCCTGAGGTAGTGTCTGTCAGGTTTTTTCACTGTAACACTTCTCTTTTTTCTCCTTTCCATACTGCACTCCTTGGAAGGAAGTCACTATGTATGTGCAGCCCACACTTGAGGACTGAGGAGTTACTCTTTCCCTCCTTGAGGTTGGAGAACCTCCATTAATTATTTGGAACTCATCTGCATGGGAGACTTGACTCTTATTTCCAGTTTATTGATGTATTCAATCATTTTATGTATAAGTGCATGGATTCATGGATATTTATTTTATATTTTGGGTTTTAACTCAATACTACTTTATTTTGTTCTTTAAATTGTTCCAGCTTGGTCCATTGAGAGCTTTTTCAGTTACATGCTGTGCTCCTTTGGCATATCCCACCATTGCATTTCTTTAGAGCATTTCATTACTTTCTGACACTACAAGATGCACCAGGCTCATGCTGTACACATGCTTTTCATTTGTAGAAAACATCCAGTCACTGGTGGTCATCCCTTTAAAGAGATCTGCCCTCAACCTTTGAGCCTTAGAGGGCATGTAGTTTAAAACCCCAGGCAGAAGGGTACCTCACATGAGCAGAGTCTGTGTCCTCCCTGCTAGTGGCCTAGGCTCCAGGAGACAGACATAGTGCACGGATGTGAGAGGAAGCCACAGACAAGCAGGCAACTGGACAGAAGAATATCAGAAGTGGTTGCAGCTGGGGACCAGCCTTTTTCCTGAGACCAAGTGCCACATTTTAAGAATCAATGAACTGATCATTCACAGCTGAAAGCAAAGAGCCAGCCAACCTGATCCATCTGCTGGCAGAACATTTGAGTTGAGGCAGCCGGTTTTTAAAAGACATTGGGGTAATCTTTGGTTTAGACAAAAGCGAGAAATGGGGAGGGAGAACAGAGAGGAAGCATCTCCTTGGTGTCATGTGCCAATCCAAATTAACAACTAATGAAAGCAGATTGTATTTAGCAGATTTTAATATAAATTAGGTTAATGCTGACACATTTGAAATAGTACATTGAAAAATCAGTCTGTAATAACAAGCTAACAGATGTTGGCATTTTTGTTATTAATTATACATTTCATTATCATCTGATTATTGTCAAACATCATTCAAGAGAAAAAAATCATATAAATGATTCATACACATTTGTTACATTGTTAAGGGGTGCTAGTATCTGTTTTATTAATGCAGTGACTTGAGTAGTCTGATATCATTCTAAAAATCTCAAGTTTAATGAAGACTATTGAGTCATACACAAAATGCTACAATATTCCTGAGTTTTACTGTGCTTGTCATTGGAAGGTCTCAATGAGTTTCACATCCTGCCTCATCTTACCCACCCTCCCATCTTCTTTACCAAGGCCCACAGAGAGGATGATCAGTTTCTCAGGGAATATTGTGGAACAAATTGGACAGCATCATCACATATCATACGGCCATTTTGCAAGAAGATCCCAGAGAGAAACTGTTATGAAATTGCTATTGTAGAATCCAGGAAATTAAGAAATTGGGATTTTTTGTCTAAGATACACAAAATTATAAAACAAGCAGCAAAGATAGCTAGTCACTGCACCAAATTTTTAATAAGTTTTTTCCCTTCATATTTTTGGTCAAATCTGTTTATACAATATATATGCTCCAGATAATCTGTGCCAGCAACATAACCTTTCTACTCAGATATTATTCTAGTTATGGTTTGCTGACTACTTCAGACAGTAAAAAAGTCTTGTGATTTATGTGTTGTCTGGGGATTTCATTAGTCAAGTGGCTCCTTAACTTTGTTGGAACGTGTGGCACCAATGAGGACTGCCAAGGGTGGCATGGAAGCACTGGATATTCCCCACGAAGACTTGGTAATGGAGTGGGAGACCTTTAGCAGAGAGGCCACTTTTATTAGGCCACTACTTGTACTTGTATTGGGCCACGACTTTATTTACATGATTTGAAAGAGTCTAAAAGCCTTCCTGAAAATAACTACTTCCAAAAGCTTATTATAGCATCACACCTATTTACTACCTGGTCTGTGATTCCCAGCATGAAAATCATTCACATTGAAAAACTGACAAGATGCTGAGCACAGAAGGTTAGTGTGAAATGTTCCCCAATTTCCTGAGCATTGAGGAAACCCCATGGGCTCTCTGCTATTGATTGACATGCTAGAAAAAAAGTGTATCCTCTATCAGCCAAGTGACTTATCTTAGAGCCCTAATCTTGCTCTAAGGTCATAGTCAGATTAGTGGATGGACCAGCCAAGCAGTTGCCCTGACTTCCAACCCAGAAAGGGTGATGAATGAAACATGGGTAGAAAAGTAATACAATTCAAAACCCACATTTACCAGAAGCTATCTCAGGGAAAGCACTGTTTGGGGTGGAAAGAAATATTTTATTAGCTTCTTGGAGTATAAGTTGAGGTCTTCTGGAGCGTGTTCCAGTAACAATAAGTAATAGCTACACTGGCTTTGAAGAGAATGTGTTCAGATCAAAGCAGACATTTTATTTTGCTGAGAAGATGTGCAAAAATTCTGTCCAGAGCTGAGTTGCTCAGAGCCAAATATGTGGTCTAAGCCTGGCACTCCTGGGCCCCTTCTCTGCCTTTTTTTCACCAGCATCACACTTATGTCTACAAAAGTGCTTCAGCACTACTTCAAAAACACCAATTTCACCAGGTATCAAATTACTAACCTACTAAGTGTGTTCACATAGCCCAGCCTAGGGCAGCCATGAGCACACTTTGGCCTGGTGAAAAAATCTTTAGTGATCCTCTAACAAGGAGAGAACAGCAAGAAACACTGATATGAGATTAATATTTATATGCATCGGGTAGGGTTCTAGGGCCCTTCTGTATTGCAGGCCCTGGTTCTACAGTAGTGTTACCACAGGACAGAAGCCAATATACTGCCTTCTTCCCTTGGACGCTGGGACAGTGCTGACTGAGGGGACAGTACAGCTGCCCTGGGGTAAAGGAGAATATCTTGCCTTTGCTGTGATGTTAGGAGATGTGGAATCTTAAGAAGAGATGATAGAAGAGGACTGGCTAGAAGATAACGTCTAGGGTGTGGGTAATCGCAGGGGTGGGGTATCTTGAGAGTGGATTGTAGCCAAAGAGAACAGGTCCACCCTGATGAGAAGCTTGGGGTAGGAAACTGAGGAGATAACCATCATCCATGTTGGAAAGTGGAGCCCTGCAAACAGCCTGCACCTCTACCATAATTCAGCTCATGCCTGGTTTTAACAAGAGTTTCACTAGGGACAAAGAGTTGCATTATTGTCATCTTTGCATTGTACACTGGTTCAGCCATGATCAATATTGTTTTTCAAGACCATAATTCAAGTTTGAAAACCTGCTCTCAATTCGGAAATGAGCAGCTTCTATTTGTGGTACTTCCAAATTTCATTTTATTACTCTTACTTTGTATTTTTATAGTTCAATTATTTTTAGTAAATGTATAAAGTCGTGCAACCATCAACACAATCCAGTGTGAGAACATTTCTATCATCCCTAAAATATTTTTTGTTACTGGTTTAGTAAATCCTGCTCCCCATCTGTGTTAATTTTGAGAGCAAAAGCAATCTATGTATGTTGAACATTCAAGATGGCTTCTGTGAAAAAAGTTGTGTGCTTGAGGCCCTTAAATGGCAAGATTCTCTTTGGTAAAAAGATTTTTTTTTTTTTTTTTTTTTTTAGCATTTAAGTTTCGTGAATTTTTATTTTCCTGTCAGGTGCAGTCTTCATTGATAACAAACACCAGAAGAGAATTTCTGATTCTCACCTTGTATTTAGTTAAAACATGCATGACATTTGTCATGTGCACCTGCTGACATGACTGCCTGCCTGCCAAAGCTCAGGTACCCAACTGTGATCACACATTTGGGTGCCTTGGTATGGGCTGGGGAAGGGTTCCTAATACTGACAGTCAGCTGATTCTCCAGATACCAACTGTGTGTTCAACAATTCTATTCAATTCTGATACTTACTAAACACCTCGACTTATTGCAGACAACACAGGTTAAAGTCTCAATCCCATAAGACTGCCCTCATCTTTAGATGCCAGTCGCAAGTCCAGGGACTCCCATACTTCTGACTGACCATGTATTGTAAATATTTTTAAATTTCCTATGTATGACAATGTTTTGGCGTCTTAAGACATCTGTCTGGCTGGGGAAGACATCTCTTCTTGGCGTAGCCCATTCTTAAAGATAACAAAGGACCCTATTGGGAGCTGTTTTAATATGCAACTAACCAATCTAGGTTCATGCCTCCCTTATCTGCCAGTACACCCTCAGAGACAACATTCTTCTGTGTTGATCACCCCAAGGCCAGGTACTAGGCAACAGGAGACCACCCCTACAGCCAATCCCAAACTGTCTGTCTTGTCCTGTCTTGCCTTTTCCTCAGAAACCCCAATAAATTCAGTGGTGTAAACATTCCCCTAGTTCCTGTCTTCTGCCTTCTGATCATCATAGTGTCTTTCTCATGTATCCCTGAAATGTGGAAGGAGAAGCAGACTTTACAGGGAGGTCAGGACTTGAGGAGTGACAAGGTGGGGAGTTCTCTGGTTTCCTGATTATTTCCTGCATATTCTTCACAGGGAGCTAAAGAAGGCTCCATCTTGGATGTACTATCTGTTACTGACTGAAAAGCTCCAAAAAAGGTCTGTTCTCCTAGTCAAAACACCAGGAAAGTGCTGGCATAAAAGCAGAAAACCTTTTTTGGCAATACCTTCCATATTCCAGTCAAACATGCAGGAAAAACCTGCACCATCAGTGGGGCAAACTTGAACTTGAACTTCCACCCTGTCCCCACCCCTGAAGAAGCAGGCAGTGCTCTGATTCCTCACTATGGTGCTGTCCATGGACACGGAAACTGATCTTCTATTCCCTGCCTGACAGACAGAGACAGTGCTACAACTGCCTCCACCAGGGTAGTGTCAGCAAGGTCTAGTGGTGGGTTGAGCCTCCTTAATGACCCTGAGACAATGACACTGAATAAGCCTAGTTGATATTTCTGTTCCCCTGTCTACGTATCTCTGCTGCATCAACAGAGTGCAGTGGGAAGCTAAGCCTCCACTCTCACTTAATATCAATGAGGTGGAATGAGGTGCTTTGAAGACATGCTGGTGACACTTAGCTTCTTCTTTTCCACTGTCATGGTGTCATCAGGGCCCAGAAGGGAGCTGAACTTCTATCACTATTGTGCAGTAACAAAGTTGTGTGACTCAGCCCTCCTCCTCCTTCTCCCAGGTGGCAGTGAAGACCATCGGGAAGGTGATCTTCGACCTCAACTCAAGACAATCAAGACAATGAAAGCAAGTTGTTGCCCTGCTTTTGCTAGGAAGGGTCAGCAGCACCAAGGGGAGAGCTGAATGTTCCCCCCACTTATTTGCAATGAGGAACTATGAGTAAGTGACCCATTTTTATTGGTGTTTTATTGGTGGTGCCCAACAGAAAGTTAAACAAATGCGCCCATCTGGCCTTCATAAAAACTGACACTCAAAAGATACCACACTCAAGGGAAATCATATGTCGGCTTATTTGACATTGATGTTAAAGCAGTCATGAAAATGCTTCAATAAGTAATTACAAATTCTCTTGATACAGATAAAAAAGGAAAAAATCTCAGCAAAGGGATAGAAGTTATTTTAAAAAGACCGAATGGAAATTACAGAACTGAAAAAATGTAGTAAGCAAAAGAAAAACTTCCTGGATTGGCTCAGTAGTAGAGTGGAGATGACAGAGGACAGAACAAATGAACTTGAGGACAATTCAATAGAGTTTACCTAATTTGAACAATAGAGAGAAAATACACTGAAAAAAATTAATGGGGACCTTTGGAACCTGTGGTACAATAACAAAAGAGCTATCGTTTGTATCTTCAGATGTCAGAAGAAAAAGAAAGAGAGCATTGTACTGAAAACTGCTCAATTAAATGAAGTAGAACATTTCCCAAAGTTTACAGATAACATGAACTTACAGATTCAAGAAGGTGAGTGTACCCCAGATAGAATAAACCTAATGATATCCACGACAAGACACATTACAATTCAACTTCTGAAAACGGAAGACAAAGAAACAAAAACCGTGAAAGCAACCACAGATAAATGATACATAACTCATGGGGAATACTAATTTGAATGACAGAGGATTTCTTATCTGAAACCATGGAAGCCAGGAGAAATTGCACATTATTTAAAAATACTAAAAGAATAATCAACTCTGATTTCTATATCCAGTGAAACAATCCTTTATCAATGAAGAGAAAATAAAGACATTCTCAGACAAAGGAAAACTAAGATAATTTGCTGCTAGAAAATCTACCCGTAAAAATGGCAATGACTAAATAGGAAATAATGACTAAAGAAAGGAAATAATAACAGAAGAAAGTTTGGAAACTCAAAAATGATAGAATACTGGAATGGGAGTAAATATAACATAAGAGTAAATATAATCAAATATCTACTTCTCATGAACTTCTTAAAACTTACAGGCTGGCTGAAGCAAAACTTATAACATCATCTGATATGGTGCTCCATATATGTAGAGAATATATTTAAGGTAATTATGTTTTAAAAGTGGAGAGGGTAAAGGAACCTAAGTGAAAATAAGAATTCTACCTATCACTTGAAGTAGTAAAACATTGATACCAGTAGACTATGATAAGTTATATATGTGTAGTATAATACTTAAGGCAACCTTTAAGAAAACTATACACAGTGATATACTCACACACCATAAATAAATCAAGATGGAATACTAAAAAGATTCAAGTAACAAATAACAGCAAAATAAGATAAAAAAAAAAGAGGACTAAGAAACAAAGGAAGCAGAAAACAAATAATAAAATGAAACACTTAAGCATTAACATATCAATAATTACCGTAAACGTAAATGGCCTAACTATGCCAATCAGAAGATAAAGACTGGCAGTGGATAAAGGAAAAAAATGACTTAACTATATTCTGCTTATAAGAAACTCACTTCAAACTCAATAATGTAGGAAGGTTGAAAATAAAAATATAAACAAGATATTCTATGAAAATAGTAACCAAAAAATAAAAAACCAGGTGTAGCTATATTAATATTAGGTAAAGTAGAATTCACAACAAAATTTACTAGAGACAAAGAGAGATTAATTCTTCAGGAAGACATAATGATTACAAATGTGTACATATAAAACACCACATGAGCCAACCACTGAAAGCTGAAAGGAGAAATAAACAACTGCACAATTACAGCTGGAGACTTCAACACTCCCTTCTCAGCAACTGACAGGACTAACAGACAGAAAATCAACAAGGCTATAGAAGATCTGAACAATACAACTAACCAAGTAGGACCTAATCAACACAGAGAGAACACTCTATCCCAAAACAGCAGAATAGACTTTATAAAAAAAAGTAACCGTGAAACATTCTTCAACATAGACCATAACTTGTGCCATAAAATAAACCTCAACAATTTTAAAATAAATTAAATCATACAGAGTGTGTTCTCTGACCAAAATGGAATCAAACTAGGAAGAAAACAAAAAACAAAAAAACAAAAAACAGAAAGACAACAGGGAAATCTCCAAATACTTGAAAATTAAGCAACACACTTCTAAATAACCCATGGTCAAAGTGAAAGTCTCAAAGGAAATTTAAAAAAAAAATATAGAGCTCAATAAAAATGAAAATACAACATATCAAATTATGTGGGATGCAGCTAAAGCCAGTCGTGAGAGGAAATTATATAGCACTAAATGCTTACATTAGAAATGCTTACCATTAAAAGAAATCCATGCCAAGACACATTATAATAAAGAAGAATATATTGGTTTCTTATGGGTGCTGTAACAAATTACCACAAACTTGGTGGTTTCAAACAATACACATTCATTCTCTTATAGTTCTGGAGATCTGAAGTCTGAAATGAGTTTCACTGGGCCTCTCTCTGGTTCTACAGAATAGGTTCTAGGGAAAGACCTATTTCCTTGATATTCCAGCTTCTAGAACTTCAGCAGTTTAGTGTCTTGCTTCAGTTTCACATTGCCTTTTTTTCCTTATTTGGTCAAATCTTCCCCCTACTTCCTATTATAAGGACACTCGTGTTTGCATTTATGGTCCACCTCTATAGTCCAGGATAATCTCCCTATTTCAAGATATTTAACTTAATTGCACAGGCAGAGCCTTTTTTTCCTTTTTCTTTCTTTCTTTTTTTTTTTTTTTTTGTGTGTGTGTGTGTGTGTGTATAAGGTAGCATTTACAGATTTCCAGGGATATCTTTGGGGGCCACTATTCAGCTTACCACAGAGTACAGCAGATAACTTTATACTAATAAATTCTATAATTTAGAATAAATGGATTTCAAAAACCACAAACTGCTAAAACTCAAACAAAAATAACACAGACAATCTAAATAGTCTTATAAACATTACAGAAATTGAATAATTTAAAAGCTCCCTAAAGAAATTTTCAGGCCCCAGAGTTATCACTGAAGAATTATACCAAAGATTTACAGAAGAATTAACACTAATTTTATACAACCTCTTTTATATATAGATGAAGAAGGAACACATCACCACTTGTTTATGAGACTAATAATGCCCTGCTACCAAAACCAGACAAAGACACCACAAACAAGGCAAACTACAGACAAGTATCTCTCATGGACTCTGATGTAAAATCTACAAAAAAATTTAACAAATCAAATCCAGCAATGTATAAAAAGAATTATGCACCATGAGTAAGTGGTATTTATTCTAGGTATGCAAGACTGGTTAAACACGCAGAAATAAATCAACGTAATACTCTAAACCAACAGACTAAAAAAGAAAAAAATCCCATGATCATATCAAGTGATAGAGAAGAAACATTCAATAAGTCTAATACCAATGTATGATTTTTAAAATCTCAGCACAGTAGGAATAGAGGGAAATTTCCTTAGCTCAATAATAAGCATCCACAAAAACCCAACAGCTAATATCATACGTAATAATGAAAGACTGAATGCTATTCTTCTAGGGGTCAGAACAAAGCAAGAATATTTGCCCTTACTACTCTTATTCAACACAGTATTGGGAGACTTAGTCATTTCAATAAGGCAAGAAGGAGAAATAAAAGGCATACCAACTGGAAAGGAAGAAATAACACTGTCCCTATTTACAGACGATGTAATTGTCTTCATAGAAAATCTCAAAAAAAGTCTATAAAAAGTCCTAGAACTAATAAGTGTGTTCAGCAAGGTCACAGGATACAAAAATCAATCTCATTTTTATATAACAATGAACAATGTGGATGCTAAAAATAAAAACACAGTATTATAATCACTCCTAAGAAAATAAAATACTTAGATGCATTCGACAAAATATGTATAGAATATGTATGCCAAAAATTAGAAAGAAAAAATTAAAGGAAACAAATCACAAGAACGAGATATCATTTCACCACAGTTAGAACGACTATTGCTAAAGAGGCAAAAAGATAACAGATGCTGGCAAGGACACAGAGATAAAGGAACTCTTATATACCACTGTTGGTGGGAATGTAAGTTAGTACAACCACTAGGGGAAACAGTATGGAGTTTTCTCAAAAACCTAAAAATAGAATTGCCATATGGTCCCACAATCCCACTGCTGAATATCTATCCAAAGGAAAAGAAATCAGCACTATTTCCAATAACAAAGATATGGAATTAACCTAAGTGCCCATCAATGAATGTATGGATAAAGAAAATGTGGTATACATACACAAAGGAATACTATTCATCCATAAAAAAGAATAAAATCATGTCATTTGCAGAAACATGAATGGAATTGGTGGTCACTATATTAAGTAAAATCAGCCAGGCACAGAAAGACAAATACTACATGTTCTCACTCATAAATGGGAGCCAAAAACTTGACCTCATGAACATAAAGAACAGAACAATAGATACCAGAGATTGGAAAGGGTGGGTTATGGGTACAAACACACAGTTAGATAAAAGAAGCGAGTTGTAATGTTTGACAGCAGACTAGAGTGACTATATTTAGCAACAATATTATATATATTTCAAAGTAACCTGAGGAGAGGACTTGAAATTATACTGACATGTAAAAATGATAAACACTCAGGATGCTGGATACTCCAAATGCCTTGAGTTGATCATTACTCATTCTATGCATGTAACAAACAGTCACATGTACTGATAAATAGGTAAATTATTATATATCGATAAAAGGAGAGAAAAACCTTAAATCAAGGGATATACCATGTTCATGAATTGGAAGACTCAGCATAGTAAGAATATCAATTCTTTCTAAATTGACCTATTGGTTTCATGCAATTCCCATTTAGCTCCTAGCAATATTTGTCTATAGTCATAGATAAGCTTATTCTAAAATTTGCATGAAAATGCACAAGCCTTAGCCTAGCTAAAACAATATTGAAAAAGCATAATAAGGTGGAAAGAGTCACTATCTCCAACATTAGGATCTACCATATATTGGGAGGAATTGATTTATTCAATTTTATGACTTATTACATAGCTGCAGTAATCAAGAGTGTGTAGTATTAGAGGAGGGACAGACATCTAGATCAATGACACTGAATAGAGAACTCAAAAATAGACCCACATGAATATGCTCAGTGGATTCTTGGCAAAGGTGCTTCCTCAATGGAGGAAGGATAGGCTTTTCATCAAATGTGCTGGAGCAAGTAGGCATCCATAGGCTAAGTAAGTAAATAGAATCTTGATCTAAAACTCAAAACTTCTATAAAAATTATCTCATAATGAATTTCAGACTTACATGTGAAACTATAACCCTTATAAAAAATAAGACAAAGTTTTCCAAATCTTGAATTAATTCTGCAAAGTATGCATGGACTTGACACTAAAAGTACAAGCCATGAAAGAAGAAAAGACCTCTTCAAATTTTAATTTTATTTTATTATTATTATACTTTAAGTTTTAGGGTCCACGTGCACAACGTGCAGGTTTGTTACATATGTATACATGTGCCATGTTGGTGTGCTGCAGGCATTAACTCGTCATTTAGCATTAGGTATATCTCCTAATGCTGTCCCTCCCCAAGGCTTTGCTCTACAAAAGACCTTGTACAGAGGATGAAAAGACAAGTTATAGACTGGGAGAAAATATTTGCAATACATATAGCTGACAAAGGACTAGCATCTAGAACATATTAAAAAATGTCAAAACAATTAAAAACTGTCAAAAGCAAACAATCCTACTAGGAAATGGGAAAATTTACTGAAGGGGATATATAGTTAGAAAAAAAGCCCATGAAAAGATGTTTAACATCATTAACCATTAGGGAAATACAAATAAAAATTATGCTGAGCTATCATTTCACACCCATCAGAATAACTAAAATAAAAAGTAGTGACAGCACCAAATGCTAGTGAGGATGCAGAGAAACTGGATCACATACCTTGCTGGTCAGAATAGAAAATGGTATAGCTATTCTTTTGTAAAACAACTTGGCAGTTTCTATAAAGAAAACTAAACATACAACTCACATATAACCCTGCAAGTGCCTTAATCTCAGAGAAATGAAAAAATATGTTCACATAAAATCCATGCATGAATGCCCATAATAGTTTTATTTTATAATAATAGTATTATAATAGTTTTATTTATAATAGCTCCAAATTGGAAACAACCCAGATGTCTTTCAGTGGGTGAATGGTTAAACAATCCATGGTATATCATATCCATAGCATGTAATCTAGTGTGTGGGATTAGCAGAGGGGTAGGCTAATAGCATGTACCTAGCAGTGAAACAAAAACAAATTATTGATAATAATAATATAATAATAATAATAGCATGTACCTAGCAGTGAAACAAAAACAAATTATTGATACATGCAATGATAAAGAGGAATCTTCAGGCAATATTTGTGGGTGAAAAATGCTAGTTTCAAAAAGTTACTTACTGGATGATTTTATTTATACAACATTCTTGAAATGACAAAAATAACAGGTGAGTGTGTTTGCTCAGAGTCAGGGGTCAGTGGTCAGGGAGGGAGGGTTGGATATGTCTGTAGAAGGGTAACAGGAGGAGTCCCTGCAGTGATGGAGCTATACTTTTATCTTGACAGCACCAATGTTGACATTGATTTAGATATTACATTATACTTTTGTAAGATATTATTAAAGGAAACTGGGTAAGTGTACAGGGGATCTCTCTATACTATTTCTTACAAGAGTGTGTGAATCTACAATTGTCTCGAAATGAAAAGTTTAATTACAAATAATCAAATGCAAGTGAGAGCATTTATTGAGTACTTATTATACATTTAGCACTTAGCTAAATGCTTTTCAGGTATTATAGCATAAATTCTCACCATATCTCTGTGATTATTATCTCATTTTACAGATAAGAAACAGTGATGGCTCAGAGATGAGAACTAAATTGATTTAGGAAACTTGATTGATAGAGGCAGGGTTAGAATTTTAACCCTGGCCAAACTAAAAAATCAATTAATTGATTTGTTTACTTACTTCCACATCACCAAAATTCTTGCTTATTGGGCACATTTAAATACTCTCTGTGGTGTTCCTTTAAGATCCAGACTGATTTCAAAGCAGCATTTGAGATGAAGATCTGGGAATGGATCTGGGAATAATCATGTTAAAGGCAAAGATGAACTGGCTTTTGTTTCCTTATCCTTCCTCCCACTCCTCCTACTTCAATCATATCACCAGGTTGGGAGAAGATGGGTAGTGAATGCTTAGCAAGTCACAAGTCAGGGCCGCCATCTGAGAAGGCTGTCCCACTAATTACCATTCTTGTACCAAACAAGGAAGGCTTGGCTCTGGTGATGGGTCACATTCTCTCTTGCTCACCAACTTGCTTTCGTAAATTAAACTTCTTTGGTACGATACTCTCTTTCTTGTTTCATATGACATCCCTATTGTTAGTGTTCCTTTGTGCCTCCTGTTCTCGGTCAAATGATTGTAACTATTAGGAAATTAAATTAAATTCAGAACATTCCTTACACACAAAACTGCATGCATTTTGGAACATTCCCATTAGCCAAAGCATTGATTTTTTTTTCTTTTTTTGGTAGATAATTCAAGGCTGACTTCATTTTACTTGCTTAACACTCTATCAAACAAGGGGACTTGTTATTCAATTTCAAAATTAAAAGAGTACAGAATGGACAAGGAAAAGCTCAGAAACAAAGGTGTTGTGTGGAAGGGCAACAGAAAAACATAAAAATAAGAACAGCAGCAGCAACAATAACAACCCCGCTATTTTTCAGAGCCCTTCTTTAATCTACCTTTCTTGTTTTCTTGATCAAATAAAGACATTGAAAACTCTTTTTGTTTTTATAGGATGACAAATGTAGGGCTTCATGGAATGTCCTCAGTTTCTCCAAGTCTTTGGGAAGCCGATGACAACAGGGATTCAGAAAGTCCACACTCAGATAAGCATGTAGGTTACTGGCCACTTTGATTAAGAAGAGCACTTCTGAGTGGAAGTAGCAGTGATGTGCCCATGGAAGGGCAGCCACACACTCAGGGAACTCACATTCTCATAAAAGAATAAACCACGAACCATAGTGTCTTAGTAAGCACATCCAGGGAACTCTGTGTCTGCTCTTCTGTCCTTGGACATTTGGGGAAGTTTCCTTAGACAGAACCCTGATTTCACGTAGAGCCCACATGGTTGTGGTGCACATCTCACAACTCCTAGGTGGGCAATGCTTATGCCTTCCTAGGACGCTAAGTCTTATCAGTCATTCCTGACCAAAGAAGTCCTCCAACTCTATCTGCCTAGAAAGCCTATAAATTGGGCACAAGTTATATATTTTAAAAGTCTACTAAGGCTCAATCTCATTCACCTGCCCCAGGCCCCCTTCCTGGCTTTTCATAATCCCTGGTCTCTTCAAGCCCTGAGAAATCTTCAGCTAGAAAATGTTTTAAGTAGTGGCCTTCAAAATAAGATATGGTTACTTTAGGACTATGAAAGTGATTGTATTGGAATACAGGAAGAAAATAGTGAAGTCATATTTATCTATATTTTATCACATCCTTTTAAATTAAGTTTTTGTAAATGTTGCATAAAGTTTAACAGTACATAATCATGCATGTAATTCATAAATAAGCATTCCTATTTGTTGTACATATTTTCTTTTTTCAAAATTTATTATTATTATTATTAATATTTTTGAGACAGGGTCTGGCTCTGTCACCCAGGCTGGGGTATAGCGATCCTCTCACCTCAGCCTCCCATGTAGCTGGGACTACAGGTACACGCCACCATGCCTGGCTAATTTTTTTTTTAATTTTAATTTTTGTAGAGACGGGGTTTCACAATGTTGTCCAGCTCCTGAGCTCAAGCAATTTGCCTGCCTCAGCCTTACAAAGTGCTGGGATTACAGGCGTGAGCCATTGCACCCAGTCCTGTTGTGCGTATTTTCAATAGGCATTTTACTGATAAAGATGGAACATAAAAAATGTGAAGCCCACCCATCTAAACCATGCATGGCAGATGATTGCCTATTTTCTTCTTAAGTTATTTTTCAACATTCAGTAATAACTCATCTAAATATTTTATCACTCCTGTATTTATGCGTTCATTCACTTCAACCACTTAACAATTATCATAGCATATAACAATTAGGCCATAAGCTAGGTACTGGGTTTTGGCTCAGAATTTTTATTCCTCTCCATGAGCAAGGTTTTCTCCCCCTAAAAAATATTTGGGAGAAAAGTGATTTGTCAACCAGAATCTTAACTTCATTTTGTCTTTTCTGAACATAAAAAAAAAATCAGCTTTCTTATTAAAAAATCTCTAAAATGGTGATAATCATGTTTAACCTGTAAGGTGTTGTAAAAATTGAAGGAGAGGATGTTCATTAATGCAGCATGTTGTTAATTGGAAAACAGTTTAAAAGTGTGATGTAGCCGCATTGTTTGAGTCTCAGAAACAATGATTCCCTTCTCCAGTCTATGTGAAATTATCTCATTTTCTTCACTATTTCGCCAAAATATATTTCATTAGTTTATCACTTGGTGACTGAAAGTAGATGCCTTACTCTGCTAAAGCCACGGTGGAGGTAAAATTCCCTTCCCAGCCAAATATATCAAGCCTCATTTAATGCATCTGGGAAATATGAATTTGTCCTGCATTTTCTTCCTGTAATGGCACTTCATTGCTGACTCACATTTATCTCATGGTTGGTTATGTGTCCTAAGTGTTTTTCCACTATATTTCTGCTTAGCCATCCTATATTTGTGTTACAAGATTTGTGTTCTTTGGAGGATGACCTGGCATTTGCCATATTACATTTCAGCTTTGTTGATGAAATCATTTTCTAATCTTTCAAGAACACTTTCTATTTTTCCACATATCTAGAATTCTGGTAACCCCATCTAATTTCATATTATGTACAAATTGGATGACTATATTTGTAAGTTTTTCACAGAGGTGATAAAAAATGACACAGTGCCTACCAGAAAGTGTTTGATAGAGCTTCTCAGGTCAACACCATTAATAACTCTTTTTATCTTATTCCCCTAGGCTAAAAGAAATGTGCAAGGCAGTGGAATAAGTGTGAGCATATGGGCAAATACCTGAAGCTAGGGAAGCATGCAAGTACGGCTCCTAACACAGCCTTGGGGGATAAGGAAGTCTTCCAAGAACACGCAATGTCTATGCTGAGTGAGATATGAAGGACAAGTACAAGTGAACCAGTTCAAAAAGGGCATGAAGAACATTCTAGACATACGTGCAAAGGTCTAAAGGTGAGGACAGATCATATTTCTCCTGGGTACTGACAGCAGTTCTGAATGACAGAGGGGGATCAGGAGAACTGGTGGGACAGGAGATTGGAGAGACTGGCAGGGCCAGCTCACGAGGAGTTTTGTCAGCCAGGGTCAGGAGCCTAGACTTTGATTCCAGTGGGGAGACATCGAAGGATTTTTAAAGCAGGATTCTGACATCCTCAGTTTGTTTCATGGGAAAGTTAAAAACTATTTTCCCTTCAGTGTGAAGAATGGATTATAGGGAGGGCAAGATTTGAAGTACAGGTATATCACAATGATCTATATGGATGTCTTATTTTTCCTTCTGGGCTACAAAATACTCTGAAAAGGACATAGGTCTGTTTCTTGTTTCCCTTCCATTACCTCACAGAAGCCCTTGAAAATATTTTATTGAGTACATGAAAGAAGATACATCACATCCGTACCTTTTCCCATGTCTGTCATGGCTACCATTCTATTATGGGAGAAAATGAAACTGATCCGACTTACCTGCTCTTCACAAACTACTGCTGGTAGTATCAACACCACTCTCATTTTCCAAGCAGTTGCTAATTATTTGCTTGATGATGCATCCTAGTACTTTTCTAAAACTAATTATTCTATTGGCTTACAAATCAGGATAAATTTTACTACTGACAACAAACATTATTTTGTATCAGTTGCCTTATCTGTAAAATAAGGATGATAATTTTACCTATATAAAAGAGGTTACTGGGAAGAATAAATGAGTTAATTTAGGTAAAGTCCATAAACTAGCACAGAAATAAGCACTCAATGAATGTTCGCTATTGTGTAGTGATCAGTATCGTTATTTTAGCTACAAATAACAGAAGACCCAGCTAACACATGAGGCTGAGACTGGGCAGGGAAATAGTTGGGCCTTGGAAGGCAGGCCCAGCAAGGTGAGGGGCTCATGGACCATGACATAAAGCTTGGACCAGACTCTACAAATAAAGCTACTTATGCCTTTCACACAGATAGAAACTTGACATCACTATTTTGACTTGAAGACAGGGCTGTAGGAGAGGGAGGGGGGGAAGAGAAGGGCAGTTTTGGAGAAAGAGAGTTGTCACTACAGTGGGTAGTGGACTGGTTGAGCTCTCTCTAGATCCCCTGGGATCCTTTCTAGTGATTCCATGCACTCTTTCCCCAGCTTGTGTTTTTTTTACTTCTAAGGGCCATGCCCGCAACTCTTTTGAGAGGACTTTCCAAGGACTTCTGGAACTGCTCTTGCAGAATGCCAGAAGTTTCTGAGAGTTTACAAACCCACCAGGTGGCCTTATCAATACCAACCCCTGCATGCCTTTGAAAGATGAGCTCCCAAGCCTTCAGTGGAACAAATGCTAAAGTGTAATTTATGCTCCAGAGCTCCCCTTGGGGATCATGCTTGAGCTAGGACTTTGGCCAAAATCACACACTTGATTGACTTCTCCCTTCCTGTCCTGCAACCCCCTCTCCCTTACTGGTGTGCCCTAGGAGTATTTTCTTAGTAACTTGCTCATACCCAAATGGTGGTTTCGGGGTCTGCTTCTGCAGAATTCCTAAGAGGATATCAGGAGCAAGGAGAAGCAAAGTTGAAGAGATGCATTAAAAGGCCAAGGATGCTAAAGACAAATTGAACTCCTGCAGATTTGGCTGATTCTACAGTGGCTTCTGTGCTGCTTCCTTTGGATAGGCTGAATTTCCCGGCTTTAGCATACTCCGGTGCCATGTTGAGGAGAGAGGTAACATTAGAGGAAACCTCATGGAAATCAGGCAGAATTTCAGCTTTATTTGCAATTGAGGAAGCTGAACTTTGGTTACTCTTATTCCCACGTTTTGAGACTCTCTGTGAATCAAGGTAGCTGAGTCAGCAATCCCTCCCATATTTTCATTTCTTTTTTTTTTTTTTTTTTTGTGGCTGGTTTTGACCTGCATATGCATAGATTCAAAAGACTCACTGATTTAAAGCTACCTCAAAAAGTTTTGGTCAGGAAGTTATTTATAACCTCAACCACCAGCAATCTACCCTGATGAGTCCTAGGTGAGTTTTTGGTCTTGTTCAATCACCCCTCTCAGTAGTGCCACCACGGACTTCCTCCTCATGAACGGAACCCTCCAGGTTACTATCCCACACTTTCAGGAGACAGCAACCACTAGCTTTCATAGCCTCTGAAAATTAGGGGTGGGGTTAAAGTGTTGTGCTTGAAGGCTAATAATATCTTAGCTTTCATAAGACACTTCATGCTTACAAAGTGCTTCTATATGTCTTCTATATGTACTGCCTTGGTAGCTCTTTATAACAACATTGTGAAGAAGGTGGAGTTGATTGAATTATGTCTATTTGACAGGTGAGAAAGCTGAGGCAAAAAGATTAAGTGAAGTCTTTAGAGCCACATAAAAGGGAAGATGAAGCGCTGAGAGCCAAATCAGGATCTCCTGTGCAGAGAGGGTGGGGCTGTGGGTGTGGAGGAAGACCTTCACCACTTTTCATGCTCTCGGGCACAGAGGGATTCAGGAGCTTGCAAGAGCTGCAGGTGAAAGTGACGTAAAGTGTGGCTATGAACTCAGGCACTCTGGGGACCCTGGAAATTGCCCATAGCCCCAAACTGGCTCTACCAGACACAGCTGCTCTCTTTGCACAGGTTTAGACTTCCTTGCCAAGGAAGATCTAAAGTGAGTCATCACTGTTGATTCACCGGGCTTATGTATTTAGCTAATTCAACTAAAATTAAAAAAAAAAAAATCTGTCCTGGGGGAAGAGTTTGGACATACAGTGCTTATAACTCCTACGTTTCTATTTCTGATCATGACTGCAGTTTATGACATTTGGCGATCCTTTTGTTCTACTTAGCAAAAAGTCAGAGACAAGCATTTATGATGCAAGTGAGCACTGCACGTTTTAGCTGGTGGGGTTCTCACCTGCTGCTGTAGTGGGTGCTTGAGCATGCATGCACATGTGTTCACCAGGGGAAGTTTGAGAAAATGCTACCATCTCGAACTTTAACAGGGTAGGTTAGTTCTAGGCTATTTTCTCACCACTGACTGTGAACTAACAAGGGTGTAAGAGCCCATCTCTATGAGTCTATATGCCCGTTGTGTATGCAACACAGGGTTTTTTTTTTCATATCACCCTGTGTGTTCTTCTTCTTCTATTAGGGACCTCCTATTATACAAAGGCAGGATTCCATGCTGTCAAGAGCTGGGTCACAGGTGGAATGCACCAGGGCACCTAACCTGGGCCATGAGACCACAGCCTGGGGACAGACTGGAGTCTCACCTGCCTCAGCTTCCCTCTGCCACATTGGAAAAATGAGTAGCTAAGACATATTCCTCTGAACCCCACTAATCCAAAGGTTAAAAAAAACCCACACTCACAATAACATAATATTTGCACAAATAAAGAATATATATATATATATATAATGCAAGTGAAACCCCTCAGCCACAACCACCACTTCCTAATTTACTGCCTTTAGTACCCACTAGATCATGACATGCTGACAGGATGATGAAGTAAGGAAGATGAATATACGGAGTGTCAGCACAGCTGGCTGATTTGCCTTTTAAAAAATATCCCAGGACCAGGTCAATAAGTAACCAGAGGCTGCATGTTCATCTTAATTTTTAAACTTTAAATATTAGTTATTCTTTCCCCTGTGACCTGAAATTACAAGTCCCCATTGTCTTGATATTGAGAATAAAGTGAACCAAGCGCTGACATGCTGAAGCAGATACTCTCATTCCCCTGCCTCCAGAGGGTGTGAGGAGCCTGGGCACATGCACTCCACTCAGGGACTTTCCCTGCTTGGCACTCCCAGGGGTGAGATCGCTTGCAAATGGACATAACCATTTAAAGAATTCAAAAACATTCACTGCATGTGCACAGGGTGGGCATGCAGAAGGTGCTGATCTTGTGAGACTGCCCTTTAGGAAGGGAGTGCAGTCTTAGATGACATTAACAGAAGCTTGCTGTTTGGGCAAAGGATGAGAGGATCACTGTGCTATGACCTGCTAGAACCACGTCTCAAGTGGTGAGTTCAGGCTGGGGTGTCATATTGTAACCCCTGGTTCCACTGTCACTGCCACCCCTTTTCTAAGACACATCCTCTCAGTCACATCCTGTATTGAATAGCAGAAGTAATGTGAACAGGGAGACAAAAATCAATTAAAATAATAAAATCTAAGCTTTGGAAGGTCTTTGAAGGAAATTTTTCTTTTGACCTTTGGATTTCCGAAGGCAATAAACATGACATAGCATTGCTAATCTTATAGTTTTCCAAGTAAGGATGTTATAACATGGACAAAAATTCCATTAATTTTCATCATCATTTCATTTTTAAAAGTCATTTTGGTGCCTCAAATTCACACTAAAGAGCACTCCATTAAGTCAGTGATTCTCAGACTTTAGCGAGCAAACCAAATCACCAGGATGGCTTGTTAAAAACAGACTTCTGGGCCTCTCCCCAAGATGCTGATTCATATGGTCTAGTGGGCCTGAATTTCATCTTTCTAACAAGTTCCTTAGTGATACTGATGCTGCTGGCCTGTAGGCCACACTTCAAGGAGCACTGCTAAAAAGAAAAGAAAATTAGCTTGGCTAAAGCTCACTACTTTGTACTTATTCCACTTACTTTATCTAGGACCAAGGAACACGTCCTCATACCTGGGCTCTGGCCTGCAGGCCCACTGGCCAAGTGTGACTTGTCATCTAATGCCACCATCCATTCCACTGCTTGTCAAAGCAGATGTCAGCTATGGGTGTGGAGAACCCCACCCTCTTGCGTTGCTTTAACTCAAGGTTTGAAGATGAATATAATGCTCTCCTCCACCACTCATCCAACACACACACAAGTGAGGAGCCTAATTCCCTCCAAAGGAGAGAAAATGAAACGAGGAGGCAAGGAAGTCGTTCTTGTCTAGCCTAAATGATGACTAGCATAGGTCTTCCCTTAGTGGTTTGGCTCTTTCTGCCAGGGTGCTACTGCCTTGGAAACTACCTGGCCTGCACAAATGCCTGTGCTTGAGTCCTGCAATGTCGGCTGAGTTCCCCCTCAATTCTCTTTTACCCAAAAGTGCCCCAGTTCACAGCCCTTCTGGCCCATAGGTTCAACTACAGAAATGCCAGCTTTACCTCCCTCTGGAAAGTGACCCAGATGGATAGAGAGCGGTTCCTTCTATAATATTTGACTACTATATATTTTACAAAGCCAAATCACACATATCATATCTCTGAATCTTCAAAACCTCCCTAAGAAGTTACTATTATAGCCCTATTGTATAGATGAAGAATCTGATATTTACACTCAGTTAACATGTTCAATGTTACCTATGAAGTTATTCTGTATTATAGCAGTCATTCAACTCTGGCTGCACCATACACTTATTTCTGAAATTATTCTTATTCAGTTATGTTCCTCTTTTTGCCCTTTCCAACACAGAGAGGTGGCAAAGGTCAAACGTGAAGCTAAATACAGACTGGAGATTAACTCTACTATTTCTATAATGGGAAAAACACACAAAAATCCCTAAAGCTACATCACAGGAAAGTGACCCAATTAATTCAGTGACGAGATCAGCCACATTGATCGGCTGAAGCGTCCAGTGGACAATGCAACTCATTGATTGAATGCTTTACTTTTCAGAGGCTTGTGTAGACAGAGCCACAGGCAAGTCTCTTCTGAAAGTGTTGCCATGGCACCAGCCAATTGCTTTGCTGGTCCAGCCTCCTTTGCTTTCCAGGGCAGTCCTTTTAGAGCCTCGGTCCGAGGGTGGCTTGCCTAGGTCAGGCAAAAACCTCCTCGGATTGTATGGTTTTTCAAATAAATGAGCTGCTCTTTTAGGACAGTCTTATTTCAGTTATGAAGTACCTATTAACTCTTTATATTTACAAATTACTCGGCTTTTTATTGTTGTTGTTAGCCATCTAAGCACTGAAAAAGTGCCAGTAAGTATTATCCCCATCTTACAGACAGGGGATTAAGGCCCAGCAAGGTTTAGGTCACCCAGCAGGCTACACTGGGGCCAAAATTGTTTCTCCTAGTTTGAATATTCTCTGAACTGTTTTCTGTGTTCC
Source organism: Hylobates moloch (assembly GCF_009828535.3). Lineage (NCBI taxonomy): Eukaryota > Metazoa > Chordata > Mammalia > Primates > Hylobatidae > Hylobates > Hylobates moloch. The sequence goes on along the minus strand of NW_026652289.1, from coordinate 91,828,887 downwards.
CAAGAATAAATCGATAAAAATGCATTAACCTTGAGAATCAACTCAATTAAGGGAGAACAGACAAGGAATTAGAGCAGACATCTTATCAGGACCATACCAAATGGATGCCCAGTGAAATATCAGTTGGAGGAAATGAACTCAAATGAGAGGGAGATGTTAAGAGTAACCAACAGTTATACAGCATCTAGCTCTTGCTTTGTGCCAGGCAATGTTCTAAGTGTTTATATAGATTAACTGCATTAATCTCTAGCTCAGCCCTAAGAGGTAGGTACCATCCCATTTTACAGGTGAAAAACTGAATCTGTCGAAGTCTTGCCTTAGGTCAACAGATCTCAGTCTACACCAAACACAGGAATTTAACTCTGCAGGGTATATTTAGGAATTGTGCTAAATGTTTCTCAAAGAAAGAGAGAATGTTCTACAATATTCCTGTATGCTCTAAAGTGGGAAAAAAATACAAAGAAACAGAACCAAACCAAACATACAAAACTGGCCATTTTCCTCTTTCCTGAAAGCCTACTTCTGTTATAAAGCAAATCAAACTTTGTTTGTGGCAACTTTTAAAAACAGTAGAATTTTTACTGACTCCTTCCTAAAGAGACCATGAAGAGGTTGAATTTCATCACACAATACATAGTAAAACTTTGTCCCATTAGCAACTACTTTTCATAGTCCCCTTAGTCTCGCTAATTTTCATTGGCCTGTTATCAACTACTAACTATGATTTTCTCAGCCAGTTTCCTCCAAGCCTCCAAGCAACAGACTGCAGTCTGAAAGTTGATGAATTCCTTATCCTCTGCCAGAGAAGGTAGGTAACCTTGGAAGAGACTTTGGAGAAACAGTAACGAGCTCCAGCTTCTGAGAGAAATCTTGACTGAATTCGACTAACCAGGAGATCAAGGTGGAGTGATGACTTTGGCAAGCAACTCACTGTTGAGCTCATAGAAGGCAACAGCTCACTCCTGCTAACAATCATGCCTGGGAGCTACGTTTGCTGCTGCAAGTCTTGGCCCTGGGCTAATATGTGACTAGAAATTCAGGTGTAAAAAAGTGTATGCCCAAACCAGCTGTTTCTTAGCAGTTCAGTTGAAGCTGCTAAGGAGATCTAAAATACTTCTCAACATATGTGCAATGCTGTCTAAAAGTCATAGAGTTGCTGGGAGAAGGTAAGAGGGCTGGGGTTTGAATTCCATAAAGGAGAAAGGGAGTGAGGTGTTAAGAAAGAAATGTGTATAGTCTACACAACACTGGGTGTACAGTCTTTTATTTTCAACATCTACTTTTCCATCATAGACACTCAGAGTCCCAGTAGACAGAAAGTACACATAAATTCTGTCTTAGCCAAACCTTTCACAGATGCATCATTTACCCACATAAACACCTACACACTTAAACTATACCTTGTCTAGGATCATCTTGTTTTTTTTTTTTTTTTTTCCTCTTTGGAGAGCAATCACATACAGTCAATAATTCTTATACTCGCTCTCTCTTTTTAAACACCTACCATTGTGTCATAGCCAAGTAGAGCACTGAAAATAGAGATTTTTAGGCTGGGCACGATGACTCACACCTGTAATTCCAGCACTTTGGGAGGCTGAGGCAAGTGGATCACGAGGTCAGGAGATCGAGACCATCCTGGCTAATATGGTGAAACCCTGTCTCTACTAAAAATACAAAAAAGTTAGCCAGGCGTGGTGGCACGCGCCTGTAGTCCCAGCTACTTGGGAGGCTGAGGCAGGAGAATCACTTGAACCTGGGAGGCAGAGGCTGCAGTGAGCTGAGATTGCAGCACTGCACTCCAGCCTTGGGCAATAGAGCGAGAGAGACTGTCTCAAAAAAAGAAAAAAAAAATATTTTAAGTCAAGGTCTAGACACTTGAGTATGTAACAATTGAAAGAGGGTGAGAGATCAGTAAATATTAATTCAAATAAGATGTAATCATACTCGAATATGCACAAAGGATTAAAGGTGACCCAAAGTGGATGCAGCTAATTTACAGGAAGACTTCAGGGAGGAGGTATTATTTAAGTATTTGAATTGGGCCTCAACATGTGTTAGGAGTTTCCCAGACATTTAGAGGAAAAATGTGCTCTTCAGTAACTGGATAATTCATGGCACTGTATACATTTTGATTTAAAATGCAAAGCTCATGTCCATTTCAGATTTTTAACAATCCATCTGAAATGGTTTTCATATTTTTGCTTTATTAATGCAAATGCCTTCACAAAGAGACAATTTCTGTACAGGGCTTGCATGAGTGTCAAATAAAACAGAATTTCCTTCTTATGTGTGGCATACTTTTCTCTCCTTTTATTATACTCATTTGGACTGATGTGGTAATAAAAGGTCCCGAAGCCAACTATTCAAATACATTAGAATTCATGACCCTTGGGTATTCCTTATTTGTTTTCTTTGATAAGGATTTCTTTGCAATAGGTGAAAAATAAAACCCTAAAACTTCCTCATCTTTGCAAAATAAACACAAGAAGACAGTTTTTTAAAAAAAATACTCGTTTTTGTGTGTATAAACGAAGCTTAATTTTTACAGTTACAAAAAGAGAAAATAACTGTGAGAAAACTAGAGTCATGGAAGTTGTTACGTATAGTCATCCCTGGTATCTGTGCCATTGGTTAAAGGACCCCTGTGGATACCAAAATCCACAGATGTGCAAGTTGCTTATATAATATGGCAGAGTATTTGCATACAACTTATATACATCCTGCCATATACTTTAAATCACTGTAGATTACTTCTAATACCTAATACAATGTAAATGCTATGCAAATAGTGATACTGCATTGTTTTTATTTGTATTTTTTATTATTGTATTATTTTTTATTGCTATTTTCCAAATATTTTTGACCAGTGGTTGGTCGAATCATACATAATTTGTGTATATGGAAGGTCAACTTTATTAGGTTGAAGAAAACATTTTTAGAATGCCCCTGGGATTCACCCTGAGTTCCAATCATTTCAGGCTTATTCCCTAACAGGTTGTGGTTGGCACATACTAGGGCCTTGAAAAATGTATCTGTTGAATGTATGGAGGAAATAATAATAAAAATAATTGACAAAAATTGGCCAGACATTAAGAGAAATGTTATCTCATTTAATCACTAGATTAAACCTGTAGGATGGATATTGTTATTAACCCCATTTTCCAGATGAGGGCACTGAGGCTCCAAGGAATAAGTAAATTGTCAATGTCACACATGCTAAGTGGCAGAGTCTAAACTCAAGCCCAGAAGGGTCTGACTCCTAAGCCTTGTATTTCAATGACTGTAGATCCTAAACCATGCTAGGTCCTGGATCTACAGAGATTGGAGGGTGGGAACTCTTAGGGAACACAAATTATACTGGGGAGTTGATACGTGCACCAAAGTACTTAGTGAGATCAGAAGGACTATGAAGATAGATGTGTAAAAGACACTGGAGCTGGGAGGAGGGACTGACTAGCTGACTGCATAAGGTCTCATGTCTCCAGCCGGGATCCAAATGACTTTAGACAGGAAGCTCAGCTCTTTCAGAGGGGAACACGAAGCTGGAGAGAAAGAGGGATTTGAACTGCAAAGAATTAAATGAGGGTTGTCAACTTAAAGGAGTTTGGCACTTGATACAACAAACACCAGCAATGCTGACCCATTTGAACCATCTGAATGGTTATGTATTGCCTGCCATGACTGGAGGGAGCTGACAAAACTCCTAAGTGTGCTGCATGAGGTGTTTGCAATGGACACTGCGATTCTTGATCATCCAGAGAGATGCCACGGAAGTGGTTTGGGCACACGCTTTGTAACTATGTTTTGAGGCAGGTTGTTTGTGTGTGTGTTTCTTTTTTTCACCTGATTCATTCGTCATTTGTTTTTTGTTTTGTTTTATTTTATTTAGATTTCTGTAACGGGATCTTTGGGGCCTCTCTACTTATGGAGTAGCTGACATTTTGTAATGAATTAGAACTGGATATAAAAAGGCTTAACTGTCACTTAGTATCAATGGCATTAAATTGTACAAATGGTACTAAATTTAAATATTCCTTGAAAGAATAAGATTCATTTAAAAATAAAGTTTTGGGGGTCTCTTAATGGTCCAGATATAATGTACTTACAAATATTTTCTTTACTTACAATTTGTCCTGTAAGCACCATGATGACAAAGGAAAAATGTTAAATGTTACTCGTCTTAGTATCTCATCCTAAAACTGAGTGCTACCTGGTATTTTTTTTGTATTATGAGTGCATTTTTTTGCTATCTTCCTCCAAGAGAATTTTAAGCTTTCTGACTGAGGAGGCTTTGTCTGTCTTGTTCACTACTGTATCCTCAAAACCTGGGAGGAGACTGATGCATACAGGGGCTCAATAAATATTTGATGAGGAATGCACGAAATATTCATTAAAACAGTGCTGAAAATGCAGTGGAAACTTAAAATGTAACCTAATTAATGAATAAATGAGGCTCAAACCTACCCTTCCACCAACTGAAGGTGTAGGATAGAGTGAGTTGAGGTGAAATATGATTATTGTGTGAGGGTGCATGTGTGGGGATAGAGGCTTTCTCAATGCTGTGACTGCAAACAGTTATTTAGCTCCAAATTATGTAGATGTACATATTTGAAGTTTCTTTATCTCAAAAATAATGGAAAAATAAACAAAGTATAATGGTAGGCTCCATAGAGTTTAAAATTCACCTGGATAATATCTTGCAGAGTGTTTTCCAACTTGGTTCCATTCTCCCCGTCACTTTCAGGTACACCAATCAGACGCAGGTTTGGTCTTTTCACATACTCCCAAATTTCTTGGAGGCTTTCTTGGTTTCTTTTTATTATTTTTTCTCTAAACTTCCCTTCTTGCTTCATTTCATTCATTTCATCTTCCATCACTAATACCCTTTCTTCCAGTTGCTTGCATCAGCTACCGAGGCTTCTGCAATCTTCGCGTAGTTCTCGAAACTTGGCTTTCAGCTCCATCAGCTCCTTTAAGCCCTTCTCTCCATTGGTTATTCTAGTTATCCATTCTTCTAATTTTTTTTCAAAGTTTTTAACTTCTTTGCTATTGTTTTGAATTTCCTCCCATAGCTCGGAGTACTTTGATCGTCTGAAGCCTTCTTCTCTCAACTCGTCAAAGTCATTCTCCATCCAGCTTTGTTCCGTTGCTGGTGAGGAACTGCATTCCTTTGGAGGAGGAGAGGTGCTCTGCTTTTTAGAGTTTCCAGTTTTTCTGCTCTGTTTTTTCCCCATCTTTGTGGTTTTATCTACTTTTGGTCTTTGATGATGGTGATGTACAGATGGGTTTTTGGTGTGGATGTCCTTTCTGTTTGTTAGTTTTCCTTCTACCAGACAGGACCCTCAGCTGCAGGTCTGTTGGAGTTTGCTAGAGGTCCACTCCAGACCCTGTTTGGCTGGGTGTCAGCAGCAGTGGCTGCAGAACAGCATGGTACTGGTACCACAACAGAGACATAGATCAATGGAACAGAACAGAGCCCTCAGAAATAATGCCACATATCTACAACTATCTGATCTTTGACAAACCTGACTAAAACAAGAAATGGGGAAAGGATTCCCTATGTAATAAATGGTGCTGGGAAAACTGGCTAGCCATATGTAGAAAGCTGAAACTGGATCCTTTCCTTACACCTTATACAAAAATTAATTCAAGATGGATTAAAGACTTACATATTAGACCTAAAACCATAAAAACCCTAGAAGAAAACCTAGGCAATACCATTCAGGACATAGGCATGGGCAAGGACTTCATGTCTAAAACACCAAAAGCAATGGCAACAAAAGCCAAAATTGACAAATGGGATCTAATTAAACTAAAGAGCTTCTGCACAGCAAAAGAAACTACCATCAGAGTGAACAGGCAACCTACAGAATGGGAGAAAATTTTTGCAACTTACTCATCTGACAAAGGGCTAATATCCAGAATCTACAATGAACGCAAACAAATTTACAAGAAAAAACAACCCCATCAAAAAGTGGGCAAAGGACATGAACAGACACTTCTCAAAAGAAGACATTTATGCAGCCAAAAAACACATGAAAAAATGCTCATCATCACTGGCCATCAGAGAAATGCAAATCAAAAGCACAGTGAGATACTACCTCACACCAGGTAGAATGGCCATCATTAAAAAGTCAGGAAACAACAGGTGCTGGAGAGGATGTGGAGAAATAGGAACACTTTTACACTGTTAGTGGGACTGTAAACTAGTTCAACCATTGTGGAAGTCAGTGTGGCGATTCCTCAGGGATCTAGAACTAGAAATACCATTTGACCCAGCCATCCCATTACTGGGTATATACCCAAAGGACTATAACTCATGCTGCTATAAAGACACATGACACGTATGTTTATTGTGGCACTATTCACAATAGCAAAGACTTGGAACCAACCCAAATGTCCAACAATGATAGACTGGATTAAGAAAATGTGGCACATATACACCATGGAATACTATGCAGCCATAAAAAATGATGAGTTCATGTCCTTTGTAGGGACATGGATGAAACTGGAAAACATCATTCTCAGTAAACTATCGCAAGGACAAAAAACCAAACACCGTATGTTCTCTCTCATAGGTGGGAATTGAACAATGAGAAACATCACACGGGGATTTGTGGGGTGGGGGAGGGGAGGACAGATTGAGGAGTTAATGGGTGCAGCAAACCAACACGGCACATGGATACATATGTAACAAACCTGCACATTGTGCACATGTACCCTAAAACCTAAAGTATAATAATAAAATAAAATAAAATTCACCAACATTATGTTTTTCATAAAAACATTTACAGCATTCTGAAATGTGTTCTATGCTTTGAATTCTACGTTAGCATTGTTAAGGCATTTGTAACTACAAGATCTAGAAAAGAAGTTGTAAAAGTTGCAGATTTATAGCAAGTTGCCAAGAGAACAATGGTTTGATATCACTTCATTTATAATAACTCACCTATTTGTCAATCTCAACATTCCAGACACCAAAAAAATAAAAAATGAACAACGCCTTTGAGTTGTCAAAACCATCTTCATAAAAGTCTGAGTGCTAAAGCCCATGCCCTTCATTCACAAGAAACTTCACTGAGCCCTTGCTCTCTGACACAAATATTTTCTAAGCCCAGATATAATGCAAGGAACAAATGAGAAGGGTTTGGGGACCACTAGAGACAGTGAGAAATCACAGTAGAAATCCAGGAAATTAGAGAAAAGAAGCAATAGCTATGAAAAGGAGCAGGAGGTAACTACAACCGTAGCCCTCATGGCATCATTTTGGATAAGAGCTTCTTACACCTCACCAATTTTTAACGGCATTACTCTCTAATGTAATAATTTACTGTGTTAACTTTGCCCCAAAGGAAGAAATATATTGAATTTCTTCTGCTTAGGTAGGCAAGGGACTGATGATTGCATTGTATTTGTATTTCGTTCTCAAAATTGCTGATTTTCTCAGTAGAAAGTTCTGTCTTAGTCACCATGAGCCCTTAGGTTGGTCACCAAACTGCAGGCTCAATTCTTTTAAGGGGCCAATTACAAATCCAAACATGCAAAGGGACAATGGTATGGCCTCAGGGGCAGCATAAAGGGCATTGCTTTTGCTATGAAATTTATACTCTGGAGAGTATATCATTCTCTCCAGAATAACCATTCCAATGCCTACCAATCAGCTTCAACTCCTAACCAACTAATTCCACTTCATAGACATGATTATCTAAACTCAGGATAAAGCCAAGGAGCAGAAACTCACATCTCTCCTTTCTGTTCTCATTCATTACCCCTTCATTCCCTCACACTCTATTTTCACCTGGCATCTTTATTTCTGCACCTTTTTCTCAATGCCACTGTTAAGCAGTTCTTACATGTATTTTCCATCGTGCACTGGCTCTACTTCAATATGGCCACTTTGTTTCAGCTGAATGAAAACCACAGTCTCTCCAAAAACATAACTTTTGACATTGATTTATCAACTTTCACTTTAGTGGCTCTTATGGGATGAGCTTTCCTTCCTTGGAAACGATTTAATGCTTTTCCTAGTGCTCCAGGACTGTGACATTTGCACGAATCCTTTATGTCTTAACTATCTGTAAACATTGTTCTAAGATTTACGTTTCTATACAAAGCCCCATTTTTTCTTTACCAAATTAATATATGTTCATTACAGAAAATATGGACCCTATAGAAAAATCTATCAAAAACATTCCCTGTAATTATGTCAGCCTAGTGATAAGTATATTTTGTGTACCTTGTACATATAAACACACACACACGTTCATTATATTGTATGCAAAGTGCTATAATCTGGTTTTTCACTTAATGTTTTGGCTTGAGTATTTTCCCAAATCTTAACAATTTTGACTATTTTCCCATTTTTAAAAAATGTATTGGAAAATCTTTTAATATATATGATAGTATGTTGTCATCACTAAATCATTTATTATTAGACATCTAGGGTATAAAAAAGGCAAGGTATCTTGCAGCTGAAATGTAGACAAATGTAAAGACTGGTATCTGTAGCACGGATTCTGCAACTAAGTCCTAGACTCCTACATGTTTGTGTGTGCTTGTGTGCATGCGTGTGTGTGTGTGTTTGTAGGAAGGTGGCGGTGGGTAGGCTAATCAATTATGTGCAACCTTGACTCAGGTGCCTTTGCTGTTGCCTCGTTAGGCTGGGATTTCGTATGTTCTCACCACTAGGTGCTGCCTACATTAGGAATGACGATAAAGCCTCAGTCATTTGTGTGCCATTTGCCACATAAAGACATATGCTCTGAGCATATCTAGCTGTTTTAAAATCTTTTTAACTGCCATATAACATATAGTCATTCCTTAAATAACTTAATCCACTTCGAAATGAGCTATAAGAGTATCTGTTTTCTTTCCTGTCCTGCTTCTTTCATTCTGCTCTCTACTTTGGAAACAATCATGTTGGGCATTTCTGTAGCTTATTAACTATGTTTTCAGCAGTGGAAAAACACGTAAGTTCTGGGAAAATTCCTTTTTTCAATATTTTAGCACAGAGTATTGCTACTTACATTAAGAGTTTGGAAGAGAAAAATGGTACTAAGACTAAATTATTACACCCCGAATGAGTGAGATATATCTAGGAAGGAAGCAGATGATGAAAGTGATTTCTTCAAAAGAGTGAAAAATGATAAATGTACATATGGTGGCGGGGGCATTTGCCTGAGCTTCAGCCTGTTACTCTTCATCATTAAGGTTTAGACATGTCTGCAACTTTTCATCACACAGGTATTAAGGCCATAAAAAAACACGTATTCAAATAGAGCCCAGAGTTTTTCTTGAGGATGAGGAGATGTGGTTAAAGGTGAATCCACTGTTGGAATTCAAATAAAGCTGGGCATGTGTGTCGAACTTCTGTGGTGGTCTAGTAGAAGTCTAGAAGGGTTAGGCTGTGGCACTAATTATCTTCCTGGGAAGAACCCACCCTAATGGAAGAGACAGCCAGTGGAGATAATCTTGCTTATATATGTTTCCTAGGCATTGGTGAAGAGTAGGAAGTCAGCCTACGGCCTGTATCCTGAAAAGTGGCTAGGTCCTGGAGGAAGAAAGGGCTAGAAGCGAAAATAGAACGTTCGTGTTAAACTGCCTAACTCACTGAGAGTCAAGAAATACCGCCTTAGTAAGACCCCTCTTTAACCACAGAAGAAATCAGTTCTCCTTACTCTATTGCAGGCTGCTGGGCAGTCTGGATATCCTCAAAGCAGCCACCAGGAGATAATGACCAGGCTGGGATCGAGCAGGAAGAAAGACAGGGTCATTAGGCAGAACAGAGCACACATGCGGCACCTAATGGATGCTGCAAAAGGCAGCAGGGCTGCTGAAGCCACAGGGGCAGTGGCAGGCAGTGGGAGAGGGTGTCCTTCCTGGTGGAGCCTAGGTAAAGTAAATGCACGTGCTGAGAAAATGGCTTCTGAGTACACAAGCAATATCACCTGGGAGTGCCTGGGAGGCCTTGGAGAGGGGCACATTTACAGCCATGGACTTCCTGCATGAGCAAGGAGGGGATAAATCCAGGTTAACTGGGTTACGGGGATAAAAAATTTAGTAAGCCTTTTGATTTACACATCACATATATATGCTATTTTAGTGCAGAAAGACTTACATTTTAAATATGTTTTAGAAGCAGTGAAGTTCAAAGGCCTCCTTTGGGGTCAATGAAGACCTGCATATATGTACCTTCAAATGTTTAAGGGAGTTGCTCCTCAATTTAGGGGCAGCTTAAGTGAATATGTACCTAAATAGGCAGAAAAAACTGGCCTCTGAAAAGTCTTCTGTTTTCTGTTTTTAAACTTGTAGACTCATATTTGTACATTACATCAAGCTCCAAACATGTAAGAGCATGCTGGTCACAATAAACTAGTGAATTCTGCCCCAAATATATATCTCAACATGGTTTTTCCATTGCAGCATGGTATACATTCATATCCTTCCCTCTGTATCTTCTTATTTCATTTACAAATGTTTCATTTATTAAGATCTATGTAATGGGCTGTAAAGGTAACAAAGACGCAAAAGTTACCGCCAGAAACCCTATGGCTACTCCATTCTTCTATTTGTTACACAATCCGTGTTATGGCACAACTAACATGGTCACTTAAACGTCCCAAGTCTGAAAGTCAGTGAAAATTCATGATACAACTTTAAGCTATTGTATCGAGTGTTTATGTAAGTTCAATGAATACAGGAAGAACACATCAAATTCTCACCTATAATGTTTTCTATAAATGTATGAACCAGAATCAAATATATAAACATAGGCTAGAAAAAAGCAGAGTGTTCTGTAATAATTCCGGGAGTAAAATGTGTTAATGCTTATTTTTGTATAATTTATAGCTTGGTCCTGTAGGAAATTATTGGAGATTACAATGACATTTAAAGGTAAAAGAATTCAACATTACAAATGTTCATTTAATTGTACCAGAAACAAGGTGCTGAAAGTATGATTTAAATACATATACATCAGATAAGTAAAATATGGATTTTGGGCAGAAGGAGATTGAATTATTGTTGAATTTGGATCCAGAGAAAATATTATATAAGGATTATATATACATATATGATTTACACATAATATACATTTATAGGTAATGGCATATATACGTTCATACCGAAATATAGGAGGTGATTTGATGCTTATGAGTTCTTGAAACACTGCTATTTAACTGGGAAGAGGAATTACGAAGGGAATAATGAGGAAATGCAAAAAAAGTAGTTTTCCTCCACCAGATAATAGTTAGTAACTTTGCAATTTTAATGAAAATCTAGCAAATCAGGTATTGTACAACTGTTTTCTCCTCACCAAAACAGGTAAGGAGGAAGCTCATTTTCTATTGTTGAAGTCTACAGATGAAAATTCCTCTAAAAGTAAAACCATCCCCAGTAGATGTAATTAGTCTAGTTTTTGGTCATTAATAGTTCATTTAGGTTAATCTAGAAAATATAATTGCCAGTGACAGAGGAGGAGGTAGAGAAGTTCATGAATCAGTAATCTATGGATTAAATATTTTTATATCTTTTAAATCATCTAAGTAAGTAAATTACCATCATGTTCCTTTAAGGAAACGGCAGAAAATCCAAGTCTACTCCCACTCGGCACACAGATGAGCCATTCCATAATAATATTATCTTGACTGCAAAAAGAACAGTCTTTGTTTACATGTAAGCTGGAAAACTTTTAAATAATAATCTTGAGGGTGGAGAATATACAGCACTCTCTTAGGTCAAATTATGACCACAGTTACAACAGACAGTGCAAAAAGCTTTGAAAGGGATAAGATAAGACAAACAGAACTGACAGGAAAACAAAGTGGCCAGAGAAATGTTTGGCAGAAGCCCAGCATACTCCTGGCATCCTCTCCCTAGGCCTTTTGCTTGTCTGCAGAATTATCACTTATCTTCCACCAGCTTCTCTCTCTTTAAAGAAAGGCCAGTGTACCCCTTCCAATGCTTCATCAATACCTCACATGTCACAGAGTACAATGTAAATGGGCTACAAGCCCATATTTCATGGTTCTCCAAAGCAGCTTCTTCTCATAAGAACAAGGTTACGCATTTGCAAGATTTATAAAACAGAGGACTGCATCTTAATTAGGCCTGCACTGTTAAATGAAAATATTTTCTTAGACACATTGGCACTTTTCCCTTCAAGCCAATAATGCTCTTCCTCTCAAACTGTGTGCTTGTTTGTTTTAAATAAAAGATAAGTAGATATTTACTTAGAGTGATAGAGGAAATACACACCAACTACTTGGTATAGTAGGTAGGTGGAAAGGGACAAGGATCCAGACGTTCTGAGTTACACGCTGCTGCTGCCACTAGCTTGTTTTGTCACCTGGAGACAGTCATTAATCTTGATGAACCTCTATTTGTCTATCTATAAATTGAGAAAGTAGGAAATTTCTAAGCCTGCTTGTTAGTTATATGATCTGTGATCTAACCATATTGGTCAATTATAAAGTGTCATGCCAGAGATAACATTTTATGGGTCAATTAGAGTATGTGGTGACTGACTGGGGAAGTCATATATGATTTTAATGAACTCCTTTTTAAAAAGAAATATAAATTCTACAAATCAATTAAACATATTCCTAGATCCTTGATCTCACCTTCACAAAGGTATCTGATGAGGTCCTTATCATAATTTTCAAACAATTTTATTTGAGCCTTCTTAGGCTAGTTTCTAATTTGGCACAAGAAGGTTCAATGTAGATCATCTCCCTTGATTCTCGGATTTTAAGGATTGGAAATTGGAGGTCATGGCACAATTCAACAGCAAGAATATTAGTGCAGCCCAGGTCCTGTGGTTTGGGCCAGGCATCTCTCCATTGCCACAGGTTGCCTTCAGAAGTCTGAATGGGACACATAGCCCATTTTCAGGCCTTGAGAATTCCTGTGAGAATTTCAAGCAAGTTTTTGTTTCAACAGCTCACATGTGCAAGGGCCACCAAGAGTTTAGTAATGTAAATAGATAACATATCATCATTTAGCCAAGGAATCACATTATGAGCATATTCAAACCACATTCAAGAGGACACCAGATTTCCTTGAAACACCTGTAGATAAAGGAAGAAAAATCATGGTGGATGTGTAGCCAGCCTCCAACATGGGCTCCAACGACTCCTGCCTCTTGGTATTCAAGTCCTTGTGCAGTTTCCTCCTATAATGTATCATAATTGGTCTTTGTGACCAAGAGAATACAGCAGAAGTGATGGCATGTCACTTCTGAAGCTAGGTCATAAAAGGTACTCTGGCTTTGTGGTATAATAAGAAAGATATTCTGTCTTTGTCCATAGTGCCTGGCACAGAACTCCTGTTGAGGAACCCCTGTTCCCTCAAACCCCTGGACCACCACACAGAGAACTATCTCCAGGCCTGGACTTCCCCTGACTTGGGGATAGCCTTATTCTCAGATCTCTCTCTATTTTCAACTGGACTATCCTCTGTACAACCCAGAAAGCTCCATCCAAATGCTGTAAGGACTGGTCTCCAAGGGGGAAGGGGAGGAGGGATGCCATTTAGGGTTATAGATTCCCCAACTCTGCCAGCTCTAACTGTCCCCTGAGTTGCTACTATGTAAATTAAATCTACCCTGCACCACCCTTCTCTCTCTCTCTATATATATATATACACACATATAAAGAAGTAGGGTGATAGAAGCATATGTGTTCTAATGAGGCAACTCTTAGCAAGCCTCTAGATAGCTTCAGGATGGAGGCAGGTCATCAGAAAGACCAAGCCTTGATTAGAAGCTTGGAGCTTTCAGCCCCAACCCCCAACCTCCAGGGGTTAGAAAAGGGGTTAGAGATTGAGTTAATCTTGAATGGTCAGTGATGTAATTAATTGTGCTTACTTAATAAAACATCCATAAAAGCCCTAAACAATGGGGGTTTAGAAGAGCTTCTGGGTTGGTGAACACATGGAGGAGCTGGGTGAGTGGTGTACATGGAGAGTGCATGGAAGCCTCCAACCCCCACACCTTCTATGAATCTCTTCCATTTGGCTGTTCCTGAATTGTATCCTTTATAATAAACCTGTAATAGCAAGTAAAGTGATTTCCTGAGTTCTGTGAGTAATTCTAGCAAATTACTGATCCTGGGCTGCCTGATGGGGATCGGGGATGTGGTCGGGGAAATGTCCAGGTCGGGGAGGTGCTGTTCTCTGAAAGGTAGCCTAGACATTCCATCTGCAGTTGGCATCTGGAGTAGGGGCAGTCTTGTGGGATTAAGCCCTTGACCCAGGGGTGTCTGCATTAACTCTGGGAATTGGTATCAGAATTGAATAGAATTGTTGGACACCCAGTTGGTGTCTGAGTTGGTTGGTGTGAGTAAAAGCCTCTTTGATTTATTGCTTGTTCTCTTTTCCTATCTGATCCTTTCTCTCTGTCTCAGATCACTCATTGTGGAAGAAATCTGACGCCATGTCTTGAGGACACTCAAGTGGCCTATGGAGAGGCGAACATGTAAGGAATTGAGCCTCCTAGTAATAGCTAGTGAGAAGCAGAGGGCTCTGCCAACAGCCATGTTAATGAGCCCTTGGGGAAGTGGACCCTCCACTCCCAGCCCAGCATTCAGATGGCGGAGGTACCAACATCTTAGATTTGCCTACTGAGAGACCTTGCACAAAACCGCTGTCAGATTCCTGACTCTCAGAAACTATGTGAGACAGCACATGTTAGTTTTAAGCGGTGAAATTTCAGGGATATTGGTTACACAGCAGTAGATAACTATTACAGTGAGGCCGGGTGCAGTGGCTCACGCCTGTAATCCCAGCACTTTGGGAGGCTGAGGCAGGCAGATTGCGAGGTCAGGAGATGGAGACCATCCCGGCTAACACGGTGAAACCTTGTTTCTACTAAAAATACACACACACACACAAAATTAGCCAGGCATGGTGGTGGTGGGCGCCTATAGTCCCAGCTACTCGGGAGACTGAGGCAGGAGAATGGCATGAACTCGGGAGGCAGAGCTTGCAGTGGGCCAAGATCACGCCACTGCACTCCAGCCAACTATTACGGTGCATAGCTACTCCATTTTACAGGCCTTGTCATAAAATCCACCAAGGATGGATCCTAGAGTTTTAAAAGAGAAAGAATCTAACAAATTACTCTCTGAATTTCAAACACAACAAATATTGTAAGTGTAACATATATTGTATGTTAATGAAAATTCTGAGTATTTAAAATAGTTAATTCATTTTGACAAAGTTTCAAGTTTCACGACGTCTCCTGGACTACTTCTTCCATAATTTTAATTGAAGCTATTAGCATATCCCTGTTTAGTTGTCTTTAAATAAGTAGTGTAAGGATACCCACTTCTACCCCTAAGAAATGACATAGCTTAAGACTTTCTAGGCTCAGGCCGGGCGCGGTGGCTCACGCTTGTAATCCCAGCACTTTGGGAGGCCGAGGCGGGCAGATCACGAGGTCAGGAGATCGAGACCACGGTGAAACCCCGTCTCTACTAAAAATACAAAAAATTAGCCGGGCGTGGTGGCGGGCGCCTGTAGTCCCAGCTACTCGGAGAGGCTGAGGCAGGAGAATGGCGTGAACCCGGGAGGCAGAGCTTGCAGTGAGCCAAGATTGCGCCACTGCACTCCAGCCTGGGCGACAGAGCGAGACTCCGTCTCAAAAAAAAAAAAAAAAAAAGACTTTCTAGGCTCTATTTTTCTCTTAAGTTTATCTGACCAGATGGATTGTAGAATCTTTTTAGGAACTGCACACTGTAATAACAATTATGTGTTAAGCATTTTCTTTATGTAAAGCTTTAGTCCACAAACTTGGATGTGAAAGAAATGTCTCTCTTCTTTATTTCTTAAAGTCAAATTAATTTGGTTTTTGATCTCTATCCTTTCAGAAAGATAAGAAACCCAACCTCCAGCACTATGAGACTCCCTCCTCTCCATCTCCAAGGGTCAGGCCACGGTCTTAGTCATTGCCAAGAGCATCACAGAAGGCCTCTGCCTCCGGTTCCTACCTGGGCCCCTTCTATGCTCATTAACTGATGCTGCAGCCTGACTTCTTCAAGACTAAGTTGGGCTGTATGCTTTGCAATCACGGGAAGAAAACAAAAGAGGGTATAAACACAATACAATGCCTCCACAAATCACTCCATCTCAGGGGGTCAGAAAATAAATTAAATGTTAGGAAAAACAGAAAAGAAGTAAGCAACATAGTGCCAGCCTTTGGGTTCTTAGACACTCAAAAGGAAACAGAAAGTACAGAAACAATACACCAGGAAATAAAAGAGGGCATTTTTAGAAGTACCATTTAAATTGCAAGGGCTGCAGGAATCAACAGAAGGAAATAATTGGGACGAGGGGGAGGGGACTTAATAAGAATAATAATTATATATATATTCCCTCAAATTTGTATGGAATTTATAAATTATGAGGGACTTTTCACACGTTTATAACTTCATTTTAGACACTCAATGAAATTAAGTAAAATGGGGTTGGCGGCACAGATGGTAACATCTTCATTTTATGGATGAGGAACTTGGACTCAGCTAGCTTTGGCGACTTGTTGAGAAAGACAGAACCAGTTAGTCGTGGAATATAAAATTGAGCTCGGCTCTCTTCCTACCTAGTCTTTTCTCTGCTCCGCTCCCACACTTCAGTGAGAGTTGCTTTCCTGAAGGAGTAAGTTCTAAAGCAGGATTGGAAGTTTCTATAGGGACAAAGAGAAGAGGCATCCACGAGTGGCAAGGAGTGTGAAAGGGATGAAAAACACATAAGAAGAAATGGAGACAGGCGGAAGGTCCCAGCTACAGGACAGAAAAGCCAGGGTGTGGGCTTCTGAGAGATGATGCTGAGTGGTGAATCACGGGTGACTAAGGGAGCCATTGACTTCAGATTGCAAATTCTCCCCTCCTACCCCGTGACGAAGAAGTTTATCTCCTATATCTCTTTATATATGAAAAACCATAAAGAAAACACCAGTATTTTTATGGTTTTCTATAAGAAAAACCATAAAGAAAACACACATAGTGTACCATCCAATGAAAGCATATGCCATCTCACTTGGGCCCTTTATCAATCTTAGTCACAGTGCCCAATATCGTTTCCGTTTGTCATTCTCTGAGTTCTGTTGTTCAAAGCTTATCCTCTTGCCTGGACTATAGAGACAGAGGTGAAATCTTTGAGAAGTGGATCCTATCCACTTGTCATTATACCTCTGTAATTCTTAGTGATGTTCCACATTGCCTCCCACACTGACCCTGTACAAACTACTGCAAGAGTTTCGGGGGTGAGGGACTGTTACTTGAGCCTACTTCTTCCATCCTGCAAAGGCAGGGATGGAGCTCAGGAGATGGTGCTTTGCATCTTTACAACTGGAACAAGATGAAAGGTCTCTGAAGGAATAATGAGATCCAGGATTGATTCAGGACGAGAGGCCAGATGGGAACAGTAGAGCATTAGGATGTTGTGATGCCGGGGTAACCTTTCCATAATGATGTTGCGTGCCTGAAGTTTGATGCTGAGAATCTACACTGATTTCTGGCTTAGAAATAAGAAATTGATCAGTAAATGAAAAAAAAAAAAAAAAAAAAAGCCTACCTATATCCAATCTCTCCCCACCAGCCCCCTCTCCCAACATTGTTATCTATTTGTATACACAACAGTATTTTAGCAAATGAAAATTCTCAAAATTCTAATCACATCTTTATCCCAAAGCCTAGATTTAGTCAGAAAGCTTTATAATGCTTCTGACTCGGTAGAGTTAGTTATCCTGTTTAATTGGATTGACGGTGACAATTGTAATTACCTTAGATGAGATTGCCTGTAATGTAATTATACTTCCTTCATCAGCATGAGCTGGACTTGTGGAATACATGCAGAAGATGCCTCCGATTACTGAGAGGTTAAGAAGGACATTATATTGCCTCACAAATCCTGTTTGTTACTGTATAGAATTGTAAAAATTATGGAAGAAACTGAAGGAATTACTCCTCTAAAGCAGGTTTGTGATCCAAATATGTTTCTGTTTCATGGAGTAAGATGACTATATTCCACAGCTATATTTTTGTTTAAATAAAAATTATATTTTAATAACTCAATATGGGGGTAGCAATAGTAAATCTGGTATTTTATTATTATTTTGTTTCTGCTTATTATGTACAAACAGCGACTGCATCTAAAAGACATTTTTAAAAAGCATACAATACACAGTGAAGTTTAACTTGACTTTTTCTATGATCTGAAAACTTACAGTCTCTAGAATTAGCATAGTAAGTAACAGGAGATAACTTTAAAATACTAGTCTTTATGAGTAGATGGACCCATAATTAATACTTAGGAAGCCAGATGCTCTACTACAATGATAGCTTTCTCTATTTTCCAGTTAACACATGGAGAACTTTAAAATTTTCAACTGGAAGCCTAGCCTCTCAACAGGACATTTCTGCCAAATATATTGCAAACACATGTAGTTTAGGAGAAATGGCACATACTAGAAATCCACCCCAATCTTATTAGCTTTAGCATTGCTCTCATTAAAAATAGAGCTGCTTACAGGTTTTTCCTTCTGAAGCATATGAAACATAGAACTTGGAAATGTGCCCTTTTGAAAACTTATTCTTGTATTCACAAACCAGATGGTGCACATCAAATGCATTCTGATTTTCTAATGAAATAAAAAAGGATCCCTATTATGTTATTTAATATGATTAACACATCCTCAATTGCTATTTTTACAGATACTCCTGGAAAGTTAAACAACTTGGCTCATACTCTCCTGCTGGAGTTGGACAGGAAGACCTCACCAAAGCTGAAAGGTTAGGGCTGTGCTGGGGGCACTTTGCTTTTTAATTCTTCCAAAACAGGCTTTGGAGAGGTGCAAGGCCCTGCCACAGCTGCTCACAAAGAAACCTTCTTCTGTTTTTGAACATCAGAGACAAAGAGTCTGCTGTATCATAAAAGGGCTGATTGGGCAAGAAAAAGATACACACACACTGTCTGTCTGTCTCTCTCTCTCTCTCTCTCTCTCTCTCATTCTCTCTCTCTCAATTTCTCTTAAGACCAGTACTTAGTCAAGCAATATTCATAGCATGCTCGAATTACTAACATCACCAGTAAACTCTAATTCTGAGCACCATTTGAATGTCTCACTCATGACATACAGCAAAAACTTATCTAAAACCAATAACAATTTGCTGGATTTTGCCAACAGATTGGAGAACAGTATAATGTTGTTTACCTTGAAAAAGGTTGGCTTGTCTGGTCAAAAACCTGAAAAAAGAAAAGAGAAATGGATTGATTTTCCATTACTTCTGACCTTTAAAACTACAATACTGAGTTAAGCATAGTTGTGGTGTGCTTATTAATTTAGTAAATCGGATTGTCATTCTCTAATTTTATGTATCTCTTGCTTGAAGTAATAATGGCTTAAGCTAAGTTGGATTCTAACCTGAATCCAATTTCTCTATTGAATTCCACTATTAGTCAGGAATATGTTCAGCTGAGGAAAAGCATCCACCAGTAGACCAGAGTAAAACACCATGATAGGCTAGACACTGTGCATGTGAAACATCTGTTTTCTTTTGTTGTTGTTGTTAAACTTTTAAAACTTGAAGATCTCTGGTCAGCTATGTCTTATTTTATCTTCTACAGATAAGAAAACATTTATTTGGGCTGAGACAGCTGTTTCATGAAATGCAACACCATATCTCATTTTTCTTCATGAACTTCTCTCATTTAACAATTAGGCTGGAAGAACACACATTACCAATAGGTTCAGTCATATAACACTCAGAACCTGGAAATAACGAGTTGTAAGTTTCAGATCCTACAAAATAAATCAGTTACTCCATCAATTCTATAATATAAGGCAAAGAATCTGAAAATTGAAGGAAGATATTTTGAACAACACTGTGCAAAAGCTATAGCTGAGTTAGGTATTCAGTTAAGCCAAACACCACGCCTGGTTCTCAGTTTGTTTTGCAAAAGCATTTATTCTACATTTTAAATATGCACATGTTCCAACTTGGGCTAGAAAGACTTAACTAAAAATAACACCACTATCACCAAGTGATGCTATGGTTGACCAATACTCCAGGATTTGAAAAAAAAATTCCCCAAATGGTACAAATTCCCCAAATGCTACAAATTCCCTAGGAACTGGAAGCTTTTCTTCTCAAGGTGAAAGACTGTTTCTCCTCTTGGTGTTTTGCCATTAAAAAAAGAAAGTATTTAGCAAACAACTAGCAGATCCATCAAAAGGTTAGGATTCTTTTTATTTTAGTGCTCTTTCTTAATGGGCAAAAATTGATTGATTAGTTCACCTGGAATGTTCTTAGCCTTAGGGCAGAAACAAGAGGTTTGTATGCATTAGTGGACTGGATTTACAAAAGAAAAAAGTCCACATTCAAGAATACAGAGAATTTCAAAAATAGAAGAAAATAGAAAAAAGAAAAACAAGGTCTAGAAGCATATTAAAATTCTTGTATTCATTAAAAATCAAATGGCTGTGTTTTCAGTTGTATTGAGTTATCATATGTGTACTGGTTCTTTGCCTTAGTTCCAAATGTACTCATATTATCATCTCTAAATCCATCTGGATAGTTTATACAGTGAACCCTGGAATCACTTAGTTTCTCCAAATTCCATCTACTTTTTGAGAAAAAAAAAAAAAAACAAAAACTTAAGGCAGATCTTTCCCCATTAGATCTCCAACCTCTGCTGCTCCCTTCCCCCACTTGTTGGTAAAACTACTTTCTGGAAAGTTTGTTTACCTTTCAGACAAGACAAGGCGTGAAACAGAGGAGCAGCGACCTGCTTGCCACTGGCTAGAATGAAGTGAGGGGAGTTACCAGAACGCAGTGGTATTAATCCCCTGTTACTCTGATGTTACCTCAGACCCTCTTCTACTATTTATTTGGCCATACTGCCAGCACAGTGATTTACATCTTGGAGGAAGTAGTATTTACATGTGTGTGCATAAGATTCTGTTGGGGAGTTTATTAACAATGCAGATTCTTGAGCTCTAGCCTGCTCTATGAAATCTGCATCCCTAGCAGATTAGCACCCAGGAATGTTCATCGATAAGCTTTTCCAGCGAGTCTGATTAGGTATGTGGCCTCATGACCACATTTTGGGAAACACAGACTTAGGATGATATGAAAAGTGATGTCAGGCTGTGCTAAGTGCCAAGCCTTGAGTGGAAAGGTGTTTTAAGTCGCTATCTCATCTCAGAGTACATAATAAATATTTAAATTTGAGAAAACTAGTATTTAATAGATAAGTAAAATCTGTTTAGTATTTGCTATTGTTTTTATTTATGGTTTCCAAACAGATATCTGATCTGCCTTAAGCATTATTTGCCTTGGTGATCTGTAAATTCCTGAAAAAGGGAGAAAGCTTAGGTGATATACACTCTAATTAATGTGGCCCTCATATACTGTTTAAGTAATAGAATCCTTACCACTTAGAGCCGGAAAGACTTTTAAAAAATGTAGCCCAGCTTTTTAATTTTTTCAGGTGAAGATGCTTTTATGCAGACAGATGAACTAATGTAGGAATTATTTTGTACAGGGGGGTGATCTGAAATATTAATGGGCTATTTTAACCATCAGCTTGAATAATTCAAAGGTGTCTGCTTAATTCTTGTGCTTCCCCAGTTCGGATGAAAATATCCACAAAGAGAACTATGTAAGTAAATACAATTAATCATAATCAATCATGTACTGTCTTGGATTTCCCTAAAACCAAAACACTGAAATGGACACATGACATCCTTCTGGTCCTAATTTTCCACCAATTCATGAAACATTTCATGCTTTGCTTGGGACAGCACAAACCTTTCAACCTCCAATTATATTAATATTATGAGGGCACTGAAGTGCCCAAATATGTGACATGAAGTCCTTGAGTGTGGAATGGCCGTTTCCAATAGACATACAGTTTGCATAAATGGAAATGAACACAATATTATCACCCCTTGAGATTTCCTGGTTTTGGAACCAACAGGTGGTGGTCCTGGATGCTTTACAGTATAATCTCCTTTTAGAGATTCTTAGTGCACAATATTATAAATTCAGAGTTCTTCTGAAATAAAGAAAAATGTTATCTTTATTTCATCCATCATTTAAAAAAGTTATTTATCCTAGGAAACACTGAACAGAGTGATCTTTTTAAAATTTAGTTTTTTTAATTTAATTTTATTTATTACACATTATAATTACATACAATTATGGGAGTACAAAGTGATGTTATTTTATATATTATATATATATATTATATATATATATATGAATGATGTGGAATGATTGAAACAAGCTAATTTCATATCCATCAACTTAAATAGTTATCATTTGTTCCTGCTGTCTAACTGCAACTTTCTGCCCTTTGACCAACATCTCCCTCGTTCCCCACACTCCCCACCCCCAGCCTCTGGTAATCACTAATCTACTCTCTGCTTCTATGAGTTTTATTATTTTAGACTCCATATATAAGTGACAACATGTAATTTTTCTCCTTATGTGCTTTGTCTATTTCACTTAACTTAATGTCCTCTAGGTTCACTCATGTTGCCTCACAAAACAGATTTTCTTCATTATAAAGGCTGTATAGTATTCCATTGTGTATATATATCACATTTTCTTTATCCATTCATCCCTAGGTTGATACTTAAGTTATTTCCACATCTTGGACACTGTAAATAATGCTGTAATGAAGATGAGAGTTTAGCTATCTCTTCATAATACTAATTTTAAGTCCTAGACTACCTACCCGGTAGTGGAATTGCTGGACCATATTGTCGTTCTGTTTTTAGTTTTTTGAGGAATATCCACACAGTTTTCAATAATGGCTGTACTCATTTACATTCCCACCAGCAACGTACAAAGATTTTCTTTTCCCCCATCCTTGCCAGTATTTGTTATCTTCAATCTTTTTTTAGTAATAGCCATTCTGACAGGTGGGAAGTAATATCTCATCATTTCCCTAATGATTACTGATGTTGAGCATTTTTTCATATATCTGTTGCCCGTTTTTAAATTGAGTTATTTATTTTTTTGCTATTGAGTTTTTGAGTTATTACATATTTTGGATATTAACCCCTTATCAGAGGTATTGCTTGCAAATATTTTCTCTCAACCTGTAGGTTTTCTCTTCAGTCTGTTGTTTGCTTGCTATGGAGAAGATTTTTAGTCTGATGTAAGGCCTATTATTTATTTTTGGTTTTGTTTCTTGAGTTTTTTGGGTCAAATTAAAAAAATAACTGCCCAAACCAATGTTGCATAGTTTTTTTCTCCTGTTTTCTTCTAGTTAGTTTTACAGTTCCAGAACTTACATTTGAGCCCTTAACCCATTTTGATTTTATTTTTGTATGTGGAGAGAGATATGGGTCTAATTTCATTCTTCTGCATATGGATATCCAGTTTTCCCAACACTCTTTGTTAAAGCCACTGTCCTTTACTGATGGTGATCTTGTCACTTTTGTTAAAAATTAATAGACCATTGATGTGTGAGTTCATTTCTGGGTTCCCAATTCTGTTCTATTGGTTGATGTGTCTATTTTTATGCCAACATGATGTTGTTATATGTACTATAACTTTGTAATATAGTTTAAAGTTAAACAGTGTGATGCCTCCAGCTTTGTTTTTCCTGCTCAAGATTGCTTTGGTTATTTGGTGTCTTTTGCAATACCATATAAATTTTAAGATTTTATCCTATTTCTGTGAAAAATGGCATTGAAATTTTTATAGGAATTGCTTCAAATCTGTATATTGCTTTGAGTAGTATGTACATTTTGGCAATATTAATTTTTCCAAGGCATGAAGACAGAATATATTTCCATGTATTTGTGTCTTCAATTTCTTTTATCGATGTTTTATAGTTTTCATTGTAGAGATCTTTCACCTCTTTGGTTAAATATATTCCTAGGTATTTTAGTTTTTGTAGCTATTGTGAATAAAATTTTTAAATTCCTTTTTTGGATAATTTGTTGTTAGTGTATAGAAATACTACTGCTTTTTGTTTGTTGATTTTGTACCCTGCAACTTTACTGTATTTGTTTTTCAGTTCTAATAGTTTTTTTGATAGGGTGTTTAGGGTTTTCTATACATAGGATCATGTTGTCAGCAAACAGCAACAATTTCACTACTTTCTTTCTTACTTAGATGCCTTTTATTTCTTTCTCTTGCTTAATTACTCTGGCAAGGACCTCTAATATTATATTACATTGAATAGAAGGGGTTAAAGTGGGCATCTTCGTTTTGTTCCTGATCTTAAGAATAATATGCCAATAAATTGGATAACTAGAAGAAATGGGCAAACCATAGATACGTACAACTTACCAACACTGAATCAAGAAAAAAAATTAAAATCTAAAAAGATGAATAATAAATAAGGAGACTGAATCAACAATAAAATTTTCTCCCATCAAAGAAAAGCCCAGGACTTGATGACTTCATGGGTGAATTCTAACAAACATTTAAAGAAGAACTAATACCAATTTTTCTCAAGTGCTCCCTAAAAAATAAAGAAAAAGGAGTACTTTGGAACTCTTTTCATGAGGCCAGCATTACTCTGATACCAAAGCCAGACAAGGACATTACAATCAAAGAAAATTACAGACCAATATCCCTGATGAACATCGATGCAAAAATCCTCAACAACAACAAGAGTACTAGTAAACTGAATTCAACAGCATATTAAAAGTATGATTCACCATAATCAAGTAGAATTTATCCCAGGGATGCAAGGATGGTTCAACATATGTGAATCTATAGATGTGAAATATCATATTAGCAAAATGAAGGACAAAAACCATATGCTCATCTCATTAGATGCAGAAAAAGCATTTGATGAAAAATTTAACTTGTTTTCATAATAAAAAATCTCAACAAACTAGGTATGGAAGGAATGTACCTCAATACAATAAAGGCCATATATAACAACCCTGCAGCTGACATTAACCTCAATGGTGAAAAGTTGATTTTTAAAATAAATGTGATTTTTGTCTCTTTTTTACTAGACCATCATTTGATTCCTATTGGCAAAGCCCAAAACTCTGCAATGAAGGTCACAGAGTCTTTCAACATCTGGCACCTATCTTTCTTCTCAATTAACCCCCCCCCCGGATATCTCACAGATTCCAGAAAAAGTGAACACTGTTTCCAGGATCCACCACACCACTTCAGCCTCCATGCCTTTACATGTGCCATTACCCGTGCTTGGAATGCCTGTGTTCACACTCCTCTACACACAAATACACACATGCCGTCAGATACCATTCTTCCAACCTTTTCACCTGACGAACATCTGCTCCTCCTTCAAAATCTACCCCAAACACTATTTCTGTGGGGCCTTTCTCAATCTTCCTA
This sequence comes from Hylobates moloch, assembly GCF_009828535.3. Lineage (NCBI taxonomy): Eukaryota > Metazoa > Chordata > Mammalia > Primates > Hylobatidae > Hylobates > Hylobates moloch. Next base: position 91,803,553 of record NW_026652289.1, on the reverse strand, counting down.
AACTTGGTTACTTCCTTTCCTGTGCTCCCATTTTGGCTATTTCTAACTATTCTAGAATACTCATCAAACTATAAATTATACTCTTCTGTGTAAAGGTCCACCTCCCTCATTAGACTGGGAGCTTCTTGGAAGCAGGTACTGCCACTTACTTAATAAACATTCAATGCCTACTCTGTTCTGGGAAGTTCATATCCCAAAGTATAGGTCCTGGAACGGTGAGTGTCAGTATGTGATGGGTACCCAATAATGGCTGATTTAAAGCATAAATAATTGAATGTCTCCTGCAAATTCTCTCAATGATATAATGATTGTCATGAACTACCTACTTACAATTTACCTGCAGGTGTCCCTGAGAAACACACATGGAGGTGTCTTAGTTGTTAGTAAGGTGATGGGTATGCTAACTTCAGAAATAGGAAATCATTTTCAGAGTAGGTACTGGCCTTTAAAGAGCAAAAAGAAAGGGAAACAGAGGAAAAGGAGGAGGAAAAGAAAACCAACCAAACCTGGGGCCAGGGCAAAAGAAATGAATTTTCTCTTCTTAAAGGAAGAAATTTGTTTGTACCTAGGGAAAAAGAGAATAATGAGTTCTATAATAGTGATTTCAGTTCTGTAGAGAAACAAATATTATCTTTCATAATGTTTAAGCCCTGATAGCATCTGTCTCTCTTGCTGCACAGGAGATGTGAATTACGTTGTCTATGCACTGATGAATTAAAATTGCCTCAGGCATTGTCAACTGTGATGACATTTGATACGGTTTGGATCTGTGTCCCCACCCAAATTTCATGTGGAATTGTAATCCCCAGTGTTGGAGATGGGGGTCTGGCGGGAGGTGACTGGCTCATGAGGGTGGATCTTTCATGAATGGTTTAGCACCATCCCCTTGGTGGTGTTCTTGTGATAGAGTTCTCATGCGATCTGGTTGTTTAAGTGTGTAGCACTGCACCGCCCTCTTTCTTGCTCCCACTCCAGCCACGTGATGCACCTACTCCCCCTTCCGCCATGTTTATAAGTTTCCTGAGGCCTCCTCTAAAGTGGAACAGATGTCAGCTTCCTGTATATCCTGTACATACTGTACATGCTTCCTGTACACCCTGTGGAATAATGAGCCAATTAAACCTCTTTTCTTTATAAATTATCCAGTCTCAGGTATTTCTTTATAGCAACACAAAAACAGACTAACATACCACTTCACCCTGGAATTTTTTCCTTCAAATTTTTAAAGAAGGGAGAATGTCTTGGTGTTTGAAGCTTTCATTTTTTCTGATTATTTAAGTCTTTCCAGGCAATTGTCCAAACAACAGGGACTTTAAAGTCTTCATTTTTAGAAATTTTCATGTAATTCTCTGTTTGGATTGACGGTATAGATTTTTTTTTTTTTTGAAACAGAGTTTCGCTCTGTTGCCCAGGCTGGAGTGCAGTGGTGCGATCTCTGCTCACTGCAAGCTCTGCCTCCCGGCTTCGTGCCATTCTCCTGCCTCAGCCTCCCGAGCAGCTGGGACTATAGGCGCCCACCACCACAGCTGGCTGATTTTTTTGTATTTTTAGTAGAGACAGGGTTTCACCGTATTAGCCAGGATAGTCTCGATTTCCTGACCTTGTGATCCGCCCACCTCAGCTTCCCAAAGTGCTGCGATTACAGGTGTGAGCCACCGCGCCCAGCCAGATCTTTTTTTGACTAATCATGAGACAAAAAGTAATGAATGCTTCTGAAATTCCAGACCAAGTTAGAATCAAGAACACTTCACAGAGAAGAGAGGTACTGCTGTGGCTCTCAGGAAGAGATGAAAGGGCAAATCTGTCTTTGTATGATCTGTACTGTGCCAAGACCTAGCTTTGTTTATTCCATTGTGAATACATTCTGGAAGGTTATGTTCATTATGGCACTTTATCACTAATCTGATAAGAAAAACAATTAAAGTGATTGCCAACATTGTTACTTCTCATAATGAGCAAAGCAATATATATGTAGTTATATATATGAATAATCATTGGATGCAATGTATTATGGACTACAGTTAGAATTGATTTGTCAATTACAGAACTACTACACAATGCAAATAAAAATTCTACAATCTTTTCATAATTTTCATGAAGGGCCCTTCTAGATGCAAATTTTTATTTATGCAATTTTCACAGGATGCAATTTGACATGGTCTCCATCTCTAAACCAAGGGGTTTGTTGTAAACACTCTATTTAGCTTGCAATTACCATACAGTTAAATGACTAATCACAGAAACTCACTCCATGATCACTGACAAAAATGGCCACACTCAACACAACTGAAATCAACATTGAGGAAAATGGGTCTGCCTCTCACCCACACCCAGCCAATCAATCACAGCAAAATGAACTAAATATGGCTGTTTTCTAGGATGAGATACAATTAATCCGTGCAGTCTGAGTCTGAAAAATTCATATGTTAGGTACTGTTTTCCCACTTTAAATACAGTAGTGTGCCACAAAGGGAAACGTGGAAGGACTGGTTCATAAAGTCAGAGTAAGGCATTCTCTAAGAATGTTTAGATGAGATGTTTGAACTATTTTTCACATTTTTCTTCCCTTCTCTAGTGGCCTACGAAGTATGAAGATATTGATTTTTAATGAAATGTACTTATGAAGCAGTGATCATATTTTCCCAGCTTCCATTGTCTTGATTTTAGAAATAACATCTAGTTCGCTGACTGCTGGAGACCTAGATTAGGGCTGGAAAACTCAGGAAATGTCAATAAGAATGCCACTGACAGCAGGAAACAACTGCTCCCCCAGGATTTCACTCTCATTCCCCTTTCCAAAATTTATCATTTAACAATGACAGATGCTGGGGTCTTGTGGTGTATGTGACCGTAGGTAGCTCTCCTTCCCATTCTTCACTGTGGCTCTTTCCAACTGTCACTCTCCCCAAGCTCTCTCTCCTACCATACTTCTTTCTTACCAGTGTCAGCACATAACTTTGCTTCTTCAGACACAGAGACACTAGATGCCAGTATATGAGAATTCTCTCAACATCCTGAAGCTGCTGTGCTCACTCCCATATGTCATTCTCCATCCACACATTTGCTGTGTCTCTATCCATCCTCATCTGCTTCTCTCCTGATACAATGTAACAGGTGTTTTTCCTACAGTCTCAGGTTTAACCTGCTAATTAAATTCTGGAGCCTATCCTCTCATAGCCCCTCTCTCACTGTAACTTTTGAGGTTAGGTCAATAGAAGTCTTGTTCCTTCCACCTGGGTCTCCTGGAACACTTGTTCTGGGGGAAGCTAGCTGCCATGTAAACAAGTCCAACACACCTGGCTATGTTGAAAGGCTGCAAGGAGCAAGAGAACAATGTACAGCCAGGCCTCAGCAGTTCTTATTGTCCCAGATGAAGCACCTGTCATGTGGAGAAGCCTCTGGACATATAGCCCTATACAGCCTTCAGTTGTGCTACTGGGTTGCATGTTTGTGTTCCTCCAAATTTAATGCTGAAACTGAATCCCCAATCCAACAATATTAAGAGGCGGGGCCTTCAGGAGGTGTGTAGGTTATGAGAGCTCCATGTCATGAATGGGGTTAGTGCCCTGATATAATAAAAGAACAAGAGGGAGTCTGTTAGTCGCTTTTGCCCTTGCTTTCCTCCCACCTCATGAGGATGCAGCAACAAAGTGCCATTTATGAAGCCGGGAGAAAGTCCTTACCTGCATCTGTTGGTACCTTGACCTTGAACTTCCCTACATCTACAACTGTGAGAAATAAATTCTATTGCTTATGGATTACCTGGCCTAAGCGATTTTGTTATAGCACCAGGAATGGACTAAGACAAGTTAATTCTAGCCCAAGTCAAGATCTGACTGCAATTGTATGAGAGATTCTGTACTAGTCCCCTAGGGCTTCCATATCAAGTATGACAAACTGGGTGGCTCACAAAGAAGAAATTTATTTCCTCACAGTTATGAGGTGAGAAGTCTGAAATTAAGGTGTTGGCAGGGCCAATCTCCCTCTGAACTCTGGGTAGAATCTCTCCTTTGCCTTTTCCTAGTTTCTGGTGGTGGCCATCAGTCCTTGGTATTACTTGGATAGCAGCTGCATTGGTCCAAGCTCTGCCTCTGTCATCACTTGGCGTTCTCTCTATGTGTCTCCTTCCCCTTCTTACAAGGATGCCAGTCATATGGTATTTATAGCCCATCATACTCCATTATGACTTCATATTATATAATTATATCTACGGAGACCCTATTTCTTTTTTATGTATTAATTTGCTTATTATTTATTTATTTATTATACTTTAAGTTCTAGGGTACATGTGCACAAAGTGCAGGTTTGATACAGAGGTATACATGTGCCATGTTGGTTTGCTGCACTCATCAACTCATCATTTACATTAGGTATTTCTCCTAATGCTATCCCTCCCCCAGCCCCCCACCCCCTGACAGGCCCTGGTGTGTGATGTTCCCTGCCCTGTGTCCAAGTGTTCTCATTGTTCAATTCCCACCTATGAGTGAAAACATGCGGTGTTTGGTTTTCTGTCCTTGTGATAGTTTTCTGAGAATGACGGTTTCCAGCTTCATCCATGTCCCTGCAAGGGACATGAACTCATTCTTTTTTATGGCTGCATAGTATTCCATGGTGTGTCTGTGCCACATTTTCTTAATCTAGTCTATCATTGATGGACATTTGGGTTGGTTCCAAGTCTTTGCTACTGTGAATAGTGCCGCAATAAACATACGTGTGCATGTGTACAGAGACCCTATTTCTAAATAACGCCAAATTCTGAGGCAATGGGGGTTAGGACTTCAACATATCTTTTGGAGGAAAACAACTCAGCCCAAAACAGACCCCAATCTAGAACCATCTAACTGAACCCAATCAACCCAAAAACTCTGAAAGGTAATAATAAATGGAGGTTTTAAGCCACTAAGTTTTATGGTAGATTGTCCCATAGCTATAGATAACCAAAACGCCTTCCTTTACTCAAATCTACTCAACCTACTAGTTTGGCTTCTGCCAACACACTCTACTGATGCTGCTCTTATAAGCCACCAGTGACTGTCTTGGTGTTCCATCCAGTGGATGACTTGGTGTTCTAGAGGGATCCCTTAGCCAATACCTCTACCTCTGTGCCTCCCTAAAGTCCATCGAAATGACCAAGGAAATATGTATGCAAGAATAAATTCACTAAAACCCTATAAAGCAAAGAAGGTGGACATGAGCAGACTAGAAACTTGGAGTGTTTTTTAAAGATGGAAAGCGGGTAGGATTGGATTGAAGGAGGAAGAGAAACACGGCCAAGGAGCCCATGGCTCAGCAGGCCAAGGAGAGGACCACTGGGAGGGCAAAGACTTGCTTTGTCAGCAGGATCCAGGGGAGAACTCACATTCAGAGTCAGCAGAGGCTGGAGCAGGATCAGGAAGGTCTGCCAGAGTTGGAGCCAGACTCTGTTTCTGCCCCATCTCCCTTACCACGCAAAGCATGGTGGAGACATGCCCCCTTACCTACATTTGTTAGGAAAAATAGCACCTCATGGGGGAAGAAACATGAAAGTATTTCCCATCCATGTACCCTTTCTTGCCACCAGAATGGAGGTGGTGTGGTGGGAGTGGTGCCCTCTGCTGTCTAGCCATGCACACACCCTGAAGGAAGCTTGCCGGGAGGGGACCCTCATGTGACTCAGACGGCATATCCACTCATGCTTTATCCACTCACAGTGGAGGGCTGCTCAGAACACGAAACACCTTTCATTCAGTGTTTCTCAACCTCAGTACTATTGACACTTGGTGCCGGATAATCCTTTGCTGGGGGTCTGTTCTGTGCACCACAGGAAGTTCAGCAAAATCCTTAGCTTCTACCCATTAGATACCATTAGTATGCACCCTCCCCATTGTGACAGTTGTGGCAACCAAAAACATCTCCAGACATTGCCAAGTGTCCCCTTGGCAGACAAACTGCCCCGATCGAGAACAACTGCTTTTCATTTGTGACTGACAAACCCTCTCTTCGGCTCTTTGCTTATTACTAAGGGACTATAAAACTCAGTCCTCTAGGAAATACTAGTCATGTCTAAGTGTAACTGCCTTCTAAAGCCCTACTCTCATTCTCTAAATTCTTCCAGGGACTTTACTTTTTCTTCACAGACGGAGCCACAATAGAGACTCACACTTTGAGACAACATCCAGATGGCTGGTCTTCAAACTGCAATTGCAAATGCCTGCAAGGGAGGCTCTCTGTAGTCTCAAATTCGTGAGTTGTGGTTTCAGATATGTGCAGTTCTTATGCTAACTCAAAACTTTTCTCCAAGTAATGACTCTTTTTTTACGGAGTCTGAGGAGCATGGCTTACAAAAGAGGAAAGGCAGGAGCAGGCAGATCCTGTGGCTCCATTTGTGAAGGAGGGGGCAGCTGAAAGGCTAATACCAGGGATTTGACTCTGCTGAAGTCAGTTTAATCTACTCTCTAAAAGATAGGGGCAGAACAGGCTACAATTCTGTCCCCTAAACAAATGGCCTTACTGGAGTTTCACTGAAGTTAATTACCCCTCTGAAAAGGCAATGTCTCTGCAGAGGAAGGATAGTGGGGCAGGAAATCTTGGAGAGTGAGAGGACAGACATGACTGGGGTCATGGCTGGAGTCCTTTGTGGGATCCTTTGGGCTGGCCAACTCTCATTAGAGGGACTAGGAGTGTATATGGGATAGGGCGTGGGAGGGAGCCAGTGAGAAGAGGCCCTTTCTGCTCAGTCTTTCTATGAGTGTCAAGGGAATTTCTTCATTAGTTAGGCATCCAGTTATCTTTCCTCTGTGTTTTCCTGTAGAAGTAGCTGCACACATGCAACTTCCCAGCCACTCTTTTCAGAGATGGCAACTGTCTGAGTAAATCAATGTTGCCATTTCAACTCTCATTTAGCTACAACAGTGAGCTCAGCTGACAATGAAAATGGAGAAAGGGGAGGAGATTCAGGCATTCTAGTATTTACTGGAATCCGAAATGTCAAAGTGACATCCCAATAAAAAAAAAAAGAAAGAAAAAGTAAAAAATGTTTTTATTGCTCCAGCAATCAGCAATCTCTGGCCTCACCACCTGTTTTTATAAATAAAGTTTTACTGGAACACCGCTATATTCATATGGTCTATGGTTGCTTACAAAGACAGGGTAAATTAGCTGTGATAAAGAATGTATGGCCCTCAAAGCCTAAAATATTGATTAGGTTGTCCTTTAGAGAAAACGTTTGCCAGCCCTGGCTTTGGATCTCTGAAGGCAGAATTTATTTTGCACCATATGTAGTGGACTTGTTTTTCTTATCTGTGCTATAGCTAACCTAAACAAACTGTAAGGGTTTCAACATAAGACTGACAGTTGTAGAAGGTATGCATAGATTCAAGGCTTCTTTATTTTCCAATGAATCATGCTCTTCAGAGAGGTCTGAAATGCTGTGGGACCAGAGACTAGTTTGGACTCTCCAGTCAGCAGAAATGTAAGATGGAGCCAGGGCACACAAGACAAGCGACTGTCTGAAGGGAAGAAGTGTAGAGGAGGTGATGGGACCACTTTGAAACCCAGGACAGAGCCATGACGGATGGGGTGAGGTAGGGCAGAGGGGGCCTTGTAGGGCCCTCCTGCACTCCTAGCTAGCCTGCCTCCTTCAGCTTTGCTCCTCCCATGTGCCGGGGAAGCTCCTTCAGTCCTGGGAAGAGGCTTCCTCCAGCGGGTTGGGCCCATCAACGAATGCTGAAGCTCCTTCTTCCCGTCTGCTGCTCCTATACTACAATAACTCTTCTTTCTCTTTCCTCAAACCCAGACTCCCTGGAGACTTCAGCCTCTAGCCTACCCTTTGGCAGCCTTCCCAGCCCACTAGAAGCACCCTGGG